>NC_028351.1:13129872-13153793 GCF_000741045.1 Vigna radiata var. radiata
TGGAGGGAGGGTGGAGGGTATTAAATACTTAAAATACTCTATTGAGCATCCCATACAAGTTGTTACTATACCCAAGTCCTTGAGAGCTAACATCTTCACGACTTAAATTCTACCACTATTGAGTGCTAATGTCCAAGGTGGTGAGAAAAGCCCTGCGAAAACCTTTCAGAATGCAAATGATTTCCAATGTGTTGGGTATCAAATACTTAAATACTCTATTGAGCATCCCACACAAGTTGTTATTATACCCAAGTCCTTGAGAGCTAATATCTTCGTGACTTAAATTCTACCACTATTGAGTGCAAATGTCCACGGTGGTGAGAGAAGCTTTGCGACAACCTTTCAAAATGCAAATGATTTCCAATTGTGATGGAGGCATGACCTAAACACCTTTCCTCAAGAAAGGGTGTCTTGTTAGTATTTATTAAGTTTTTAATTTTTGTCAAAACCTTGGTTTTGCTTTGGAACTGGGTAATTTTTTTGCTTCCTTTTGGGTTTTCTGCTATCTTAAGTAGACTCAACTCTTTATCTCTGGCAGCATTGGATTCATCTCCAATTAATCTACCAGGTGAATTAGTGGTGTTAGAATAGGTATTAAATATATGTAGTAGTTGTACTGGAAACTGTACCTATGAGCTGTTTACTTATGAACATTAATTACCTCGATATTCCTAATGTAATTTTCTTGTATAAATAACAAAAATCAGTTGAGAGATAATCAATCTCTTAAGTTATTTTTCTCAAATTTTCAGTCTTAAGTTGGAATCAGAATGAGTTTGTTAGGATATAAAGTGTGCAGAATAAAAGGAAATAGATTAGGAATTAATTGTTAGTTGGTTAGGGGGGCCTTTATAAGAAGGCAGAAAGGTCTTGCGTCAGGGTACTTTTTGATAATTTTGTAGATTGAGCTTTGGTTCTTTGTGAAGGGGAAACCCTTGGAGGAGGGAGTGCTCTCCTATTCTTGTATTCTTTGATTGCAATAATAATACAGTTCTGTTTCCAGAAATCTGGTGAGTGAGTGTGTGCTGTTTTGAGTGATAGTTAGACTTCTTGACTAAAGAAGCCTAACAGAGTTGATCCCACTCTTCTAGTTTTGGTGTTCATTTCCATCCACCATTATCCTTTGCTGCATCTGTTGTTCGCTGCTGCCTTTCTCACTGGAACAATTGCTAGACGCTTGCGAGACCTCTTCTTCCTTGTTTTGGCCATTGTTTCTCTAGTCTTAACTTTTGTTGAGAGGCTCCTCTCTGCATTTCTCTTTGCCATACTCTTCCTTCACCATTATTTGTTCTCTTATAATTGGCATTGACTGTGGAGTGTAGATTGTTGTAATTCTGATTGTTGGTGATTTTTTCTGTAATTTCAAGATATTTTAGGAAGTTTTAGATTTTATTCCTATTAGTTTTCATTTTGTACATTGGTTGTATCTTAGTTTTATTACTAGCATATCAATTCCGCAGTCTGAAGGATTTGTTTCCTAGAATAGACTTTGCTTGTTTCCGAAAATGTCCAATCAATGTGTGTATGTCTCTCTCTCTCTCTCTCTCTCTCTCTCTATATATATATATATATATATATATATGTAATAAGGTTGAGCCACATTTTTTTCTAATGAAGATTATCAAGAATATCTTGGTTTTAACTCTGACAGCCAGGCACAACCTTTCACTACTTTGTCAAAAGCTTGCATATCTCAATCTTTTGAATGTCAAAGTCCATGGATAGTTGAGTTAGGTGCTTCTGATGAGTCTTTTTTTCCAAAAGGAATTGAATCAAGATGCTACTCTGTCTTAAGGAGTGATAATGCCAAAGAATACTTTTCTTCATCTTTTTCCACTCTTTTAACCTCAAATGACATTTTACCATAGTCCATCTGTCCTCATACACCTCAGCAAAATAGTATATCAGAAAGAAAGTATAGACACTTGGCTGAAATTGTTTGTATGTTACTACTTGGTGCCATTGTACCTGTTGATCACTTAGCTGATGCCATTTTTACTGCTTGTTATCTGATTAATAGAATGCCTTCTTCTTCTTTGGCCAATAAAGTTCCATATTCCACCTTGTTTTCACATGAACCTTTGTTTCACATTTTTGCTCGAGTCTTTGATTGTGTGTTTTCTGCATCATGTATCTTTAAGTTTCCATAAAATTTCTGCCTGAGCTATCAAATTTGTCCTTTTAGGATATTGTCATCCTGGAAAAGGGTGTTGATTTTATTAACTTAATACTAGTAGATATTAAATGGTGCAAGTTTTAGTTTTTTTGAAGAAATTGCTTTCCTCTCCTTCCACACAAGATGTTAACTATGTCCAATGGGTCTTGCCTATGCCTTTAGTTCCATCATCTTTGAATAATTCAAATTTTTCTTCCTTCACTTGGACCATTTCCTCCCTATCTTATAAACTTAGAACAACGGACTCTAGTGACTGGTCCAGTGCTACGTGGTGACTACTCTTTATCTAGATTTTCACCTTTGAACAGAAATACTTGGTGGAAATCTTTTTGAATGGGTTGAAGGAGGAAATTAAGGCAGAGGTCAAATTATATGAACCTAGTACGCTTGTTGATCTGAAGCTTAAAGCCCAGATGGTGGAAGATAAGATCTGTTAATTTTAAAGGAGGATCTTTTACTGTTGCTAGAACTACGGCTAGCTACAAGCCTTATGCAGTCACCATTTTAAAGGAAGATCTGGGCCATATCATTTTCAAAAAAAGTTGAGGCTATGAGGAGTTGGCCTGTTACCAAGGATGTCTCTGCCTTGAAAGGATTTTTGAGTTTAATAGGGTATTATTGAAGGTTTTTGCAAGGATATGGGAGGATTGCTAAACCTTTGACCCAATTATTAACTAAGATAGGTTTGATTGGAATGAAGAGACTCAACAAGCATTTGAGGAATTAAAAGGGGCTGTGTCTTAA
The DNA here is from genome assembly GCF_000741045.1 of Vigna radiata var. radiata. Classification (NCBI taxonomy): domain Eukaryota; kingdom Viridiplantae; phylum Streptophyta; class Magnoliopsida; order Fabales; family Fabaceae; genus Vigna; species Vigna radiata. Next base: position 13,132,793 of record NC_028351.1, read on the forward strand.
TTTCAAACCTTTCACCATTGAAATCGATGCATCTAGCAAAAGTTTGGGAACTGTTTTGGTATAGGAGGGCAAACCGTTAGCTTTTTGGAGCCAAGCTATGTCAGATAGGGGTTAAAATAAATCAGTTTATGACAGGGAACTGATGGCTGTGGTCCATGCTATACATAAGTGGAAGCATTATTTCATGGGGAGCCATTTCATCGTGGTTATAGACCAAAAAAGTCTACGGTTTCTCAATGACCAAAGATTATTAAAAAGGAGCAATTTAAATAGGCCTCTAAGTTAATTGGATTTGATTTGGAGATTCACTACAGACCAGGAAGGGAAAATACAGTGGCAGACTCATTGTCCAGGAAAGGGTATTTTTTTTTGGCTCTATCCAATTTCCAAACTGATGAGTGGGAAACTTGGAAAGAGGAAGTTCAATAGGATTCCGAGCTAACATCTTTAATACAAGATCTAATGTTAGATTCCAAGGCTCACCTTAGGGTATGAATGGAAGATGGACAAATTGTTTTATCATGGTAAACTAATATTTAGAGTTGGGATCTTGGTGCTATGAAGGGGTGAAATCAAGGTATGGTGAATACAAGAATGGAAGCAAGATGGATGGGTTAGAAAAGATAATCCAAGAACGGGTGTAAGATTGTGATAGAGCTAAGAATGAAAATCATGATTGCTTCTAACATTTGAAGGAGTTGCTACTTGTCTTAGTGATGGTTGTGGAAAAACAGTCTGGTAGAGGGGAAATTGGGATGAATCTTCCACCAGGGAGGGTCGTACATAAAAAAAAAAAAATAAGGATGTCACTGACTTTGTGTCATGCCAGTCGTGTTGGAGAAAGCTGGACTCTCCAGTTTTTTCAGGTGATGAAGCCTATGGGTCGACAGTTGGAGTGGTATTTCAGATTGAAGGAGGTTTCTCTCACAATGACAAAATGTAGGCTGTGATGGTGGATCTGGAGGGAAAAGCACTAAATTTGTTTCAGTTGTGGGAGACATGCAATCTGAATCCCATGTGGGAGGCATTTAAGGTGGCAGTGATACGAAGGTTTCAACCAACCATGTTGAAGAATCCTTTTGAAATCTTGATTGGATTAAGCCAAAATGGCACATTGGTGTCATTTTGAGAAATGTTGTTTCGGGGGTTTTGGAAGGGCTGAGAGAGGTGTCTTGGAATGGCACATTGGTGTGTGTTGGAATCCAACAATTGTATTCTTGGCAAATTTCCCTAGCACATTGGCACAAAAGTATTCAATGGAAAATAACACTGATTTATTAGAAAGTGGGGTTGAGTTAGGCTTAAAACTCACTTCTAACATGGTATCAGAGCCATGGTTAGAGCTTATCCTAGCGATATCTGTTGTTGTTGGGCATGTTGTTCCACCTGTTATTGGGCCGCTATCGGACCACCCATTAAATGTCTAATCCACTCTGATCATACTCAAATAAATTCTTATTTGGTGATACTGGAAAAAAAAGGTCAGAATTCTAAGACAGAACTTGACTAGGGCAATTGGAACCCATTAAAAACAAATGTTAAAGAAGAGATTTTTAGGTGGCCGTCGACGGCCATGGCTGCCTGCCGCTGGCAGACAGCAAAGACAGCGGAAGTAGATAAGACAAGCTTTGATACCAAATGGAAAATAACACTGATTTATTATTCAAATCATAAAAAATACATTCTGATACCTTCTATTTGTAATAATCTACTTCTCCTAAAAAGGGAAATAGGGAAACTAGGAAATCTAGAAAAAATAAAATAAAATAAAAGATTATGTATCTATTTCCTCTAATTAGGAAGATTCTAAAGATATTATCTCAAATTACAACATATTCTTTGTTCAATATACAATTGTATTCTTGGCTAATTTCCCTAGCACATTGGCACAAAAGTATTCTTTGTTCAATAAAGAAGTATATTCAATACATGTTTTGGGTATCAGTTCTTATAACTATAACAAACATATATAGTTCTAGACATATATAGGTCTATTTGGGGCTTGGAGGGGGGATTTTTTGTATGTTGTTTTGGGTCTTTTGCTAAGGTCCGAGAGAGGTATTTTGGAATGCCACATTGTTGTCTACTGGAATCCTACAATTGTGTTCTTGGCTAATTTCCCTATCACATTAGCACGAAAATAGTCTTTATTCAATAAAGAAGTATATTCTGTGTGTGTTTTAGATATGAGTTCCATCATATTGTTCAAACTTTTGGGATGAGATGTAGGGAGACAAATCATATAGTTTTTTATTGTCATACCTTGCCCGAAAATTGTGTTTACTCAAATGTGTATGTTGATGACATACTTATTCTAGGAAGTGATGATACTAAAATCTCACTAGTAAAAGAACATTTATGTAATCGCTTTTAGACCAAAAATCTTGGAAGTCTTAAATACTTTCTGAGTATTGAAGTGGTTCAAACAATGAAAAGCATTGTGCTTTGAGAAAATAAGCATGAATGATTGTTGACCAGTAGATAGTCCTATGAATCCAAATACAAGATTAATGGAAAATCAAGGTGAACCTCTCTCTATGATGCTGAGTAGGCAAGATCTCATTGATAGAAGTTCCATTACAAGGTATTTCATTGTCATTGGAGGAAACATTATTTCTCGGAAAAGCAAGAAACAAAATGTGGTAGTTTGATCTAGTGTAGCTGAATATAGGTGAATGATGTCTCTTACTTGTGAACTTGTATGGGTCTAACAATATCTTCAAAAATTAAAATTTCGTGGGATCCAATAAGTGAAGATGTATTGTGATTGTTGGAGATCCCACATTGGTTAGAAATAAGGGCAACTTACAATTTATAAGTGAGCGTAAACCTTACATTACAAGTTAATTTTGTGAGGTTGATTTAGGTTTAAAGTCAATTTTTTAACGGTGATAACCAAGCTGCTCTCCACATTGCTTCCAATCCGGTGTTTCATGAGAGGAGTAAACACAAAACTTTAGTATCGTTGTATTTGGGAAAAATATTGTTGTCCGAGGAAATTTGTACTGTGCTTTTTGAATCCAATAATTAACTTGCAGATGTGTTAACAAAACTCTTAAGGGGTCCTTAGATTGAATTTCTTTACTCCAAACTTGGTATATACAATTGAAATGTCCTAGCTTGAGGGGGAGTGTTAGGATAGATATTAAATATAGACCGGTTTGTGGGGTTAGGTTTGCACCCACTTATATACTATGAATTGGTCTTATTTCTAGTTGATGTGGGACTTCTAACAACTATTTTTGTTGTCAATATTTCTAGGTATTTTTTCAATTTTCATTTAAGGTCATTATTGTTATTATTTGTACGATGTCGCTTAGGATTTTAGTTTGTGTCAATTGGAGAAATTTCCATGTTTGAATAGAATTTTTGTGATCAACGTAGGAGAGCTTTTCAGATGATTAGGGTTAAAAGGTTGGCCAAAAATGTAATCTTGACCAATGATGTTGGATAAATAACCTGACGAGATCGGCAAAATAGTTGTAATATACATTGGCTAAAAATAGTGTATGTTGATATTAGCCATGAAAATGCCACACACATACCCGCTCTCATTCTACACAAATAAACACTCTTCCTACACCTCATTCTGCTTATCCTGGTGACTAATTGTTGTGGATTCTTTGCCATGTGTCCCTAGCCTCTAACCAATGTTTTGACCTTTATTCCATTAGTGCGTGACAAAATTGCGTAAGGTCAAGCACAGTACTTCTGTAAATGAATGTTTGGTGATTAATTTAAGTTTGAAATATAAATATTTGTTTCTATTTCAATTAAAATTAAAATAAATACTAAAAGATAAAGAGATAAATTTATAATAAAAGGTAATTGATTAAAGTAAAAATTAGTATAGAATAAACCATGGATGATAGAAAGATGAAATAAACCACAAGAGATGAATATAGAAATTAAGATAGAATAAACTATAAGTGATAAAAAGATAAAATAAACAATAAGAGATAAAAATAAAATAATTTGTAAAAGAGAAATAAATTATAAAAGTGAAAGATAAAATTGAGAGATAAAAGGCAATGATATAGAATAAAGATAAATATAAGAGATTAATATAAAGATGTAAATAAAGATAAGAATAATGACAAGGAGATAAAAGTTAAAAGCACTAAGTAGATTGTTGTTGGCATGTAGATTGAATAGATGTGATAGTGAAATGTAAGGGAATGTATCAGTGTTAGGTTTGAAAATGTAAATGTCATATTCTTCAATTTCTTCAGCTGGCCAAAACTAAATCTAGGTGTCTTTCTTCTCATGCATCTAAACTACCTATCTTGATTTTTTGTTATTTTTCCTCATTTGGTGGTAACCAATCCTGTGTATTATCATTTTGTATCTTGTCCTTTCTTGGGTGGCAACACATTTCTTATTATTCTCATTTTTGCTACTCTCATCTTATCTGTTTAATTCCACTTTTTACTATCATATTATACTAGATGTATAGCTGTACTATAAACCTTAGGTAGTTTGTGACCCAAATAACTCCAATGCCTTCCTCCATTTTATCCATCTAAGTTGTATATGGGTGTGACATCCTCATTTTTATTAACGATAATTCCATTCGTACCAAAAAGAATATTGACTATTTTCACTATATATCAGATATGCTGATTTCTTGATACGAATGAATGATGACCAAAATATACGAGCTTTATTTGAGAGGGCGTTAAGTTCACTTCCACCAGAAGAGTCAGTTGAGGTAGGCCTTGCTTCCTATTCTCTAGTTCTTTGAAAAAAAGATTTGTTGGAACCTTACTAGAAGCTTAGTTAATAACATGTAGGTTATGTTTCTGCTTAAATCAGGTACATGATACTAGATTTTAGCTCATTAGGGAACAGTATATTAAAATAAATATGTATATGATACCACTATATTCTGCACTTTTGTTTCTCTTAGTGGGTTTTCTTTGGCTTCCCACACATTTGTATTTCTTTTCCCTTTAATAATATTTCTAAGAATGCAGCATATGATGGATACAAGTTGAATAACCAAGAAAGACACATCTAACAGTCCACAGATCAAGTTTGTTTCTATTTTGGTTATGGATATGTACAAAAGTTGAGTACCCAAATATTTTAGGAATGAGGTCATTTGAGATCTTAAATGAGGGAAATAAATTTTACCGTTTCAAGAGGACTTGTGTTCTCTAGTATATGTGAGGGAAGTCTATTTATCAAATATGCAGCAGTGAGGACAGATTCTCCGCAATAACTTTTTGGAACTTTTCCTTGAAAGAGAAGTGCTTGGGTAGTGTTAAACAGGTGCCTATTTTTCCTCTCTGCCCCTCTGTTCTGTTGGGGAGTATAGACACATGAAATGGCATGAATTAATCCCTTTGGACTGAAAATAAGCAACATAGTTTGGTTGAAATAATCCCTAGCATTGTCAGACCTAAATCCTTTTTTCTGGGCCCCAAATTGATTTTGAATAATCGAATGGAAGATGGGAATAACAGTGCTCATGTCAGATTTTTGTTTAAGCAAATAGATCCAAGTAACTCTAGTGCAATCATCAGCACAGATTACTAACAGTGTGCTCCAGAAATATTAGGTATAGTAGATAGTACCCATATATATCATTGTGGATTAATTGGAAAGGTTTGAACTTCTATTATTGCCAATGGGAAAGGACAGTGTGTTTGGCTAATTCACAAGCCTCACAGTGCAGTTTTGAGGTATCTAGATTTTCAAATAAATGGGAAACATAATTTTTAAAACAGAAATTGATTGATGTCCTATGCGACAATGCTACAACCAAAGAGTGTCTTTATTTGATATGCTGAGTAGAGATATCGGTCGGACAGATTTGGATTCTTGAGATGGTTCTAGGTAGTAGAGTCCATTTCTTTCCTCGGCAAGTCCAATCCTCCTCCCTCAGTCCTTCTTCTGAAAAACACACAAAGATGGTCAAAACATTGCAAAGCCATTGAGTTCCTATGTTAGTGTTTTTCTGTGGAGATAAGACTTGTCAAAAGTTTTTACATGCAGAACATTTTTAAGACTTTGGAGGGTAAATAGGTATCTCCATATCCTGCAACTGTAACTAAAGAGCCATTGGCAACAATAATCTTCCTATTGCTTGGAGATGGGGGGTATAAGAATGAAAGAGTTGAGGCGAGTATGTCATATGATCTGTAACTCTTGAATCCACAATGCAAGAGTTGGCACTATATGAGAGACTCATAAAAGAGACATTACTGATACACTAAGAGAGCACGATTTAGAGGCTTTCTCAAGTGTTCCCAGTAAGTCTTTAAGTCTATTTCTCTCCTAATTACTGAATCCTCTAGCTATTAAATTTTCTTCATTCTCCAATTGTATGACCAGGTGAGCTTGAGGTTTTTGCATCCCTTCATGGTTCACCATTTCTTTCTTGGAGATTTGCCATGCAACTTCCAACATTTCTCCTTTGTGTGTTTTGGTTTTTTACAATAAGTGAACCATATGTTATCTTTGTTTCCTTTCCTTAAGTATTGATATTTTCTCTCTTTCCTCCTTGTAGTAATTGTGGTTTAGCAACCAAAGCATCAATAAGTTGGATCTCAAGCATAATATTTCTCCTACTTTCTTCTGCATGAACAATGGAAATGGTATTTTTCCTTTTTCCAAGAATTTGAACCTTATTCTAATCAAATTCAAGGTTTAATCCAACAAAAAAAAAATCATATACCCTATCCTTTTCTATGAAGTTCTTGAAGAGGGTTATCCTTACTTGAAAGAAAGAAGATTTTTGTTCAAATTGATTCATTTGAAACAATGCATCAGTGTCTATATTTAGAGAACTCTAACCCTAAAGTAATAATTACAAAGAGATCTCTAGGTCTTCTAACAACTTCAATTAGCTTCTAGTAATACATTTAATATTCTACCAACTTCTAGTAATGCATTTAATACCCTTTGTACAAACATTCCTCCTCAAGCTGGTGAATGGATATCTATGATTCCCAGCTTGCATGTGAGATCACGAAACTGCTCAGTGGAAAGACCTTCTGTAAACAAATTTGCTAGCTGAAGTCCAGATGGGATGTAGGAAGTAGTGATATGGCCACTATCTAGTTTCTCTTTTATAAAGTTTCGGTCTATCTCTGTATTTGGTCCTTTCATACTGAGCTTGATTGTGAGCAATTCAAATAGCTGACTTATTATCACAAAAAAGGACCAGGTTTGTCATATGCCACTTGTTGAGGTTAGTGAAAATAGATATAGGAGTAATTTTCTTTTTGTAGAAAATACATATAGGGTAATATATTTATAATGAAGAATAATTAAGGAAAATTTGGGCTAAGCCCAAATGCACATAATATGGTAAATAATCCCCTTCTAGACTTGTCTTCAAATATTGAAAGATTTTATTTATAACTAAATGTCTTTGGATCATGCATGAACTCCCTGTCGTCAACCACACCATAGGCTATGTTCGGTGTAGTGTGAGTTAAGTAAATGAGCTTCCCAAAAAGTTTTTAATTTTTGCCTTCCAACAAGTTTTTGATATTTGCCTTTATTCACAGTAAATGAGCTTCCCAACAAGTTTTTTTAATTAAAATATTATTCACAGAAATCTTATTTCTTAGAAAATCATTTAAATAAAGTAAATCTTTAAAATATTACTAAACCTTTTAATTTTTAGAAAATATTTATATAAAATAAATCTTTTAAAATAATTACTAAACCCTTTTATTTGTTAGAAAATCTTCAAATAAAGCTTTGAAATAAACCATTTTATCTTTCATCATAATCTTTTTTAGGGTTAAATACGTTTTTAGTCCCTATACTTTGGAGCGATTTTGGTTTTAGTCAATTTTCAAACTAAGGTACAATTTAGCCCTCAAACTTTAGAAAACTTCGATTTTAGTCATTTTTATCAAATTTTTTTAACTTTATTTGTTGTTTCAAACACGTTTCTCAGTTAACATTGAAGCAAAATTGTGTCAAACAGTGTAAACAATCCAAATGCTATAATGAAACGTGCTTGAAACAACAAATAAAGTTAAAAAAATTTGGTAAAAAGGACTAAAACCAGAGTTTTCTAAAGTTGAAGGACTAAATTGTACCTTAGTTTGAAAATGAACTAAAACCAAAATCGTCTCAAAGTATAGGGACTAAAAACATATTTAACCCTCTTTTTTAAATAAAATAAATCTTCTAAACTAAATAATTAACAATCTATTTTATCTTTGACATTACCCGTTTGGTTCTTTATTTAACATCATTGCCTTAGAATACATGTGATTGATTAAATCCATATATCTGTCACTGTTTTAAGAAACATACATGTGTCACTGATGTTGGTAGGGATGGCAACGGGTCGGGTCGGGTACGTATCCGTAACCCGACCTGCCGGATAAAAATGTACCCACCATCCGACCCGTTACCCGCCGAGTATCCGTTTAAAAAATATCCGCGGGTATTTTAAAAATCCGTGAGTATCTGCGGGTACATGCGGATATCCGCAAAAAACAAAAAAAATATATTTTATATTTTTTAAAATAAAATTTAAATAAAATTACAAAAAATATATATATGATATAATATAAATTAAATTAAATATAAATTAAAATTTAATTTTAATTAATTTTAATCTAATAAAATATAAATTTATTTTATTTTTGATAAAGTTTAATTAAAACATATATAAATTACTTTTTTTATTTATTTTTTGCGGGTAACGGATACCCGCGGGTCGAGTAGTATACTACCCGTACCCGACCCGTTTAGAAGCGGGTATTAAAATACCCGTTACCCGTTACTTACGGGTAGTAAATATTCGTGGATAGTAACTACCCGCCGCAGATACCCGTGCCCCGTATATTTTTTTGCCATCCCTAGATGTTGGGCTCTATGGAATCCCACAACCTGGTCATGATCATGGAATCTTTTTCATCCCATGAAGGAAAAGTTGGATTCTCCTTGGACGCTTTTCAAGGATATGAGAAAGGCACCCCTTTCCCTTGGATAGGTTCACACAAGTTATGATCATTTGAGAAATGTATGAAGCTCTAATGCCTTCCAGTTCACTAGTCTTTTTGTGAAAATCTGGAATCTGCTTTTTGTTGATTTTGGATTAGACTCGTAGATGCAAATCAGCAACAGGCTGTCTAATGCTTGATTTTACAAAGAAGAGAAAAACAACAATAGTGGCTGTTAGGATGAATTGCAGCAGTTAAGGTTGCTTCAACTTCAAGATAAAATGGCAGTGATGGCCGTAAGGTAAAAACAGTGGCCAAAGCTCTAGGAAAAACCTAGAGTTTTGGTAGTATCTGAACAAATGTGTAGGCAACAAGCAAAAATTGTGGAATTACTTTTCTTGATTTTAGAAGGAAACAATACATTGGTATTTAATGGAAAAACAAAATCCTAATTAAAGGAAATAAATCTCCTAAAATGAAGGAAATGAATATCTAGATAAAAGGAAATAAATGTCCTTAATAAAGACTAAATCAGGAGCAAATCTACAAAATAAACTCCCGGTCCAAATCCTTTAATTTTAGGGATTTCTTACAACCAATGTATATTTATTATTCAATCAATCTATATTTATTGTATGGTAAATGTCCAATATTGGCACTCATATTTCAACAGATAGGATAGGATACCATGTTAAGGAAGAGAGAGAGCTATTGCATTTGCAAGGGAGAAAACATAATTATAAAATATTGAGGACACAATTAAAAATTATTTAGTTACCCTATTCTAGGCTAATAACATAATCTTAGAAAATGAACTTTGAGTTTAACTCAATTTTACAAAATCTGTTTGTTATTATTGTATTTTCATCCACTTATATATTTGTGTTATCTTTAGTCGATATGAGATATTCAACATATAGATATAGAATCACCCAATTAATCTTATTATCCACGGTTAAGATATATTTTTAAGATTCAAACAAAATCTGAGGTAAAACCCAAAGATGGGCTAAGTAGAAAACCAATGAATAGTGAAGTACATTTTTATATTGAAATGCATAATTTTTTTCTGATATTATTCCACATGTTTGGTTCTATGTTAATTTTGCTTATATATACTCATTCAATAGAAGAATTCAAGAGATTATTGTTTACTGGTTTTTCATTTATATGTAATTATTCTTATTGTAGGTCTGGAAAAAGTTCACTCAGTTTGAGCAAACATATGGGGATCTTGCAAGCATGCTGAAGGTTTCTTCAAATATGTTATTATACACTATTCTCCATGCAATCATAAGTTGTTTCTTGAGTGTGTCATGTGCATGATTAGTGTTGAAATAAAAGAAAGAGAAACATAGAATAAATCCCTAATGTGTATTAACAAGTTAGGGTTATGCATTTATAAATAGAAAAATATAAAAGGATGGGCCTAAGCTTGTTATATCTAACAATCCCTCTCCAACTAGTACATATAAATCGTATGTACTAAGCTTGTTACAAATATAATCAATTCTAAGTCTATAAATATCAATGAAACTATTTTGCTAACCAGTCACTTGAGTTAACAAACTTAGTCTCTATGTCTTCAAATAAAATCGTTTCTTGAAAAAAATAACAATCAATCTCAATGTGTTTGGTCTTGTCATGAAAGACAAGGTTAGTGCTAATATGAAGAGTAACTTCATTGTTGCATACGAGTGTTATTTGAGTGACATCTCCAAATTGTATTTATTTAAATGATTGTTTAAGTCAAACAAGTATACAAGTGTCTGATGTCATAACTCTATATTTTGCTTCTGCACTAGATCTTGCCACAACAAATCGTTTTCCAACTAATATTCTGTACTTCTCAAGATTTGAGACATGCTCCCCTTGGTAGGAGTTTGGTATTGGGATCTATGGGTGTGTCAAAAGATTTTGAGTTCATTGACTTGGTCTCCTCGAAAATATCCAATGCATACTTCCTTTGAGATATAACCAAGGTTGTCAAACTCGAGAGCTTAGTAAACTCGTGAAAGGTTCATAAACTTAGATCGTAAACTTGAATCGTAAACTGGTAAGAGTTTACTTTGTATAAAAAAATTTAAAATATATATAAATCACTACTAAATTTTCCAAACCAACCAATACGAGACTATTTCAAAGCATATAAAGATTTGCGGAGACAACATACCAATTCAAAAGACTCCCATGAGCAACAAAACCTAGAGGTTGCTCTATATGAATTTCTTCTTGCAAATATCCATTAAGAGAAGCAATTTTGACATCCAATTGGTAAAGAGGTCTTTGTTGAGGAACAACCATAGCTATAAATAAGCGAACAAAAGCTATCGTTGCCACTGAAGAATAAGTATCAACAAAATACAAACCAAAAATTTGTGTGACACCTTTGGCTACAAGTTGAGCCTTGAGAAGATCAACCATCAGAACCAACTTTGATATCAAAGACCGACTTACAACCAACAACATATCTCTCAAACCATAATGGGACGAGCTCCAAAGTTCCACTATTCTCAAGAGCACTGATTTCTTCAAGCATGGTGTAACACCAACCAGGATGGGCTAAGGCATCATCTATAGATTTTTGAATAGACACAGTAGAAATATAAAAAAAGGTAACTATAAAATGATGGAAATAATTTATGATAACTCAAAGCAGTGTAATGAGGAGATGAATTACGGGTAGAGCATATACCTTTACAAAGAGTGTTGGAAGTCTCACATCGACTAGAGATAGAGTTAATTAACAATATATAATTGGGTGCAAGCAAACCTAACCTTACAAGACGATGGACAGAGGAAGTGGACGACAATGAGAAAGGCGATGCAGAGAACTACAATTAGGAGAGTAGAACTGAGGTACTCAGACACAAGTGTTAGAAGACAATTTTTACGGCTGCCAGCGGGGGCGGGTGGCAAAGATAGTGGTGGAAGAAACTTAGAGAACTCGACTTTGATACCATATAGAATATTATATGTTTTGAGTGAATTGTGTGTCCAATGCAGACCACACAACATGTATTTATAGCATAATACAAAATCAATTATAATAAATATACCTAATAATTGGGAATCAATCATCCTAATTTTCTAGATTAGGAAACGCCTAATTCCCTATAAATCTGTAATAGCTGATTTCATTCTAACAAGATGTATAAGCACATGAGATTTGATGAAGAATGTTATGAGAAGCCATAAAATTTTGAAAAGAATGTGAAAAATACTCAAAGGCATTATCACTTCACAAAGTTCATATGAAATAGTGGAAAAGATGAGGAGAAATCTCCCTTGTGTGTCTTTGCATACACATAGGGTAGTTTATTTATAATGTGAGATATGGGCTAAAACCCTAAATACAAGATGGGCTGAGCCCAATTAATATAAACACACAACTTAGTATCTAAGAGTTCAAATAGAAATGCTAAATTGATTTTTAATTTCATTGTAAAATTTTTGAAATTTAGAAAACAACTCAGAACGACTCTTCTTCAAAGGCAATCAAGTACATCTTGAATAATTATCAATAAATGTGACAAAATACTGAGACCCTAAATTAAACTGAACATGACGTGGTTCACAGATGTTAGAATTAAGGTAAAAGGAGACAAAAAGCATTGTGAGACACTTCTAGGGAAAGAAGTGCGATTGTGTTTTCTTAATTGACATCTTGATAACTTAAAGCAAATTTGGAACAAGCTGTTGCATCTTGGCAAGCCTAGGATGACCCAACTGAACATGAATTAGAGAGGGAGAATCCATTACCGAACCAACATATATAGATGTTCGAATATGATAAAGACCATGAGACTCATCCTGTGCTAATTATTCGACTCGAACTCTGGTCCGGTAAACAAAGAGAAACTTTGGTAAAGGAGATAACACAATCAAGGGAACGCATGAGATGACTAAGGGATAATAAGTTAAAGGGAGACTGAGGGACATAAATAACATTATCAAGTGATAAAGAAGGAAGAAGGGGAACAATACCAACATGTGGAGAGACCACATACCCATTGGCCATGGTAATGGAAGGCAAATAATCCAAGTGGATAGAGAAGAGAAAAATGATTTATTATCAATAATGTGATTAGTGATATCTAAGTCCAGAATGCAAGGACCAAGAGAGTTGGAATGAGTGAAGCCAACAAAATATGTATTTGTGTGTGCAACAAAAGTAGTGGAACCAGAGGTCTAACATCCTCATACCATTTGAGAAATTTTGTTAAAGAGAGGAATTTGTTCTGAAGGCTCAAATGAAATAGCAGCAATAAAAGAGGTTGTAAGTACCTGTAGAGAACAAAAGTAGTTGCTGGAGAGTCTGATGGTGGTTGTTGTCGCTGGAGAGGCCGCCAAATGTACCACCAAGAGCGACAGGAATGGGCTACAGCGAGTAGTTGAATGGAGCACGGAGGCATGTGAAATCTCCAATCTCCTTGATTCTTGTGGCGCAGCAGTCACCTGTCTAGGGCGAGCAGAATCGTGTCGTCGGTCCAAACTCCAGTGCTAGCATTGGCATAGACGATAGTTGCAGCGGCAATGATGGTGATGGATGACTGTAGTGCTGTGGGGAGATCAGACTAGGAGGTGAGAGAACTGATGGTTAAGAAAACAAAAACAATGTCATAAAAGAAACACTTTCCTGAGAAATAAAGAAAATTAACATCGACAAAGAGTGGGTTCATTGGATAGGCAAAGAGAGAACATGACTCTAGATACCATGTTGAAATAAAAGAAGGAGAAACATAGGATAATTCCCTAATGTGTATTGAGAACATAGGTTATGTATTTTTAAATAGAAAAATATCAAAATGTGGGCCTAAACCCGTTACATCTAACAATTAGGATTATCCAGTTGTTGCTACCTTGTAGGCCCTAATCATTTAAAAGAATAACCTTGAACGAAATGCAGACTTTGTTACCTTTATTAATGGATTGACAATTAGCAGGCATTAACCGAACAGGCTTTTGGTCAAACATCCCACTGTTAGGTGTTGCATTGGGACTGCAGCAAAGGGCCAGAGACCATTTAGTAGCTTTTTTTTTTTTTTTTTTTTTTTTTTTTTTTCTTTTTTATGTTTTCCTAATCAATGCTGTATGACTTGGACTAACAAAATTTTTTGCCAATGTGTAACAATATAGACTTTGGTTCTATAACATTTCTAGAAATAAGTTCTTGAGTGTGGCAAGAAAATGCTTTTAAAATCATGTCCATGATATGTACCATTTCTAAAAAATTCTAATGAGTATACTTTTGTAGTTGCTTATGACTGTAGAATGGATTAAACATGGAAGGGCTGTAATCAGCCTGTAATTTATGATTTATCTTTGTCAAATTATGTAGGTTGAGCAAAGAAGGAAAGAAGCACTTTCTGGAGCTGAAGATGGAACAGCATTAGAGAGTTCTCTACAAGACATTGTATCACGGTACAGTTTCATGGATTTGTGGCCGTGCTCTTCTAATGATCTTGATCATTTAGCTCGGCAAGAGGTACAACTCAATTGTATATTTTGAGATAGATAGTATGCTTGTGGTCAAGCACTAACTCTCCAATAGGCTTAAGTCATTGGGTGAAGGCTCAAATGGTTTTATATCTAATATGGCTCATCACTCAAACACCTTTTAAGCTTTAAGGGTAGACAATACCTAGGCCTACCATATACTGCGTGGAAGTTCAACCTTTACACAGAAGAATAATGCATCAAGAATCGCTGATAAAGTTTTATTTAGAACTTGCCACTGGCTGTGCCTTTTTACCTTTGGTTGTGCCTATTAGTAAATGGTCTGGAGGAATTATTAAGTATTAAGTATTGAGATACAAATGCGAATTTTGAACTAAAGCATTTGAATAAGGGATGTTTGTGTTCAAATGCCTAATGAGTTTAATATAATTAAAGGGAATATTATCTATAAGATACTAGCTTTTAATGGGTTCTGATACTAGGCTTCTCTCGCCATATTGCAAAATTCCGAAAGCTAGCTCATGAGGTGAGGGTTTAACCCTATACACATTATTTTGGTCATATTGGTGGTCAATGTGGGATATGCCAATATTATGAAACCAGGACCAGTCTATGATGATGCAAATTGTTAACTAAGGAAATTGATCGACCTACGTATTTTAATGACAGTGCTTTGATCCTTTCAAATCGAACCAACCTGTTGGACTCTATCTCTATATTAACAATTTGCATATCATCTAGTAAGTCAAATAATGAATCACTAAGTCATTTTAATGAAAGTGCTTTGATCCTTTCGAATTGAACCGACCTGTTGGACTTTATCCCTATGGGCATGATCATCAAGGACATCAAATCATGAATCACTAAGTCAATATTTAAAATCTTGAATTGTTAATTGTAGGGTTAAAATATTGAAAGGTAACTCAGTTATCACATAAATGATGTTGAGTAATGATAATGTTAAATTAGGTATTGACAAAAGAACTTATTATATGTCTTACAAAACTGAATCATGCATGAATGATTGTGTGAAGCTTCTATATTAGAGAACTGAAAACAAAGTGAAATCGTGTTGTGTAGTATTCAGAGTTAGTGAGTGAAATTGTCAACCTCTTACCTTAGACGAATGAATAAAAGTAGAACATCGGGATATTAAGTATTTAGTCATACTCCAATTTATTTTCATATTTTATGCATCTATAACTCTTCAATTTCTTTTATGTGAAATGGTTAAAGAAAAATTAATGAAAAGCTAAATTTTGTAATTTGTATTGTGATGGGAAATCACAATTGAGTTACAATTCATCCAAGGATACAACTTCATTGGCTTGCCCAGTCGTATATGGATTGCAAATAATTAGATTTTAATGTGATGATAGTATTAGTCGTCATCAAATCCCTAATCTATACCATTTTCCTTTACTAGTTTGCCAAAATTAGCCTGCCTCTCTTGAATTGTTCTGTTTTTGTGTTCTATTCAGTGATTCAATTTTCATTTCTATCTCTTCAGTGGCTTACCAAAAATATCAATAAGAAAGTAGAGAAGTGTATTTTGGCTAATGGAACGATTCTTATAGGTACTGACATTATATTCATTCAAACGTTTAATTTTTACATATTACTATATGGTGAATGCTGAAATGGTAGTGCAGATAAGACATCTATGACAAACATTTCAACTACATCACCGAAGATCGTTTATCCCGATACTTCAAAGATGGTGATCTATGATCCGAAGCATACACCTGGTACGTAACCCATCCTATTTAAAATTTGATTACTTTTTAGTAATAAACATTTTATAAAATTACAGGAATGATGTGGGTTTATTCCCACCCACACATACTGATTTATATATGAATAGAGATATAGAAAGCGTTATTTAAATGTTGTTTGTCTAGCACAGACCACATGGTATGTATTTATACCAATTTACAAAATAAAGAGACAGACCATTTAGTACTAGATGCGCTAGAATTTGTTGGAAATGGTCACATATCATAATGAAGCAAATAAAGAGAATATTAAAAGGAGAATATGGCATGATGAAACTAACATGCATTACACTTGAATAACTCAACAAGCTCTTTCGAAAGTAAATGAAAAACAGACTTAAGAATGTCAAATGACATATGTCCTATATGACAATGGAGAAATGAAATGACAAATCCTCAAAGTATTCTTTCCTGTCTTTTTATTCTTTTATTTTTTTTAATTCAATATTATTTCATTTTCCTCACTTAACAATGTGGTAAAAGGTAGCTAGTTAATTTTCCTATATGGTACTACACCACACCTGGACTGATGCAGGTGCAGGTGCAGGAACTAATGCATTTGATGAAATTCTGAAAGCTACACCACCTGCCTTGGTAGCATTTTTGGCAAATCTACCAGCCGTTGAAGGTACTTTACAAATCTCTTATCCATTTTACTGTATGTATTTCCGGAAATTTGATATGCAATCTTTCATCATTTGGTGAAAAGCCAACTAGGGTGAGTTTTACTTGACTAGCCAATATGAAGAGGTAGTTTATGTTAATGCTCCTATTTTTTTTTTCTTTGGTTCTTTAATTTATTTCTTCTTTCATCCATATTGTCTATTTCCCTAAGAATATTGTATTACAGAGTTTAAGCAATGCATTTCTGGCGTTTCTGCAACCATGGACCATTTCATTCTTAGATTGTCAATACATAGTGCTATCTACTGAAACTGCCACTGAAGTTTTTCCTGCTGGATTTTATTTGATAAGCTTTGATGAATGTTCCATGAATTCTCTTGGTTTTTCAAAAGGGTGTTCATAAAATAATATAGTTTTGATGGATTACAGAATGGTGGAAGCTAATTGTTTGGTTAAGGAAAAAAATTATATACGAACCTATTTTTCTGGGCATACCCCCACAACTACCTTGTTTCCTTATTATTTGTATTTGAATGCAGTTGAAAAATAGTTTTAAATTTTCCAGGCCCAACACCAAATGTGGATATTGTGCTATCAATTTGCTTGCAAAGTGATCTACCAACAGGACAAAGTGCAAAAACAGGGATTTCAACACAAGTGCAAACTGGGAAAGTGGGGATTCCATCACAGTTGCCAGGAGGTTATGCTCCTGCTACCAGTGAACTTTCTGGTTCAAGCAAGTCTCACCCTGTTCCAAGTGGTGTGTCTTTGAAACCGGGAAGTAATAGACAATATGGGAAAAGGAAGGAGTCAGACAGTATGTGCATCATCTATTTAGGATCTTATACATACATTTTTGTTTGTTCATTTTAATTTATATGTGTGCAATATACTTATTTAGAG
Organism: Vigna radiata var. radiata; assembly: GCF_000741045.1. Taxonomy (NCBI): domain Eukaryota; kingdom Viridiplantae; phylum Streptophyta; class Magnoliopsida; order Fabales; family Fabaceae; genus Vigna; species Vigna radiata. The sequence goes on from NC_028351.1 coordinate 13,150,473, forward strand.
TTGTGTGTATTTGAGCCATGCGGTGGGACTATTCGTACATCTCTGCAATATGGAATAACCTTACTCTTAATATTGGAACATGTACTATGAAGGCTTAACACTATTTGAGTCCATATAGAAAGTGTCAAAAGCCATATACAAGGTGAGATTAGTCAAAGATGGTGAAACTTGGAGGTTGTTCGATGTAAACCTCTTGTTGCAATTCTCCATGTGAGAAGGCATTCTTAATGTCTAGTTGGTAAAGTAGTCAACAATAGATGAAAACCATTGCAAACAATAGATGTGATAGGTAGTTAGACCTATAACGAAATAAGCTTTAGAAACTGTAGATCTTTATTCCAACAGTAGACCATGTTTCCTCCAATGTGGAGAAACCAAACACATTCAACTTCTGGTTATTCAAGAGAACCAGACTCTCCACTCCTATTCTTTTCAGAATTTACAAAAACAATGAAAAAACTGCTAAAACAATCGCCTACACAGACAGTTTGAGACAACAAAATCTACCCCCACAGACAGTTATAATCGTCTATTTGTCCCTTTTATTTCTTCTAATATAAACATTTCCCTTGAACCTATCAATACCCCCTTCATGAAGTCTCACCTTGTCCTCAAGATGAAAAGTAGGAAACTCCTTATTGCAGTAGCATCTTCCCAGCTGTTTTCAATGGATGGAAGATGCTGCCATTTCATTAAAACTTCTATATTGCTGTGGAAGAAGTGAGAACATCCAACAATGCCTCGGGATAGACTTTTAACATGAGATCTTCAATCAAAGCAGATAGGAGAGGTTGTACTAGAGTGGTAGGCTACACAACTCTCTTGAGAAGGGGAACATGGAAGACTGGATGGATACAGCTGTGAGTAGGGAGATCAGGTTTATAGGCGACAGCCCCTATGTGTTCTTGGACAGCATAAGGACCATAGAATCTGGGCCTGAGTTTCTCGTTTGGGCGGTGAGCTAAGGATTGCCAACGATAGGGTTGTAATTTAAGGTATACCCACTTGCCAATTTAAAATTCCGCGGCCCTCCAATGTTTATTAGTTTGCTGTAGATTCTGGTCTTGAGCTTTGCATAAATTGGCATTTAATTCCCGCAACATATCATCCCTTTCCTATTGTAACTGATTCACATTATGTACCTTGGATGGAATTGTAGTACCCTTTAACAACATAGGAGGGTCATGGCCATAGAGAGATTTAAAAGCGGACATTTGTGTAGAAGCACTTTATTTAATGTTAAACCAGAATTTTGCCCAAGGTAACCATTGTGACCATTTCCTAGGTTGTGAGCCTGTCATGCAACATAAATAGGTTTCGAGTCAGCGTTTCACTACCTTTGTTTGGCTATCTGATTGGGGATGGTAGACTGTGCTGAATTTGTGTTTTGTGTCAGCCAACTCTGTCCAAAAATTACTAAGGAAAATGTTGTCTTTGTTGGATACAATGGTAGAGGGAAACTCATGGAGCTTCACAATTTCTCTGACGAACAAATGTGCTATGTCTCTTATTGTGAAAGGGTGAGCCAGGGTGAGAAAATGGGCATATTTGGTTAACTGATCTACCACCACCAGATTTGTCTTTCCCTTGGACTCTAGGTTGGCCGTTAATGAAATCCATAGAAATGTCAGACCAGACCTGTCTAGGAATAATATGTAAAGGCTGTAACAAGCCTGCTGGAGCGGGGGTTTCAAATTTGTTCTTCTGACACACCTCACACTGTTCAACCCATTCCTTAATGTCCCTCTTCATTCCCTTCCAATAAAAGACCCCATCTATGTGCTTAAAGGTGTCAAAATAACCACTATGGCCTTCGGTAGGGGCTTTGGCCTATAACGAAATAAGTTTTAGAAACTGCAGATCTTTTTTCGAACAGTACACCATGTTTCCTCCAATGTGGAGAAACCAAACACATACAACTTCTGGTTATTCGAGAGAACTAGACTTTCCACTCCTCCTATTCTTTTCAGAATTTACAAAAATAATAAAAAAACTGCTAAAACAACCACCTACACAGACTTTATAAAAGTTTGAGACCACAAAACCTACCCAGAGACAGTTATAACTGTTTGTCCCTTTTATTTCTCCTAATGTAAACATTTCCCTTGAACATATCAAGATGCACCAAGTAATCAAGGCCAGGATCTAGATATAGTCATTAGCCACCAAGCAAGCTTTGTACCAATCAATTATATTCAATCCAACCTTTGTGCTATACACCTAGCAAAAACCAATAATAGTACCTGTAGATCGAGCCACTACATTTTGTTTTTTACTTTTCCATGAGATAATGTTTCCTCCAAGGAAAACACAATATCCTGTAGTAGATTGTCTATCAATAGGAGAACCTGCCCAATCAGCATCACAATATCCTGATACCTGAAGGTTTCCTTTGTCTTCATATAACAGCCCTTGCCCGGGAGCCTTTTTCACATACCTTAGAATTCGAATGATAGCATTCCAATGATCAACACACGGAGCTTGCATGAACTGACTAACCACTCCAACTGCAAAAGATAGATCTGGCCTTGTAATAGTGAGGTAGATTAGTTTTCCCACTAGCCTCCTATATCTCTTCGGGTCGGAGAATAACTCACCTTCTTCTGCTGTTAATTTTTGATTTGGATCCATAGGACTATCAACCGGTCTACAATCAATCATGCCTGTTTCTTGTAAGATATCCAGAGCATACTTCCTTTGGGAGATTACAACTCCATCTTTTGACTGAGCTACTTCAATGCCTAGGAAGTATCTGAGGCTCCCAAGATCCTTAGTTTGGAAATGTCTACACAAGTACTCCTTCAATTGAGATATTCCAGCAGTATCATTTCCTGTAATGACTATATCATCAACATAAACTATCAAGTAAACACATTTCCCGAGGGATGAATGATAATAAAAGACTGAATGATCTGCTTCACTACGTTTTAACCCAAATTTTTGAACAATTGAGCTAAACTTTCCAAACCAAGCACGTNGAGATTGNTTGAGCCCATATANGGATCGNTTCAATTTACAAACTATACCAGACTCCCCCTGAGCAACAAACCCAGGAGGTTGCTCCATATAAACTTCTTCCTCAAGATCACCATGGAGAAAAGCATTTTTGATNTCCAACNGATGAAGTGGCCAATGACGAATGGCTGCCATGGCGAAGAACAAGCGAATGGTAGTCATCTTAGCTACAGGAGAAAAGGTGTCACAATAATCAAGACCATAAACCTGAGTGTACCCTTTTGCAACCAGCCGGGCTTTGAGCCTATCAATGTCACCATTAGGTCCGACTTTAATTGCATATACCCATCGACAACCAACAGCCTT
>NC_028351.1:13154573-13172108 GCF_000741045.1 Vigna radiata var. radiata
TGTACCCTTTTTGAAGCCGAGAATAGCCTAAAAAGACACACTTAATTGCACGAGCGGAGAGCTTGTCTAGCCCTGGAGACATGTCGTGAACAAAACATACACAGCCAAAAACTCGAGGAGGGGTGTGATAGAGAGGATCATTGGGAAAGAGGATGGAGAAAGGGACTTTATTATTGAGAGAGGAGGAGGGCATCCTATTGATAAGATAACATGCAGTTAAGATGGCATCCCCCCCAGTGATGAACAGGAATATGGGCACCAAGCAAAAGGGTACGAGCCGTTTCAACCAAGTGTCTATTTTTNCTTTCGGCTATACCATTTTGCTGGGGTGTATGAGGACAAGTGGACTGATGCAAAATACCATGGGAGCTAAGGATTGCAGAAAAAGAGGATGAGAAATACTCTTTAGCATTATCACTTCTCAAGATTTTTATTACTTGACCAAATTGGTTNTTGATTTCATTCAAAAAGGAGGTGAAAATGGGTAACAATTCAGAACGATCTTTCATTAGATAAACCCAAGTACATCTAGAATACTCATCAATAAAAGTAACAAAATATCTAAAACCAAAAGAAGAGACGCGACTAGGTCCCCAAACATCAGAATGAATAATAGAAAAACTAGAAGTACACATTGAGTGAGACTTTTTAGGAAAGACAGATTTGACATGTTTTCCTAGTTGACAAGACTCGCATTCTAAAGTTTGAAGACTACTAAGTTCAGGACACATCTGTTTTAACTTTGACAAGTGAGGATGGCCAAACCGATCATGTAACACTTTAGGATGAGGAGCAGCAACACATGATACCCGTGGATGAGATCCAAAATGGTATAAACCTCCAGCTTCATATCCTTCTCCAATCTGTCTCCCCGAGCCACGCTCCTGTATGACAAAAGAATTTGAATCAAAGGTTATTGAACAATGTAACATTTTGGTTAACTGACTTAAGGAAATTAAATTGAATGGACAGTGAGGGACAAAAAGAACAAATTTCAGAGTGAGAGAGGGAGATAAGGAGACTTGACCAACTCCCTTTGAAGAAGTTTTAGAGCCATTGGCAAGGGTAATGAAATGGGGTTTTTCTTGGAGGGAAATGGTTGAGAATAGTGAGGCATTACCAGAGATGTGATCAGAAGCACCCGAGTCAATTACCCATGAATTTGAACCTTCCATGGATTGAGAAATGCAAGCTGTGGACATACTTGGGGACTGAGATGATTGCGCCAAGCTGTTAGACTTTAATCGCAGATACTCTTGATACTCTTCCTCAGTGAACTTGGAGTTGGAAGTGGAAGTTTCAGCCTTAGAGATATTGNCTGTTTTTGAAGGAAAGCCATGCAAGGAGTAACAATTTTCTTGGGTGTGACCCGGCCTCTTACAGTAAGAGCACTGAGGACGTCCCCGACCTCCACGTCCTCCTCCTCTAGTGCCACGTCCTCCTCTTCCTCGTGTGGCAACCATGACAGATGGTTCTAGTGTTTCATGAGCTTCCTGAGATTGAGGCGCTGGAACACGAAGAAGACGTGTGGTCAAGGCTTCCAAGGTTGGGACCTCATGGCTTGTNAGAAGTTGGTCNCTGATGTGATTCAAGTCTNGATGCAAAGCACGGAGGATCATCACCATATAATACTTGTCAAGCTTCTTCTTGATGTCTTCCGAAGATTCCTCTTCCAAGAACATTCTCAACTCTTCCACAGCTGCTTGGGCTTCAGTCATGAAGGAGACCATATCATGATNTGTCATTTTGAGACTTGCAAGCTTGTTAGCTGTATCGTAGAGANGTTGAATATCATTAGNATAAATNCTTTGAGCTTTCTTCCAAAACGAGTGACATGTTTTGAAGGCTCTAAGAGATATCAAAAGTCGTGGTTCCACAGACTGCCACAATAGGGCACACAATTGGAAATCTGCTTGTTTCCATTGTTCAGCTTTTTCAGACGGTACTTGGCTTCCATCTTGCTCAAGGTGGTCATAATGTCCTTGACCGAGAAACCACAATTCCACGGCAGCAGACCAAGAGAGGTAATTCTTTCCGTTTAGCTTTTCTGAAGTAATTGAGGGACTTCCAGATAGAGAAAGAACACTTCCAGACGCCATTGATGATAAAAATAGGAGAGGAACCAGAAAGGAGCCTGAAAAACCGAGAGAAACAGAAAATGCAGCAGGGAGCAACCAAACAACCCTCGGTTTTTCAAGGGGAGCTTCGGGACCTCACGGGAACCAGGTTTTGAGGGTCCAAACAGGGAGAGGAGACCCAGGCGACAGCTATGGAGGTGTCGCGGCGGCTTTCCGGTGAGCAGACGGCGGCGCGTGTACAGCACGCGCCTGTTCGCAGCGCACAAAGAAGCTGCGCGTGAGGGAGCGTGAGGAGGAACCAGGCGAACCCACCGGCGGGGTTGGCTGTCGCGTGAAGAGGCGAACCAAATCCACTGGTCGCCGGACGGAACAGTGACGGTGGCCGGCGGCGGACGGCGGCGGACGGCGGTGAACGGCGGCGAACAGAGGCGGACAATTGCGGGCAGATGCGAGATGGCGGGCAACCAAGTTGAAGAACTTGAAACTGCAGTTGACAGCTGCGGACAGTGGCGAGACAGCCGCGGACGATGGCGAACGGCACCGGACAGGTGCGAACAGCAACGACAGTGCTGGTGGACAACTGAGGACGGAAACCAGAGCAGGATGAACCTGCTCTGATACCAACTTGAGATTTAAAATTGATAAGAAATATTCTTGAGGGCTTAATGATCCCTCTCATGTTCTGCCATTTATAATAACAAAGAGATGATACAATAGGGAGATAGAAGGTTAAGAGACTGTCCTAGACTACTAGGTACAGAACTAGGTAAAACCATTAAACTTCTGCAGACTAGCCTAAATGATAATACCTATATGTAATGATTCCAACAATCTTTACCTGGAGTAAGATCATGATAAAGTAAGTGCCATTGAATAAATAAAGATGCACAAGATTGAGGGGTCATGTATGTTGGTACAAAATAGAGTACGAAGTCATGTTGCAATTGGAGGACAGATTAGAGCATGCAGTTGATTAAGTTATGGGAGGTAAGAATTCCATCACCCCAGTAGCAGAGGGATTTAACCGGTGCCTCAAACTTAAACTTGAGAGCCATTTGCAAGTAACGAAAGGCAAGGAATTGTAATATGATAACTCAGGAAAAATATTATTAGTTACGGGTCATATGATTCAAGGCATTAGTGTCAAGTATCTTGGGTCCTAGGGAAAAAGACTGAGGGACAAAAGCTACAAGATTACTAAACTGAATCAAGATTTGGCAAGGCAGATGTCGAGATGTTTAGAACTGGAGGAAATCATGATATTCATTGGTGGTTAATATTTTTTGCAAGATCTTTGCAAGTTGGGCAACATTAGTCGTCTCCGCCTTTTCCATGCTTTAGTGTGACATCCTACTTCAATGTGGCCAAAATGGTTACAATATTGCAATGAAGATTACTCTTTGCCGACCTTGCCAAGTTTTCCACAATGAGAGGTTTGAGACCGAGGTGGTGGAATACCTAAATGCTGGTTGTTGTAAATTTCATTGTCCTAGTTTTCTAATGTGTGTTTATACTTGTACTGTTAGAGCTTTCTTTATGTTTTTACTCCAAAGTTAAGTTTCCCCCCTGCTGATATGTGCTTTTGTAAAAATGTTTAGAGCAAGAGGATGATGATACCACTACTGTCCAAAGTCAACCCCTTCCTCGAGATGCTTTCAGGATACGACAGTATCAGAAAGCTCGAGCCAGCAGTGCTTCTCAAACGGGATCAGTTTCATATGGAAGTGCATTTTCTGGCGATTTATCTGGCAGCACTGGTTGATAAAAATACTTTCAAGCATTTATTCGAGGCTGTTGTAAATTAAAAGACCTTCCATGAACTCATATATCACTATCCTTTTGCTTATAGCGTTATGCACAAGTTATAAACATGATGTATATTCAGGGTTCATTCCTTTCGTCCATTGTCATGTTTACTAAAATCTGACAACGCAGAAGGACTACCATCTTTGCATCAGTATAACCGCAGCTTTTGGGATGTTCGATACATTGATAAAACATGAACTTTCATGGAAGAATGATACCTGTCTCCAATTGCCAGAGTAGAGATTGGTCTTCTGAAACTATTTTCTCCTTGCAGGGATGTAACTAGGTCATCTAAAATAAGATTTATTATATGCACTTTTATTTTGCTATACTACAGAAGGGTTCAACTTTTAGTATCATGATTTTACAATATGTCGATATTCGTGACAATTTTTTTATACTTATTTTATGAGCATGATTTGCATAGAGCATGATGCGATGCTGAAGATTAAAACCCAATTTCTTATTCTCAATTTAAAATAGGATTCTTCCTTCATCCCGCTATTCTCTTTCTACACCCCCAATTTTTTTAAAATACCTATTTTGCCCTGTGTTTTTATAACTAAGTCAACCTCTAAAACATCCATTAGTGTCCTTGTGCGTTACTTTTGAGTTTTTTTACTCTTAATGGTTGTTGGATTTGTTATAATGGTGGTAAAGAACTCGATTGAATAGAACTATTGAGTAGTGTTTGGATAATAGGGCAATTCATAATTGTAGTAAAGAGATGGTTTTTAAAAGAACAATAATACTTTGACAATTGTTTTTTGAAAATATTTTAACACCATTTTTTGGACTAATTATAAAATGATATGTAAATAATGTTAAAATGTTAAAGAAATGTTGTCAAAGTATCATTATTTTTTTTTTAAATTACGAATTGTATAATCAAAATGGAAAAATTGTACATGGGATGGGGTGGTATAATTCATTCTTATATGGGTGATCTTTCTAAATACTATTATGCAAGAAAACCACTCTACTCACCAATTTGGAACACTCATTCTAGAAAGGAATTTCAAAATTGAGAAATAACTATATCTTATGTATTTTTTTTATTTTGCAATATCTTTTTCGGTTAATTTTTGGATTATTTATTTTAAAAGGTGTAATGATTATGTGAATAGTTAAAAGGGGGTATTTTATTGTGTAGTAGATGTTAGGTGCAAATGTGAGTTAGATGTTAAGTGTGTTAAAAGGTAGAAGTTATATGTAAAATGCCAAAGCAGACGATAGGTGAATTTACAATAATTAGACAAGTTAAAATTGAGAGCGTTAGACACTATGTTATTTATTGATGATATAGACTCAGCTTTTCTTAATTATATTTAAGTGAAGAAAATTTAAGAAAGACTTCCATTAGACATATAACCAAATGATTATGAATATACACTTTCAAGAATTCAAAGGAATTTAATAAACATGAAATCATAAATGAAATCAAAGAAAAAAAAACAAGTTTAATTTATATTTTTTCTATTATAAATAGATTAACAAGATATTAATCTATAATTTTTATTATATTAAACATATATAAACACTCATATTCAATCTTCTTACTAGAGGTAAAGGTTTCCTTATACATAAGAATAAATTATTTACTTCTCTCTAATTATTTACTTCTTTCTAATTTCTGAAACTTTTTTGTCACTGTTTATTTTTCGTTATTACAGTCTCTATATATTAAAATATTACAATTTTGATCGAATACTTAATTCTCTGTGATTATTTTTTCCAAATCAGCTTTAGATTTAACATATTTATTTAAAATAAGAAAAAATATTAATTAATTGATTAAAATATAAAAGTAATGTATATAAAACCAATATTTTATGAAAATGATAAATTTTCTAAAAGAAAAAAAAAACTAAAAGTAAAATTTAGTCTAAATATTTTTAAGTAAATTAAAATACTAAAATTGTAATATAATAATTGCATCACCTCATCACAATGAGTTGACCGGAAATTCCTCAAGTTTCATCTACAAACACAAACGTGTGAGATGTTTTCCCCACAAACAAGATCAACACCATTTTTTCACCTCAGCTATTTTTGAAACCAAAATTCTCTAATGAATAGAACAGCATTGACGCTCACGAACAAGAACAGTCCCGAAATTCCAGCCAAAACCAGATAATCTTGTGTCATTATCCTCCCTTTCTAGCCTTATAAATACACTTATTTCACATTCTTTCATTGTCTGAGATCAGAAACAAACCGAGTGAGAAAGAAAGCATGTCTGGAATCATGCACAAGATTGAAGAGAGCTTTGGAGGGCACAAAAAAGATGAAGAACACAAAGGAAACCCCCATGATGAACACAAAGGTGAACACAAAGGCGATCACAAGCAAGAGGGTGGCTTTATGGACAAGATGAAAGACAAGTTTCATGGTGATGAACATAACAAGGGTCATAATAAAGAAGGGCACAAAGAAGGGCACCAAGAAGGACACAAAGAAGGGTTTATGGACAAGATGAAAGACAAGTTCCATGGTGATGAACATGACAAGGGTGGTGAGAATAAGAAAAAGAAGAAGGACAAGAAGAAGCATGGACATGAAAAACATGGTGACGGTAGCAGCAGCAGCAGTGACAGTGATTAGATATAATATATATGTTAAGGTAATCTTTGTGTTTCCTCTTTTAAATTTCATCATTACTTTATTCAATTCTTCCAAAATTTTGTAACACATTATTTACAGTAATATCTTCTCATTTTTTGAATTACATTTTCTGTTTTATATTTGTAATGTTTTCTCTTTATCAGTCATGCTGTGTATAATTATTTTAAATCTTAAGAGGATTTATTTTAAAGCTTTGGGAAGATATATTTAAAACCTGGATTAAAAGACACATAAATGCCACTATGATTTAATTTCACTTTTTTTTTTTTAATGTTATTGCTCAAGATATTTGAAATTCAGATATATGTTGTATTAATCTTCAAATTTGAAAAATATTAAATATAACTTTAAATTTAATATGTTATTGTTTTTTTTTTTTTATTAAAGCATACGTTTGAGATCAATTTGTACACGCACATCAATACTCTTATTTACGCGTGGCCAAATATACATAGAGATTACTACTATAGTACTTGATTTTCTTTTTTCTCAATTTCGGACCAATATATATGTAGATATGTATTTATGGAAGTTCAATCGTGGATTAGTGGAGTGTATATCTGTTTTGGAACGACGTTAATAATGTAAGACTACTCGATTCTTCATTTTTATCACTCTCAGAGAAGAACAACAAAGTATGATCTTGAAGAATCATATCCATGGCATGAGTGATCCGTGTGCATNATGATAATCATTCAAGAAGAAAACAAGAAAACTTACAGAGAGTAAAGTTGGAAAAAGCANAGAAGCTCGAGAGAGAGAGGAAGAGAACTTTCTACACAATTATATTATGAATAAAATGTGTATTGTTTCTATTAAAAGTAAAAGAGTACCTTATATATATANNGNGNNAAAGGCGGTAAAGTACACAGTAAAAAACAGATAAGAATCAATTAAAGAGGATTCTAACAGCCCCCCTCAAGCTTGGCGTAGATGTTAAGAGTGCCAAGCTTGGAATTTATGCTATGAAAGGTTGAAGGAGGAAGAGGCTTGGTCAATATATCAGCAAGTTGTAGAGTAGTGTGTATGGGGAGGAGCTTCACAATGCCCTGTTGAACTTTTTCCCGAATGAGATGGCAGTCAATCTCTATGTGTTTTGTTTGTTCATGGAATACTTGGTTGGTGGCGATTTTGATGGCAGAGATGTTGTCACAATATATGGTGGCAGGTTGTGGAAGAGGAAGATGGAGATCATTCATAAGATTGCTAAGCCACTAGAGTTCACAGACGGTCTGGGCAAGAGCGCGGTATTCAGCTTCGGATGAGCTGTGGGAGACCGTGTTTTGCTTTTTTGATTTCCATGCTATTGGTGAGTCCCCCAAGTAAACAATATAGCCAGTGCTAGATTTGCGAGAATCAGGACAGTCGGCCCAGTCGGAATCACTGTAAGCTTGTAATTGAAGGTTATTATTTGCGGTTAGAAAAATACCTTGTCCAGGAGTTTGTTTGATATAGCGTAAGATTCTAAAGGCAGCTTGGTGATGGAGCGTGGTTGGAGCAGCAACAAATTGGCTGAGACGATGGATAGCGTAGGTGATATCTGGACGGGTGTTGGTGAGGTATATAAGCCTTCCTATTAGCCTTTTGAATGCAGCGGGGTCATCAAGAGGAACACCATCAGAAGATATTTTGGTGGAAAAATTCATAGGAGTGCTGACAGGAGCTGCATCAAGCATCCCTGTTTATGTGAGAAGATCAATAGCATATTTCCTCTGGGTTAAAAGGATCCCTGCACTGCTTCTAGCAACTTCAAAGCCCAAAAAGTAAGATAAATTACCAAGATTTTTTATTTTGAAACTGTCATTAAGCAGTTTTGTGATTTGTTCAATATCATGAATATTATTTCCAGTGAGTATTATATCATCAACATAAACAAGCATTATAGTAATGTTATTTCCAGTATGTTTTACAAAAAGAGAGTGGTCTCCAGATGTTAGTGAAAAGTTGTGAGAGAGAAGAAAAGATGATAACTTGTCATACCACTGTCTGCTAGCTTGTTTCAAACCATAGAGAGATTTATGAAGAAGGCAAACCTGATTTTTACCTGTGGTAAGGACCCCCGGTGGTATTTGCATGTAAACCTCTTCGTTTAAGTCGCCGTGTAGAAAGGCATTATTGACATCCAATTGTCTTATGTGCCAATTTTTAGCTGAAGCTAAAGATAGTATGAAACGAACACTAGTTAGTTTAATAACAGGAGAGAATGTTTCAAAATAATCAATACCCTCCATTTGATTGTATCCCTTGGCAACAAGGCGAGCCTTGAATCTGTCTATGGTCCCATCGGCCTTGTGCTTTGTTTTGTATACCCATTTGCAGCCTATAGCCTTTTTGTGGGAAGGGAGAGTGGTGATGGTCCATGTATTGTTGTGTTCTAGAGCCATGATTTCTTCTTTCATAGCCTGCCGCCAGTGATCATGTTGTATGGCTTCTTTGTAATCCTGCGGATCAGTAACACTATCTAAAGAGAAAATGAAAGCTTTATATGCAGTTGATAATTTGGCAAAAGATAGGACATTGCTAATTGGGTATTTTGTTTTAGTAGTAGTATAAGAAGAGATTTGGAAATCTTTTAGATAGGCTGGTGGTTTTCTAACTCTACTAGATCGTCTGGGAGAGTCATTTTCATGATGTGCATTTTCGGCAGGGTCTTGAGTATGTTCATCATTTATGGTGACATTGTCAATGGGAACAACAGTGTTATTGTGATCATCATTATACATAAAGGGATTAGTAGATAAAGGTATTGAAACATTCTGATCTTGTATAAAAGGGGAATTAATGGCAGGAAATTCATTTTCAAGAAAAGTAACATTTCTAGAAACATTAATATCATGGCTGTCAAGATCATATGTAATGTAACCTTTAGTTGTAGGATGTAATCCAAGGAAGAGGCTGGGCTTGGCACGGGGATCAAGCTTTTTTCTATTGGAATGAAGAGTGCTAACATAACAGAGGCAGCCAAAGACTCTCAACCTGGAAATGTCAAAGTCANTGTGATATAATCTGTCANATGGTGAATTATTATTGAGAAAAGGAGTAGGCATTATGTTAATTAAAAGAGTAGCATAGTTGAGGGCATATGTCCAAAATTGAGTAGAAATTTTAGAATGAAAAAGCAAGGCTCTAGTTACATTGAAAAGATGTTGGTGTTTCCTCTCAACTATACCATTATGTTGAGGAGTTTCAATGCAAGATGTTTGATGAACTATACCTTCGATGTTAAAATAATCAGTCATAGCAAATTCTTTGTCGTTATCAGAACGAATGATCTTTATTCTAGTTTGAAACTGATTTTTAACATATGCAATAAAATGAATAATGTGTTGACGAGTTTCAGATTTATGTTTCATCAAATGTATCCAAGTATATCTAGTATAATCGTCAACAATGGTTAAAAAATATCTCTGATAGAGCATGATCCCCAAATATCAATATGTATAAGATCAAAAGCATGAGAGGTATGAGTAATACTAGGAGAAAAAGGAATACGTCTTTGTTTAGCAGTATGGCAAGCATTGCAATTGTCAGTTCTAAAATCAATGTAGCTATACTTGTGTCTCAAAATTTCTAGTCTTTGATCAGACAAATGACCTAGCCGATTGTGCCAAATGTTTTTACAATCAAATTTAGCAGCAGTGTGCTTATCTACAGAGTGAGTAAAATGGTGTGTAGTGTTGATGGATCCGCGAAAGATGTACAACCCTCCATTCACCTCAACTGAACCAATCTTGCTGTTTGTGGTCAAATCCTGAATAAAACATGTTCCATTAGTGAAGCTAATACAGACATTATTATGTGCAACCAGCTTAGAGACAGAGATGAGGTTATAACAAAAATCTGGAATAAACAGAACATCTTTGAGAATAATATGTTTACTGATTTTAACAATGCCTTTATGTGTGGCGTTGGTTTGCATGTCGTTAGGTAGATTAATGGTCACAGGGGTAATTTTTTCATAAGAGCTTAAGTGAGTGAGAGAAGAGGAAACATGATTTGTTGCGCCAGAATCTAATATCCATGATATAATACCTTTGCCTTCATGAGAAGTAAGGGTAAAAACGGATTTACCTGTATCAGTTGAATTAGATATTATGGAACTGATCTGATTAGTGGATGGGGCTCCTGTGTCATTAGAGGGCTTGATAAGGGCCATGAGAGCTTGATACTGCTGTTGTGTCAAGCGGACCTCTTGATCAGTGGCATCTGCAGACTTAGTATCTTGATTTGTAGTCATGAAACTTTTTCCATTGTGAAGTTTATGACCTGGAGGAAACCCATGTTTCCTGTAGCAGACTTCAATGGTATGTCCGATTTTGCCACAATGGGAGCAAATCTTCTTACCAGTAGTATTTTTGTTAGCAGGAAATCCATGTTTCTTGAAGCAAACCGATTCATTGTGACCATTCTTGCCATAATAGGAACAGGTGACAATACCAACAGCGGCAACATGTTTAACTTCCAGCCCATTGAGAAAATTATTGCTCATAACCTGTCTTTCTTGCTGTACAACATAGGAAAAGATTTTCGAGATGGGAGGCATAGGATCCATTAATAAAACGTGAGATTGAATGTTACCGTATTGTTCATTCAGTCCGCGAAGAAATTGTAGAATCTGATCCTCATTCTTTCTTTGAGTAATTGTTGAAGTAAGTTTGCAAGAGCACTTGACTTCACAGGAACAGGTTGGCTCAGGACGAAAGTTGTCGAGCTCATCCCAGATTATGCGCAGCTTGGTAAAATACTCTGTCACAGTGCTTTCCCCTTGTTTTAGAGCGGCGGCTTCGTTTTGCAATTCAGAAATACGTAAGAGATCTCCTTGGAAGAATCTTGATTTTAGGTCGTCCCAAATGGCTTGGGCGCTGTCCATCCAGAGGATACTACGACGTATGTCCGGAGATACAGAGTGTACGAGCCACGAGACCACCATGTTGTTGCATCTTGTCCATGCGTGATAAGAATCGGCTTCCTTTTGCGGTGGAGTAGCAGTACTGTCAATAAACTGAACCTTGTTCTTCGCACTCAAGGCTGTGTACATTGATTTGCTCCAAGCATGGTAATTGTTGGATTCTAGGAGAGGGGAAACGAGAGAAATTGCAGGACTTTCGCTTGGATGGAGATACAAGAGATCGGAAGATTGAGTGTGTTCCTCCGTCATCGTCGAATATCCTGTAAAAGAAAAGAGGAACAAAGAAAAGG
The DNA here is from genome assembly GCF_000741045.1 of Vigna radiata var. radiata. Taxonomy (NCBI): domain Eukaryota; kingdom Viridiplantae; phylum Streptophyta; class Magnoliopsida; order Fabales; family Fabaceae; genus Vigna; species Vigna radiata. The sequence goes on from NC_028351.1 coordinate 13,166,282, forward strand.
AAGACGAGAGAAAGAAAAAGAAAAAGAAGGAAAAGGGAAAAAATTAGGGTTAGAGGCGCAACAGAGCTCTTCAAAAGAAGAGCTCTGATACCATCAGAGAAGAACAACAAAGTATGATCTTGAAGAATCATATCCATGGCATGAGTGATCCGTGTGCATCATGATAATCATTCAAGAAGAAAACAAGAAAACTTACAGAGAGTAAAGTTGGAAAAAGCANAGAAGCTCGAGAGAGAGAGGAAGAGAACTTTCTACACAATTATATTATGAATAAAATGTGTATTGTTTCTATTAAAAGTAAAAGAGTACCTTATATATATATAGGGTGACAGAGGCGGTAAAGTACACAGTAAAAAGCAGATAAGAATCAATTAAAGAGGATTCTAACACACTCATGTAACTTGGTGTCTTGGAGACTGGGATTATCCATAGACATGTTAATCATTAAAAATATTGAAATTATATTTTTATCCTTAGGTTTTTCATCACTCATTCACGTTTATGAAAGGATAGTTTTTTTATAAGAGAATGTAATTTGCTATCAAAGTTATAAAAATTAAACCACACACGGATTGTCGTTTCACTACATCATGGTTTTTTATAGGCAAATTCAAGTAATAAAATATTACAACCTTTATGCCTTTGAGAAGATATAACAATGACAACATATCCTTATTTAATGTCTTCAATATTGCATATGGTTTAATAAATGACTTCAAGGTTAAACTCATGAGGGATTGGACAACTTCAATCTTGAAGTCGTGGGGACATAAACTTTTCAGATATGACAGAGTTGAATGATTTAGGCAATGCACGACTTGTCTATTTTTGTAATTTTTTTAAAATTTGTATATTCTTGTAATATACTAAGCAGATTTGTCTCAATTGGCAAGTGATAAGAGGAAATTGGCTTTTATAAATAAACATGATTCTTGTATGAAGAGGGAGAGATATTGATTTAAGTAGGAAGAGGATAACCACTTCAGCCATACCTGCATAAGATAAGAGGTGGAGTTGTCACTTCAGCCATACACACATATGCACTAGAAACATCAACAATGTTTCAACATATTTCTTTTAAATCTGTTTCCAAAAGTGTGTAAAAAAAGGTTTATATATTAAATGCCTCTACATCTTAAGTCCAACATGAATACTCCAAAATAAAGCCCAAAACACAAAAATACAAACTTTGAGATACAATTCAAAGCTACTTTGTGATCTATGTGAACATGCTTTCATCAGTTATGTGGATACCAGCATATTCTTTTTAATATTCGAGGATATCTATTGTACTCACAGGTATTTACAAAAACAATCCTAATTCAAACCTAGTATTTCCCATTTCCATATCCTGCATCAAGGACGTGAGACCCTAACGGAAAACATCTTAAAAGCCTAAAGTTTTTCTACAAATATATATATATATATATATATATATATATATATATATATATATATGATTCAGAAGATGCATAATTATTCGAGTGTAGCTCATATTAAAAACCATTTTTTTTAACTTCTTCTTTAGGCTAGGAAGATTTAATCATGTTCCAATCTCGAAGCTTTTATACCAAGAAAATTAGAGAGTAACACAAAATAAATGATATAAAAAAAAAGGGTGTCAAGGTTTGTACCTAGACGAAGACAATGAAGGAATACTTGAAGCTTAAAGAATGAAAATGAGATGAGATGTGTACCTTAGAAAAAATTAGGTCATAATACTTTGATATTCATACCCGTCTTACAGGTATAAAAAATATATGTATCCATTATCCGTAGGTATCAATTTATAATATCAATTTTCTACCTGTTGTAGCTTTTATCTACAAATACTCACAAATATGGATTTCTTTTTACATCTCTACTCAAAAGCGTGCAAAACAGTTGTAGAAGGAAAACTTCCACGCAACCCGAAATAATGATCAACAATGGTGAAGAAAGGAAGGTGCCTCTTGTTGAAGTCTACCAGATCGACCTCACAGGCACGAAAGATGAAATATCAACATATAATTCCATCAAACCCCTCCAAATGTGTCCAAGACACGATTATGGTAGGAAATTCACACAACAAATCTTTTCAAATATCTTAAAAGATCAGAAAAACTTGTAGGGTTAGATCGAGAAACTTGGTATGAGTTTCATCGCACCAAGAGGCATAACACCAAGAATTGTTTCACATTGATCAAATAGATAAAAAGACTAATATTTAAGGGGTATTTGGGTGCATACCGAAAGCAATGAGAAGAAGACATAGAAGATAGCAGATGCACTAGATCAAATTCAAGAGACAAAAAGAAACAAAGTAAGAAGGAGCATGAGACATCAATCTTGGGTGACCTTCTCATGATTGTTGAAGGATTATTAAGGGGAAGAGTAAAAAGAATGGCAAGAAAGCGGTACAAATGATAGGTGATTATAATTGACACATTAAACACTGCCATCCAGACAACGCTTGTCATATCTTTGGGGTAACATGACCTTAGGGATGTGTTGCCTCATTAAGATGACCTGATCGTTATATCAACTATAATGATTCGTCATTCAGTGTTGATGGATCAAAGGAGTTATGTCAATGTCCTCTCTTAGGATGCCTTTGTTGGGCTAGGTATTCTAATAGATTCTTTAAGGCAATTTAACAGGGTCATGGGGGTTTTTGTAGGAGACTCAGTAGAGATAAGGGGATATGTCGAAATTCATACCACCTAAAGGGAGAAAGGGTAAGGATTATTCTCATCAAATCTTTGGTGGTAAATCCTCTATCAACATATAATGTGTTTCTCAAGACGTCTTCTCTTAACAAATTAGGCGTGATTGTTTTGGCATGCATATAAAAGTTAAGTACCCCACAACATCTGGCAATGTAGGGATGACCATTGTCTTAAGATGTCACACAGAAATGCTATGATGGAAGTTTGAGAAACTGACGTACATACGCTATCAGCTAGAATAAGTTAGATATGAAATTTGAAAAGATGAGCCCAAGATACATATCGGGAGATTAACAAATGAAGTACTTGAAAAAAAATACTACAATGGAGAGGGGATTTGAATAGTGTTATAGAAAAAAAAATTGCCAAAGAGATAGTTTAACGGCCTTATCAATGGTTAAAAGATTTATATAAATTGTTAAACGCTTGACTTAAAAGTTTTGTTCAAACTACAGTTTCACAAATAAATATTTTTCAATCATCTAATCAAATTTGTTGCAACATTTTGATAGAGATAGCTATTTGATAAAAAAAAGTGTTTGGTTATAATAGCTTTTACAATAGATTTAGGTAATAAGCAACTACAACGGAATCTGATTAAACGATCATCTTAGCCCTTGTTCAAGAGATAAAGGTCATCCAAAAACCCAATTATTTTTTTAGTTGACACAGTTTGAAAATTCGCTATCAAACTGTGAAAAGGATAGTTTTAGTAGTGTTGTCGGTAGTTAAGATATTGTGACCTTACTTCCAATCATATGAATTATGGTGAAAACAATTTTACCCCTTAGACAAATCCTATAGAAGCTAGATTTGGCAGGCTAAATATTGAAGTGGTCGGTGGAACTATTGGAATGTAACATTTTGTACGAACCATGAGGTCTTATCAAGGCCTAGATTTTATCTTACTTCTTTAATGAGTTCAATTATCCTATGCCACCTAGTAATGAGGATCCATGGGTATTATCAGTAGATGGCACCTTAAATAAGGTAGCGAAGCCAAAATCATTTAGGAATAACCAGGTCGAGTTTTCATTGAACATTATCTTTTATTCGCATTCAAGGTCTTGTTAACTAATTGGCAAGCGAACCAAATCATTTAAGTAATAAAACTATAGTAAGATTAGGTGTCGTTTTCCCAAGAGACTCGTATAATACTAAATAATCATACGATTAGTAACTCATCTAGACTAAAGAATAGTTCATGAATTTACAACTATATGCAAGTTAATAAAGATGCATAAAGAAGGGTGGACTCTGGTAATTTAAGGCACTTAGGAGTGGGGAAAAGGTATAAAGTGTATGGAATGACAATGCTAGGGGTAGATCTCACCGGCTTCACTCTCTTACACACATGAAATCATCTCATCTCCATCAAATACTAATGTCAATCCTCTAAAGCACTCAAACCATAATCCCTTAGGTGAGAGAGCCTAAGTTTTCTTACTAAGGGTCAATCCCTTGATCACTCAACAATCGAACTTGTATTAGGACCTAGGGTTTTAGTTAACTGATGGGTCATGTTCCATCCCTAGACATAAGTCCCCACTAGATCACTTCTTTCAAGCCTAGGGTTCACTAGACTTTTCCCAAAACCCAACAAAACTACAAATTGAGCTAAGAACGTCCTCATTCCCACAAGCATTAAGAGTAGAAACAAGAAATTAACATTTAAACGAAGATGCATATATATAATCAAAGCATTTATAAGGTACAAGAGAATTCAATAGCTACATCTACCCCAAACAAGATAGGTATGACTCTTCATTTCCATGGAGAGCCTCAATGCTTACAAAAATGGATGATGGAAGAAGATGGATACCCAAAGAAGGAGAAAAGGATGTTCCCACCTGCCTTAAACAACCTTCATGAGCTTTAGAAGTGAAACCGTGTAACACCCCAAATTCCAGGGTTTCACGGGTTTTTCAAAAACCGGTAATTTTCAAACTTTAACACAACACGAAAACATATTTTCAAAAACCTCAACATTTAACGTGCACAATTTGTTCAAAACATAATAATTCAAAAACTTTTATCCATGGACATAACGAAGGTAATAAAATAACTCCAAATACATTATCTTTAAATTTCAAACATTATGACTTTATATAAAATCTCAAGTCTATCCCTCTGTCATCTCTCGAATCTATCATGTCTCAACACCATCTGTAACATCATCTGCTCACGTATAACACATTATTCGATCATCACCGATAATATCATTCACAACACAAAAACACAAACACGTATGGGGTAAGTTACAGGTAAAACAATCATAATAACAAGACATAAAGATATTGATTATATCAATAATAATCAAACACCCCATACATAGTAGTAATATCAATAAGATTCCTAAACCTCTAACATAACAATTTAATCACAACGAATTACTCGATCCTTGATCCTCAATCATCGATCCTCGATCTTCGATCCTTGATCTCTAACCCTTGATTTAATCACTAACATCTCACACACAGACTCTTGGTCTATTCACTTCTTAGCACTTATGCTAACTACTTATTATAACTATTATAGTAACACCGTTATCACGTAGCATCACTTGAAGCACCTCAAATACCATGATTACCATCATATACATCACCCTCATGATTATCTCAATCATGAACAACACCATGAGCATCATCATACCATAAACATCATACACTAGTGCAGAATCGACTTTTAACGTCACCCCTTAGACGTCAGTTAAGCGGGGGTCCGACGTCTATAATATTATAGACGTCAGGGCCCTCATAACCGATGTCTATAGGTCCTCATATACGTCGGCTCCCCTGAATAGACGCCAAAACTAAACGAAAAAGTTAATAAAAAATAATTTTTTATTTTATTTAGACGTCTGTTATGGGGGGAACCGACTTCTAAAGTCCTTTAGACGTCAGTTATTAGGGGAACCAACGTCTAAACCCTAAACCCAGAAATTTAAAAAGTCACTTTTTGACTCCATTTAGACGTTTGATCCTGCCACTCCGACTTCTAAAGCCCTTTAGACGTCAGTTATTGGGGGAACTGACGTCTAAACCCTAAACCCAGAAATTTAAAAAGTCACTTTTTGACTCCATTTAGACGTCTGACCCCGCCACTCCGACTTCTAAAGC
>NC_028351.1:13172178-13242178 GCF_000741045.1 Vigna radiata var. radiata
TTAAAAAGTCACTTTTTGACTCCATTTAGACGTCTGATCCCGCCACTCCGACTTCTAAAGCCCTTTAGACGTCAGTTATTGGGGGAACCGACGTCTAAACCCTAAACCCAGAAATTTAAAAAGTCACTTTTTGACTCCATTTAGACGTTTGTTATGGGGAGAACTGACTTCTAAAGCCCTTTAGACGTTTGTTATAGGGGAACCGACTTCTAAAATGTTGACATTAAAACATTGTGATCGTGAGACAGTCGTTACGCACACTCATTGCCCATCATCTTCGTTGCGTTTTCTCTCTACGGGTTACGCTTTTCAGGTACGTTTTCTCACTTTTGAACCGTTTTAAATTAGTTTTACTCCGATTACATCACTCTTTGATGCATTATCTTTTATTTGAACCGATTAAAATGCATTTTCGTTGGGTTTTGGTGCAGTTATTCTTGTGTCCTTGGGTGGCGTTCTTTGGCGGCGATTTCTTGTTTTTTGTACTCTCCAATTCCCTCCACTGCGTTTTTAAAATCATCCAATAAAGAAAATATACAATACATTATCTTCTACTAAAATATAAAATTGTAAACTCAAATCACCATTAGTCAGGAGCAACCACAAAGACGTCTGACCTATATGGATCGGACGTCTATATAGACGTCTGACCTATATATGTCCGATGTCTATAGAGACATCTGACCTAAAGGGTCCGAAGTCTCATTAACGTCACTCGCATAGACGTCAGATAGAGATAAGACGTTAAAAGCACAAAATAACAGACGTCTAAAGTCCTTTCTGCATTAGTGATAGTGGAAGGAGTCTGTCTCACTCTTGTACCTACCTCACTAACTGTAACCGCTTCTACAACCCACCTGTAATCTCCCCTAGAGGACATTTGTAGCCTTCCCTACATCCCAACACTCACTCATGCTCTAATCTCAATCACAGGTTAAAACTGACCCTAAACATAACCATTACTCTCATTCTCTGAGTATCATCACGTTCTGCTGCTTCTCAAGCTTGGTCCATGTCCATTCTTCATCAAATTTTCCATTTTTAAAAAAAAATACACTATGATAATCAATTATCACTTTTGATAATCGATAATCACAGTGAAAATTACCTAGAAACATCACGCAGGAAGGGATAATCAATTATCATTCCAGATAATCGATTATTCCCGTAACCAAACTCAATATCGACGCGTAGATAATCGATTATCACTAATGATAATTTATTATTGTCGAAACGAAACACATCCTGAACAAGATTCAAGCATTCAAACATACATACATCAACTCTAAATCATGTGAAAACATACTCCACACGTCATACATGCATTCCAGCATCACATACCCATGTAAACATACTCAAACACATGCAATACATTACTTGAATCATCCAAATCCAATCATTGACGTACATGTTATACTCAATAAAACCCAAATATAATGCATATGATTATTACCAAACCCTTACACATATATTAGCGTGGAACCCAACCATCATAACTTTGTTCTCCCTTAGCATCAAACCCCGCTGTTGGGATAACCCAATAAACCATACATACATTCATAGGAAAAACCCAACACAAATATTACATAAACCATATGCCCATGCATACACAAACCCTTTGCCTAACAATAGGACATATAATCATAATCACTTAAACATGTATCAACAAAGATTATTAATCAAGATAACCAAGAACACATATAACATACAATCAACAAGAAAAACAAAGGTAAGCTTTCCCAAACCTTAGCCAATACAAGGGCTTTATCTACAACCCCAAAGCACCACCAATATTCCCTTTGCCCTAAGGGTTTATGTTGTTATTTCTCTTCTCTCCCAAATGTCTCTCTCTATATATGATTTAGAGTTTCTAGGTTTTCTAAAACACAAAATACCACCACTCTCCTTATATCTTAATATTTATAAAAACAACCCAACTCTATCTCTAATATCTCCTCACTCATAATAATATATTTTAAAAACCAAACCTATCTAAATCTATATTCTCCTTCTATCTTACGTCTCCTATTCCCACAACCGTTAAGAGTAGAAACAAGAAATTAGCATTTAAATGAATATGCATATATATATATATATATATATATATATATATATATATATATATATATATAATCAAAGCATTTATAAGGTATGAGACAGTTCAATAGCTACATTTACCCCAAACAAGATGGGTTTGGCTCTCCATTTCCATGAAAAGCCTCAAAGCTTACAAAAATGGATGATGGAAGAAGAAGAAGACCCAAGGAGAGAGAAGATGATGTTTCCACATGCCCCAAGCATCCTCCATAAGCTCTAGATGTGAAACTATGCCTCCACATTGCGTCCCTGAGCTTTAGTTGTGTTCCTACCTCAAAAATTAACGTTTTCTTCCACTCTCACCACTTTAAAACCCTCTCCAAAAAGTGCACTCTCGTTGGGCCATAGAATCCTCTCGCTGGGCTAGAGGTGTTTTGCTTGCTAGGCCACAAAATCCTCTCGCTGGGCTAAAGGTGATCTGTTGGTTGGGCCACAAGACTTTCTGGTTGGGCTAGAGTTACTCTTTTGGCTAGGGTAACGGTTAGAGCTGTCAAAACGGGTAACCCGGCTCGATCCAGCCCGGCCCACCACGGGTTGGTCACTTAGTGAGTCAACCCAACCCGGCTCATTTATTAGCAAGCCAGAAAAATCTAGACCAGCTCAACCCACCACGGTTTGGTGGGTAAACGGGTTGGCTCACTAGCCCATTTAATTAGAGTTTTTTTAAAATAAAAAAACATTACAAACTTTCTATATTCAAATTTAAACAAATTTCACTCCCAAAAAATGATGTTAAACTGAAGACAGTTCAAAATAATAATAAAAAGTACAATATAATCCAAATGTCAACCAAAAACAAACACAAAAAACATACAAAAAACCTGCTCCTTGAAGAATTTCAATGAAGAAGTGAGAGTGACAACACCGTAGATGAGAACAAGTTCCGTGAGAGTGATTTGTGAGCGCAAAGGTTACTTTTTTGGTATACAGTGAGTGAAGAGAGTATTTTACTTTTTAGGGTTTCATAAATAAAATAATAAATTAAAAAAATAAAATTAGGTAGGTGGGTTGACGGGCCAACCCGGTCCACCACGGGAACCCGCATGAGCTGGGTTTTAGTGAGCAGGGTTGAAATTTGACCCGCATAAAAAAAAATCAATTTTTTCAAACCCAACCCGGCCCGAACCCGTGGTGAGCCGGGTTGGCTCGCGGGTTGTGACCCATTTTGACGGCTCTAGTAATGGTGCTTGTGGTTGGGCTAGCAACTTCTGGCAACAACTCCCTATTCTTCTCCAATCTTCCGATTTCCTACAAAATAATCCAAAAATAGATAATTAAATCTATCTATGAAAACTAGATACAAATCTTACACTTTTTTTTCTGGAATTCAACACAAAACACATCATATAAGAACAAATAAGGGGTTCTAATGAGTGTGAATAATAGTTAATTATCACACTTATGAGACCTCTACTAACCAAGCAAAGTATGAAGCTTTGTTGGTCAAAATTAAAATTGCACACAAAATGGGAATAAGCTCATCATGAACAATGGTTCCCAATTGGTCATAGGACAAAAGTTAGGTCACAAATGATACAATACTTGTCACAAGTTCAAACATTAATTCTTCTATTCAATTTTTTTGAGTTAAGCTTTGTTCCCATGGATCAAATTGTGAGGTTGTGGGTTGTAAAGTTAGAAAAGAAAGAGGGAGAGGTTGTGGGTTCAATTTCCCCCACTAACACTTGGGAGTTATAAAATTAGTTTGGAAGGAAGGGTGGGAGAGGTTGTGGGTTCAACTCCACCTCTCCCACACCCCCCATCTTCCTAACAATTAACATTTGTTGATCTAAAAAAAAGGGATCAAAATGTGTGGGTAAACTTGGTGACATAACTTGCAAGTATAAAGAAAGTTGGAAATAACCATTTGGTAATCTAGGAAACATTTAGATTTCCCAGTGTAAACTTATCCTAACACGTAGAATGGCTTCAAGTACAAGAATAAGAGTCATAAATGTCGCCATACTTTCACTATTTATCCAAAGGGGTCATGCCAGATATCGAACTTGACAAGGACACATTTAAGAGGAACGTCACTCGATTCACGATAGTGGATGGACAACTATTTAGAAGAAGGTTTTCAATATTGTTGTTGCAATGTGTCATGTTGGATGAATTGAAACACATGATGCAAGATGTACACGAAGGAACATATGGATCATGCCAGATATCAAACATGACAAGGCCACATTCAAGACAAATTCCACTCGATTCACAATAGTGGGTTAACTATTTTAAATAGGGTTTTCAACTTTATTGTTACAATGTGTCACATTAGATGTATTGAAACACGTAATGCAAGATGTACATGAAGGGTCGTGTGAAAGCCATATAAGAGGATGATCCTTAGCCTAAAACATCCTCTGAATAGGGTACTATTGACCTTTTTTTCAGGATGATTGCATAAAGATGGTAAAATATTATGAACGTTGCCAACGTCACTTAAACTTGCACCATGCACCCCTAAAGCAATTGTAATATATTATTGCCGACGTCACTTAGATGAATGTGAACCAACATTAATCCTTGTGTGAATTCTTGTCTACCTTACTATTTACATTAATTTATTTGAAATAGTATGTATGCACAAAATGATTTAAAATGTCTACAGACTTTATTCAAACCCCTTTCTAGAGCCACATTACACCAACAACATCTCACTAATGAATAACTCACAAACTCTATATGTTTATACAATGTACGCATGATTTGTCTAGTGATAATTACAATAATTATCTTGAAGATATAAACAAAACAATGGCATTCTCTCAACTAGAAGCACCAATGTAACCCATCCTCAAAGATGACGACATCCTCTCCATACACAGTGTCATCTTTTGCAAGCTCTATAACATCCATCACCAATCATGATCACAAAGACCAAGTGCTTGTTAAAAACACCAAGGGCGACAACACTAATAAATCCTTCCTCATAATGCTCCACACCAAGGCCTACAAATAGCATCTTCGCAATGTTGTTCTAAAATACTAGACAAAACTGGTTGAGATGGACAACTCCCATAACATGTAGAGCGTTTGTGAATCCCTAGATGTCCACGTCGATTGGTGTTATGACATCCTTGGGACCCAAAGATCATTGCATCCACTAAAAGAAGGAAACGCCTTCTATTGGAACTCAACCGTTAGGGATGACACGTTTAGCTTAAGTGGCATCCCCACTCCTCAACATAATCAAAACACTCAAGTACAACCTACTAAATGACATGTCGAGCCCAAGCGACATTCCCAATCCTCAACATAATTGAAACGCTTGAGTACAACCTACTCGATGACACATTGAGCCTGAGTGCATCCCCACTCCTCAAAATCAAAACGCCCAAATACAATCTACTCACACATTGAGCCTAATAGTGAAATCCCCACTCCTCGACAACATAATACGCTTGTGAAAACCATATAAGACGTTTAAGTAGTTCCACACTTACTAGCAAATGAAATTATCATCAGGGGTGGTCACACACCCACAAGAACCAATTTGACAATTGATTCTCAGAAAGAGATATGTACTTTTTTCTTAGTTCGGATTTTTTTCTTAAATTGACTTTTTTTCCGAGCAAGAATTTAATGAGACACATTCTTTCAAGTATTTCATTTCACTAAGCTCAAATGCATTTGACATCTACAAGCTATAGTCAACGAAGAATAATAAAACTCGTTTATCTATCTATACAACTCACTTGCACCTTATTTTTTACTTCTAAACTAAGAGGCTTATGTACATACTCCTATGATATTATAAAATATCTCCAAAATATTTAGTATTAATAATTTCTTGTAAAATAATAACTTATTATTATATTTTATTATGTTTTCAATATATTAAGATATAATCAATGATTATATAATATCTCTCAAATATAATACTTGATTTTCATGTAATAAAATATGTTTAATATAGGTTTACATATGACGTAAGAAAACCTGTATATACAACATCCCATAACAGGGAGTACGAACTCAATACTCAACTATGAGAGTCAACTCTCTCATATTCTCATATCTCTACGCTTATTATTATTACTATATAGATTGTTACTATCTTACTAACTTAAGCTATCATAAACTTTTTTTTGCAGAAAAATCTCTCCCTTTAGTCACATTTAGAGTGTCAGGGTCAGACCTCTCGGTAATTACATCCCAACCTTCAAGAGCAAAAATTGTACCTCAAAGACTTATCAATGAATTCTGACAAGAACAATTATATAAAATAAGAATTATATCACTCCAATTAATGATAACATGTAACCATAAACATTCAAATAAAAAATATAATTAATATGTAAAACTTAATAAAAAAAAGTGTTTTAAAAACAGAACTTATTAAGCATATTGAAAATACTATAACATGTTAGCTATGATCATTGACATTTAATAGATTAATATTATACGTTAACATTGTTTATATAATAGAGTTTAAATCGTACCAACTTATATGTAAAATAAGGGAAGGAACACTTGTATTGATTTATGATCCTTTACCTTGTTCAAGAACTATATGTTTTGCGAGTTTCAAACACCGAATAGAACAAGTCCCATTGTTCTTTCCACCACCACTTGGCATACTCTAATTCAGCCGGCCCCTCCTCTCAACTTTCTCCCAATAGATTAAAAACCTACCACCAAACCTTCACTTTCATTTAATTCCTCATGCTTATGGTTTTCCTTCCTCACCAATCCACCCTAAAGAAAACAACATGGACAGGCTCATAAAGTTAGAGCCTTCAAACACAGTCCTAATAAGAGTAGAACCAGGCCAAAAGTGCCAAGGCAAAATCACCTTACACAACGTCATGCACACAATGCCAGTGGCCTTCAGGCTTCAACCCCTCATCAAAACTCGTTACCTAGTTAAGCCCCACTCAGGTATTATCTCCCCCTTAGCCACGCTCACCCTAGAAATCACCTATCATACACCCTCCACCACCACCCTCCCCCATTCCTTCCCTCACTCCAACGACTCCTTCCTCCTACACAGCGTCTTGGTTCCAGGAGCCGCCATCAGAGAACCCTCCTCCATGTTCGACGCTGTTCCCTCCGACTGGTTTAAGAAAAAACAAGTCTTCATTGACAGCGGCATAAGGGTCATGTTTTTAGGGTCACACATTCTGGCCCAGTTGGTCTCGCTCGGAGAAATCGATGAGGTCAGGGAAGCTCTGGAGAGAAGCGACCCTTCATGGAGAATGGTAAACAGCACCGACCCACATGGCCAGACATTGCTCCACTTGGCGGTCGCGCAGGGAAGAGCTGACCTCGTTCAACTGCTTCTGGAGTTCGAGGCCGATACCGAGACAACAAACCGTTCTGGGTTGACCCCACTTGAGGCTGCAGCATCGTGTAACGAAACATTGATCGTGGAGCTTCTTCTGGCCCGAAGGGCCAACACGGAGCGAGCCGAAATGGCCATGTTTGGGCCGATTCATCACGCGGCCAGAGGAGGACACGTGGAGGTCCTGAGACTGCTCTTGCTCAAAGGCGCCAAAGTGGACTTGCTCACGAAAGACGGCAACACTGCTTTGCACGTTGCAGTTGAGGAGCGTCGAAGAGACTGTGTTAGACTTCTTCTAGCCAACGGTGCCAGAACTGACCTTAAGAACGCAAGAGAAGGTAATTAACGTTGATCATTGATTATAAACTTAACCCTTCACCTTTTGATATTATAATTTCTAATGATATATAATTATGTCTAACAGGTGACACCCCTTTGCACACGGCAGCAGCAGCAGGAGACGAGAGCATGGTGAAGCTCCTTCTGCAAAAGGGCAATGCCAACAAGGACGTTCGAAACGCGCAAGGCAAAACCGCCTACGACGTCGCGGTGGAGAACGGCCACGAGCGCCTCTTCGACGCCCTGAGTCTGGGCGACAAGCTGTGCACGGCTGCAAAGAAAGGCGAAGCGAGAACCATCCAGAAGCTTCTGGAGAACGGCGCGGACCTTAACGGGAGGGACCAGAACGGTTGGACCGCGCTGCACCGGGCCTCGTTCAAAGGGCGAATCGACGTGGTGAAGGTTCTGGTGGAGAGAGGGGTGGAGGTGGACGCGAAGGACGAAGAAGGGTACACGGCACTGCACTGTGCGGCGGAGGCGGGGCACGCAGACGTGACGGAGTTTTTGGTGAAGAAAGGTGCGGACGTTGAGGCGAGGACTAGGAAGGGCGTGAGTGCGTTGCAGATAACAGAGTCGTTGAACTACGTGGGGATCACGAGGGTTCTTGTTAACGGTGGGGCTAGTAGGGAAAATTCTGATAGAGTCTCTGCTTTTGGTGCAATTGCTTTTGGGAGTAAGATGATGGAAGGTGGGGGTGTTGTGAAGAAGAGGAGGGGTGGTGGTGACAGGGGTAATATCAGAGGGTTGAAAAATGGTGCTGGTTTTGGTCGTTCATTGGCTCTGGCTGTGCTCTAATGACAGAGATGCTGATTCATTAATGGTGCTTGCTTACTAGTGAGTTGGTACATTAGAATGAGAAGAAATTGAGACCCATTTTCGGCTTTGGCTCGTTTGAATGAGAAGCATTTGGGACTTGTTTAGGTTTTGCATGGCTGTGATTTTAGCTTGGCAATGGAATTGTTAGTTTAAGACAAAATGTTACTATCTTAAATTTTAAAATGGTTAATATCATTGGTCCTCGTTGTGCAGAATGTGTTATATGGACAGTAGAAATGAAAAATGAAAGAAAAACTGTTTGGGAAATACTATGTTTTCATGAGAATGATATTTTAACCATTCTTTTTTAATAATTTTTTCACAACAGGACGTGTGTCATTATTTTATTGGTCCGTTTGAATATTTGAAACTGTCACGTATAGGTTATCAAAAAAATTATCACAGAAAGAGTTGTTAAAAAGATTTTTTCCATGTTTTTATTCTATAAGGAAAAGCCCCCTAAATACTGCACGAACAACAAACAGTTAATATATATGAAAAATAGTTTTTTAGGTACCTAAATTTTTTATATTCATATTGGATATTATTTTATTTATTTATTTATTTATTTTAAAAAATTACAAAACTTTCTCATTATTTAAATTATTTTATTTTTATATTTTATGTCAAATAAATATAAAAATTTAAACTATTTTAGTCTTATATTTTGTATGAAATAAATATAAAAGTACGTCATCTTATTATAGGTCAATATATGTTAGGTATAAACCCTTTAATGGTCCTTATTTTTGGGGCGCTTTCCCAATTTCATCCCTTTTTACTAAAACTCCCAATTGGGTCCTTAAAAGAGTCAATTTCAATCAAATTGACCCTTTCTCTTAAAAAAAGTTAACACGGTAAATTCTTTTTCAGCCGAGTAGATGAAGTGTTAATGTATGGAAACGTGGCAATGAAGTGTGATGAAATGTGTCATTTGACAAAAATTAAAATTTAAAATAGTTTCTGAAATTTGATTTAAGGGTTTAGGGTTAAATTAACTTGAATTTGGGATTCAATTTGGAGAGAAAATCTGAGAGGAGAGTGCATCAGAAACGAATTTAATATTGTGATGTTTTTGTTGGTATCTGGAGATGCTTTTTACATTGTGGGGTTGGGGTTGTGTGAAGATATGTTGTTTTACAGAAGAGATTTGTTCAGGAACCATCAGTGATATTCCCTTGAGATGCACTTTTTCTGGATCATTAGTGGTGTTTTCCTTTGCCAATGATGGGTCATCTTCACTCATGTTATTCCAGAAGAGGTTTGTACAGGAACCATCTGTGACTGACAGTGGATTTGAATTGGGTAATTGCTTTGGGGGCTAGGAGTTGTCGAAAGGGATTTTTTTTTTATGATTGTGAGTGCATTGATGACTACTGTTTAAATGACTATTCAGATATGGAAGATGAGATTAGTGATTCAGATTTGTTCAATGATGAATGGTTGAGGACTTAATCTTTCCTGACATAAGTGAAGAAGAAAGCAGATGAAGATGAAGAGGGGTACGAGATTTTCAATCGAAATTGAATCCTAAATTCAATTTAATTTAACCCTAAACCCCTAAATCAGATTTTAGAATACTCTTATTTTAAATTTTAATTTTTGTCAAATGCCATGTCTCATCACTTCCTTGTCACGTTTCAATCCTATAAAAGTCACGTTTAAATAAATTAACACATCATCTACTCTGTTGTAAAAAATTTAACGGCGTTAACTTGTTTTTAACGAAAATGGTCAATTTGATTAAAAGTGACTCTTTTGAGGACCCAATTGGGAATTTTAATAAAAAGGGATGAAATTGGAAAAACGCCCCAAAAATAAGTACGATTAAAGAATTTAAACTTATATGTTACAAGTAGACTTACAATAAGTTACATAAGGTTAGGTAGGTTATAAGTTGTTCTGAAATGACTTTCATAAAATATAATTGGAAATCATTGGGAAGTTTAACAACTTCTAAATTGACTATATGTTCACTGACAAAAAACGAAAGTCGTATAGAGATATATAACTTTTTCATTGAAGAGATATATATAACTTTTTCATTTGAAAACATATAAGAAACTGTATAATTTATCTATTCTTATATTATTTTTTTAAAATTTGTCTATTCATGTATATTTCTTTTTAAATTTGTCTACTTTTATAAAAAAACAAAAAAAAAACATAGAAATACCAAATATTGTGTATGAAATCGATCATAACAAATCTGAAAATATCTTAATAACAATATCTCATAATTCTCTCATAAACTCACATTAGTTTGTAATATTAGTTTTAAACTTGGAATTTTGTATCTTGTTAATTACAAGTATCTGTCTCAATTTCTGAAATACTTTAAGGAGCAGTTTTGTCTGCACCTCACCTCTTTCTTCCTGCACCTCACATTTTACACTTTTGTCTTTCATTTATTAAATGTCAAAACGTAAATTAATATCATCTCTTTCTTCCTGCACCTCACATTTTACACTTTTGTCTTTCATTTATTAGATGTCAAAACGTAAATTAATAATTACTTAATGATTTCTCAACCACTAGCAATCTTCCTAACCTCCAAGAATCCTAAACCCTCTAAATGTTATAAACCCTAAAAATTACTGTACATGCACCCCCTTCACTCGAGCCATCTGACTTTCATTTTTCACTCTTTGAATCCTTCGGTGCACTGTTAGATATATTGTTTTGTGGAGTGTTCTAGATTTAGAGTTGTAGTGGTTGTGCCCGATAGTGCTGTGGATAGTAATAGAGGAAGAAGAAAAGAGTGGTGGTGGTGCTATGGAGAGTGGAAGAGGAAGAAAGCAAACAGGTTAATTAGTATAATATTTTTACACGATTAAAAACGTAAACCATTGTTCGATATGCGGTTGATAGTGGCGCAGCTGGAACGGTTAAAGGGGGCCGCAATTCGATTTTCGACTCACCCCAATTGCACTTCGAAATGTGCACTTCCATCCTTTCCTGCTTATCGATTTTATGTCTATCAATACTTTTCATTATAAATCTTCTTATTCGTGCTGTTTGTTTAGTGCCATATTATGGTTTATTGTTGTTTAGGATCTTTATGCAATGCATATTGTACTATGAATTATGTATCATTTAACTGCACCTCCCATTTCCGGCGTTCCACAACCGCACCTCCAATTATGGCGTTGCTCAACCGCACATCCAACTACGGTTCTGCGTGAACACTGAACGCACTTTCATGTGTGGTGTCCCTCCCAGCATCTCTCCCTCTCTTATACATTTCTCACAACACACAGATCCGAACATCACAATCCACATAATCAACCCCAAACCCAGATGAATCATCCAACATACCATAATAACAACATTTAACACAACAAAAGAGGGAGGAGGACACCTGTTGGCGGTAACAGAGGAGAAACATAAAACTATGGGTTTTGAGATTTCAAATTCAGTAAAGGAGAAGAAATAAGAAGGGGGTGTAAGGTTTCTAAGATGTGAAATACGGCAGTGGAAATAGGACTCTAGGTTTTGCTTTTTCAGTTTTTTTTTAAATTAAAATATTCTTCGAAGACTCGAATTGAAAATATAAAATAAAAAAAATGAGAGATGCATGGAGAACTGCTCTACTGCAAGTTGGAGAGTTTTTTTTTTTTTTAATATGTATGCAATTTGATCATAAGTTATGCTAGAAGCTCTATTTTTATTTTTTTTTTATGATAGAGTGACAATTAATTGCTTTAGAGAAAACTGTGAAACAACTTTTGACCTTATCTTAAATACAATAGGTTTATTTTTCCTGTAATCTTGGCCACCAACACTTTGGACATTCCATGAATCTACACATAAGACGTAACATTCATATTAAATAGTAATCAATTTTATATTAAAAAATAATTAATCATTATATTAACTGATTTAGATAATATTTTATAAATTAAAAATTATTAATATTTAAAATAATCTTTATTATGAATAAAAATTTATAACTGATGGGTAAGTTAGAGTCTAAATTATTCTCTATTAGTTATCAAGATTTTAATTACTTAGGATTTATTCTAAATTACTTCATTGTTTATATTTTCTAATAAAAAAATTACATTAGTTTTAACTATTTTTTATCTCTCGAAAACACCACGTCTATGATATATAAAAAGGTAAGTGCTGTAACAGTTTGCTTTAAACCATCATATTCAGATAAAAAATCTTTCTTTGTACCAGGTTGCTTTTAAAATTAATAAGTTTTAAAATGGTTTATTATGTATTAATTTTAATAATTATTCATAATAGTTTAAAATTTTCATAATTCCTTAAGTCAATTAATATAAAGTGGTCTTAGTTAATAGGATAATGATATTCTGACTCCACTTTTTTACAACATTTTAAATGTGTCACGTGTCAAGCAGTGATTGGTCTAGATGGTCAATAAGAAAAGAAAAAGGAAAATAAGATGAAAAGTCTAAAATTAGGAGTTTAATGTTGGCACTTTTTTTTTCTCTTGTTTGCATTCAAAATTTCATTTTCAAAGTTGCGAGGGAGAGGGTTGTGTGAAAGAACGAGAGAGACCCATCATTGCTACAACTGCCATTTGGCATCGTTACAATTGTCGTTCATCGTCGTTACAACCACCGTTGGTTTTGAAGCATTGTTGAAGGACGAAACAACGTGTGGGTTTTGGAAGTTCATGTCGTTTGTTTCAAGCATTGAAACGCCATTCGTCTTTATTTTCTTCTTCTTGTTCGATTATTTGGTTTATTTTCAATTTTTTAATTTATTTTATCGTTTTGGAGTTGTTGTTGGGTCTGGTTTTTTTTCGGCTCTTTCTCTACTTTTCTTGTACGGTAGGTATTGCTACAATGGAGGAAGTTGGTGAACAAAGTGAACTTTGTCATGGCAGGAAGAAGGAATGTGGGGTTATATTATATTTCCAAATAGTTTGTTTTTTTTGTATTTAAATAGAAACGATATTTTTTTATGTAGTTAGTTTTTAAACACTCCTACAACACGAAGTTCATAGGTGGGTTGATAACAAGGGTGGGTTTTATTTTGGGGACAAAATTGTTGAATTTAATAAATTCGATGTATGTTTAGGATTAGGGTTGCCTATGGTTGGAGAAGTAATAGATTTAAATAAACTTGGTGTTCATAGTATGTGTAGGAACTATTTACCTAATGGAAAAGTAGATGTTAAGATGGTATATGAATTCTTGTTGGAGAACATGAAAATTTTCTTCTACAACATTTCTGCAGCTTGTATATATTGGAAGGGCTATCTGAGTTTTTGCTTCCTAATCGTAGTGGAATAGTTTTTCCAATTATTTTTGACATTGTTGAAGAGTTGGAGTGTGTGGGTAAGTACAATTAGGGTAGTTTACTTTTTGAGTACTTGGTGGGAAGTTTGTGTACTACTTCAACAACAATGAAGAATGAAAGAAGTATACCCACTTTCATGTTGTTGTTGTTGGATGTGCTTACCTATTGCAAGTACATTTTTAACCAACTTCATCACCAAACAACCAAAATCTTAATAACTCTTGTTACAAAATTGGGTGGTGACCAATGGTCAAATAACTAGGGACCTACAACTATAGTTTTGCACAACAAGGTCAACAATGTTCATGACATCAATTTTTAAGTGCAAAAAATATTCTTTCACAAATTTATGCACAAACAACTCATTTTCACGCAATGATGACCACTTTTTTAACCAACTTCATTACCAAGCAACCAAAATCTTAAAAACTCTTGGTGCAAAATTGGGTAGGGACGAAGGGTCAAATAACTAGGGACTCACACCTATAGTTTTGCACAACAAAGTCAACATAGTTTATGATATCAATTTTTAAGTTGAAAAAAATTGGAATTCACAAATTAATGTACAACAAGTCATCTTTAGGCAATGATGACAACATTTTTAATGAACTCCATCACCAAGCAACCAAAATCTTTAAAACTCTTGATGTAGAATTGGATGGGGGAGTAAGGGTCAAATAATTGGGGACCTACACCTATAGTTTTGCACAGTGAGGTCAACATAGTTCATGACATGAATTTTAAGTGCAAAAAATGTTCTTTCACAAATTAATGCACAACCAAGTCATCTTCAGACAATAATGACAACATTTTTAATGAACTTCATCACCAAGCAAAATCTTAAAAACACTTGTTGTAGAATTAGTTGGGGAACAAGGGTCAAATAACTGGAAACCTATTGCACAACGAGGTCAACACAGTTTATGACATCAATTTTTAGGAGGAAAAAATATTCTTTCACAAATTTATGCACAACCAACTCATCTTTAGGCAATGATGACCAAATTTTTAACCATATTCATCACCAACTTAACAAAAATCTATAAAACTTTTACTGCACAATTGGGTGGGTACCAACAATCAAATAATTGGGGACCTATAACTAAACTTATGCATAGAGAGGTCACCACAGCTCATGACATAAATTTTCATTCACAGCTAAATGCACAAACAACTCTAACCTCGATAAACAAATAGGTGGTGGCATTTATGACCACAGAATTTCTCAACAAAATAAACATCCACATTTGATGGGGACTACACCAAAAATAAGAAATCACCCACAACTATAACTCTGTTATACATAAATGTAACATATAAAATGCTTATTCTCATCTTCAAACGCAGGATGATATTCAAAGCAACACTGAAATATAGCAAACTGCAATTTTGTTATAATTAAATGTAATTAATACATTTCTTAGAATATTTTTAACAACAATTATGTACTTTAAAGGTAATGAATAAGTTATCAAACTTGCAACTATTAAATACATAATACACAATGGAAAAAAACCACAGATGACATTGCAACATTCCTAATTCTACAATAACATCTACAGTAGCCCTAATTGTTTCAACATTTCGTCTTTGCGAACAATGTCATTATCCAGAATCCAATCACAAGCAAACTTTTCCCTAAAGTGTTGGAGTTCCTTTTGTAAACAATGAAATGCAGATTGAATTAAGAAAATGTTCAATCTTTCATCAAAGGTTCAAAGTTTAACAAGTCTAGTTACTTACGCTGATGTAATTGGACATCATTTTCCCTTTGTATTTATCAACATCATCCCACAATTCCATAAATTTCATAACAATAACTCCACGATTATACCTACATCAAAAAAAGTCCAACATACAAATAATCTCGTACTACTTCAATGAAAGCAACAAATATTTTAATGAAATAAATCAAGACTAAAAAATTATGTTGGGTTGGATTAAAGTGTGCACGTGTTGTACTTGGAAGGATTGTATGTTCTCTTTATAACGATTCAACAACATTCCAAAATATAATTCAAGATTATGGGCCTCCTAAACAACAAAGTCAATTTCAGTTCCTCGACATGCCAATCAAATTACAAAAATAAAGTGGATGGATCAATTACAACACTTACCATCAAAGTGTTATTTTTTTTAAGATTCCTTCTATTGTGTCCGAGAGAGTCCAGTGCAAACATTTCCATCGACGGAATCTTGACGACATAGCACCACCAATGCCCGTCATGGACAATTGGGACAAACAACTACAAAAACTTGTGTGTCAAAAAGTTTACAATAAATCAACTACATTGTGTCAAACTACATTGTGTAACATTTAATTCCACTCACAAATTCAACATTAATTATGTCCTCAAACCCAATGATCTGGGAACGGAAGTAGTTGACGTAGTCATCCAATGTCTATACTTACGATTATTTTTTTTCTTCATGAGTCGTATATGACTTAGGTCTCCAATGAAATGACAAATTTAGCTTTCATATGTCATGTGTATATGAAATTTACAAAATAAAATACACTACAAGAAAAATGTCAATTATCTATAGCCAAAATCCGTATATAAGGCCCAAAATCTGTATATAATAGAGTTTTATATACGGATTATATACGGCCCAAAATCCATATATAATACCCTCGTAGGTAAACTTATATACAGAAATATCCGTATATAACTTATGTACGGAAATATCCGTATATAACTTATGTACGGATATATCCGTATATAACTTATGTACGGAAATATCCGTATANATATCCGTATATAACTTATGTACGGAAATATCCGTATATAACTTATGTACGGAAATATCCGTATATAACTTATCTACGGAAATATCCGTATATAACTTATCTACGGAAATATCCGTATATAAGTTATACGGATATTTTCGTATATAATTGTATTTCATTCCAAACAAACCGATGTAGACTTGGATATTGGACATAAGCATAATTTATACATGCAAACCTGGATAATAACACCACCAACAAGGAAGTAATTTCACACTAAAATGGGTTTCTTTTTTGTAATTGCTATGTACTTGTCAAGCACTGAATTATAAACATACACATAAGCATCAAACATAAAGGGAATAAATTACCTCTGCTTCAGACCGTGGAAGTGTAATCAGAGGTAGAACAACTCCTTCTCATCCAATGGCAACACTAAGCAAACAAAAATCAACACTAATGAATACAAGTATAATCTAATAAAAAAGATAATCAAATTTTATAATGACAATTTTCTTAACCAAATTCAAAACCATATCTTAGTCAAACAAATTGAACAAAAAGTAAAATATATGAAGAGCACATTGAACTAAAATCATATATTTTATTAGTGAAAACCAGAACAGATCCTATTATTCGTATGGCAAATTTAAACTATTATGAATAATTATTAAAATTAATACTTAATAAATCATTTTAAAACTTATTAATTTTGAAAGCAACCCAATATAAAGAAAGAGTTATGTGAATAAAAAAAATTATGTATGAATTTTAATCCATAAAATATTATTAGTTAAACGTTCATTAAATTGGAAAATAGGAAAACGTAGATAGTTATTCATTATGTATTAATTTTAAAATGCTTTCAAAATTAATAAGTTTTAAAATGGTTTATTATGTATTAATTTTAATAATTATTCATAAAAGTTTAAATTTGCCATAAGTCGTTGGGTCAATTAATATAGGGTGTTATTAGTTAATATAACTATATCAGATTCAAAATTTTGATATGACTGCATTAACTCGTATGAAAACTTTGATGACTATAATAAATTATTAATAATCACACTTTCAATTTACCTTTATATGAAAAATATGCATGTGATTTTAATAAAAAAAATTAAAACAAAACAAAGTGAATTGAAAAAACATTATTTCTATTTTTTTTATCTTTGAATAAGAATATTTTTGGAATAATCATAAAAATATGAAATTTTAAATAATTTTAAAAGAAGTAGGTAAGAAAAGGACCCTATTTACATGCTATCAGTAATTCTTTCAATAAAGATGTGGGGTTGGTAATGGTCAACATGATATGGTTGGCCACCTCTCCAAAATGTATACCAACCAATGATATCGATTGTTACATTAATTTGATTACAATAAGCAACTCAATTTTATCTACATTTTAAAATAAGACTTTTAAATTATATCATATTAATAAAAAAAAATTCACCTAACTTGTCTATTATTATTATTTTATTTGTCAACAGAAACAATACCATATTAATCGATTCTGTAAATTTTATTCAAGAGTTCTTTTTGAAATATGATTTTTAAAATAAAATATTATTATTTAAAATAAAAAATAACTTTTTTTATAAGATGGAAGAGGTTATACAAACTTTTTTATTTGGACACGGTACTAACATAATTTATTTTAGCACACTCTCTTTTGTTGATAATATTATTTAATTAAAATAAAGTTATTTAAGTTTCAATTACATTTAAATATTGTTTTTAGATATGGTAGGACTTCAATTTTATTAAAAGATCCATATTTTCAACAAAAAATATAAAATATATAGATAAAAAATAGTCGTTCATTCTTTGTTTAATTTGTAATATCATCTTATTAATAAAATTTGGATTCTTTAAAGTAGAGAGAATATTCTATAAAGCTATCACATTATATTCTGACATCAATCGAATCTTATACGAAAGTTTCGTATCTTCACACAATTTCACAATTCTAATATGATACACGTGAAAAAAAAAAAGAAGTTCGTTCATTCAATAAAATTACTTTTAAAAGATTTTCTAAAATTATGAGGCCAAATGTCATTTTTAATCTTTTATATTTAATTATTTATTTTTCATTTTTAAGTAAAGCGTACTTGTGCTAATGCACAGATAAACTAATTTTATAATATTTCAATTTTTATAACTGTAACATTCCTCACACATTCAATAATACAAAACAATTAATTCGAATAGTTGTTATTATAAATATCTAAATACAATTTATAATAACAATATAAATATAAATATAAATATATATATATATATATATATATATATATATAATCATGAATTATTATGAGATATTATACTGAATCAAAACTATAATAGAGTATTTTAAAAATAGATGAAACAAAAACAAAACATCTATCTTTATGTCTCAACTTCATCTCCTCTTAGCAAATGTTCACCAAACACATTCTCCTCTATTCACACTATTAAGATGATTATTACAAAAGAGAAAATAAGCACACACAAATAGTCAAAGATAAAAGAGTAAACTAAAGTACCAAATGATCATTTATAGAATTAATGTACAACAATTAACATATATACAAGTCATCTCAATCCATTTCAACACATACAACCATGCATTGTAGATTTGACTGTCAGAACCAGAATTCATGTGAAATATCGGGGGATCTTGTAGTCATAATACCCGATCCACCTGGGCAGTTTGCTAAGCTACCACTCACAAGATTAGTCCTTGTCAAGGTCACAAAAATTCTAGGGTCGCCCTTATGACAAGTTCTCCTACTTCTCTCACCACAACCATAATTCTCTACTTGAGAAATAATGGTTATTAGAGTATTAGGATAATCTTCAATATCTAGACTCTCAAATCAATACTCACAGTACTAAAAACACCACCATAAATCCCTCTATGAGATCCATGAAATTACGCCAACCACATATGTTATACACATAACCAACAACATATTCATCATAACCACCATACCAGGTATGCAATAAATACCAAACATACTTCTAATCATATTTCAGTCCATGAAACATCATTAAAATAATATTATACAAGCATAAGATATAAGTCAACTTAATTTAAACATAACCAAACTAGAACATCGTAGAAAACTCGAAACCACGAATGAACAAGAGTGTGCTCAATGCCACTTTCCTGCCGCTCAACGCCAATGTTCATACAAGCATGTTCGCTTTACAAGCATGACTTTTTGCCTAGTGAAATATGGAGAAGAGATGTCCAAACTTGCGGTGAGAAGTGGCGCTCAGCGTCCAAAATCACCACTCAACGCCTAAAAAATAGAGAGCTCATTGACTTCACAATGCTCAACGCCCATAATGGTCACTCAACGTTATACTAGAAGACAACAACTCAAAAACTTAAACTGAATGAACTCAAAACCTATTCAAATGACCAAATCGGTATTCTTGATACTACATAGATTCTAAGTCATGTTTAAACTTTAGATTAAATACCAATTTGCTCAATTGACTAGCAATTCAGTTTGTTAGATAAAATCAAACACCACCAAAAGCCCAAATAACTAGTAAGCATACCAAATGACCAAAATGTAGCAATTTCAAAAGCTAGACTAATCCTAAATAACCCAAAAGTCGACTCCAAACATCAAGTTTACTCATAACTCAACTCCTCTAGAATTTCACCTGTCAAAACCCCCTATTTTAGACTAAAAAACAACGATCACTCTAACCTTCACTATATCAAGTTCCAAGAGAAATTTTCAACCAATTACAACATCAAATACATCAATTCAAGCATCAAAACAAGTACATTCAACAAACAATCATAGCAAGGTTCTTTAAGTATCAGACGACCCATATTGAAACTAAATTCACAAAATCATACTTCAATACAAAATTTTTTTAGCAAGCTCAATCATTTAATTCAACTCAAACATACCAACTCATATTATTAAAGTACTTAAAAATTAAAACAAGGTATTTAGCTTCCCTTACCTAACAAATAAAACCGCTCTAAAAGACCTAAAACAGCTCCAAACGCACAAGAAGTCCTATATGCTCCTACGAACCATAGAAACACGATCAAAATACATCGTTAGAATCATTAACCAACAAGAAAGTCTTATAGAAGACTCAAACTTCACAAGCAAAACAAAAATGGATAGCATGCAATGAAAACTAAACAAACCAAAAAAGAGAAGTAGAAAACCAACTTACTTTATTTGAAAAACTGATCCGTTAAACTTGAAGATCTTACAACAATGATCACTCAAACAGTCTTTGATATTCAAACAGATGAATAGAAAGTGAGAACCCTTAGAGAAGTCAAAGAACTCTAAAAAAAAGTGATTTCTATAGGAGTGATGTATTTTACAACAATAAAACTTATTTATAATGAAATTATTTATATTAAAACTTTTTAATATTAAAATAATTAAATCTTAGTATTTTTAAACTAATACTATTTCTAAAATATATTTTTTATGTGTTTACAAATTTTGTTAACCTAATAAATATTCAAAATAATCATATTTATATTTTTATTACATTTTAAATTTAACTTACTTATGTTTTCAGTAGAGGTACTAAAAATTTGATACTAAATGTAACAAGTGAATAAATTTATATAAAAAATTATAACATCACTTTTAAATCAATTTTAAAACAATATATTTATGTATTATTTATTTTATTGATTTTTAGTCGAGACTTGCAAATCATTTTGAATTCTTAGCATAATAATCCATAAAAAAAAAAACATATAAATTAATAAGTATCCCTTAGTCTATTTTTATTAGTTTAATAACTTTTGTTCTTTAATATTATAATTATTTTAATTTTATTTTACTGTTTTAAATGCAAAACTAACATATGATCACCTTATTTATTCACGGTGTATACTAAATAATAATAATAATAATAATAATAATAATATAATTATTATAAATTTATTAATACATTAAACCAACTTTATGACGAAAGAACATATGATTGAAAAATTGAAAAAATTAATATATTCACTTGAAGTTATTGTTGATTAAATCAGAAAGTAGTAATATTTAAACTTAATTATTGATTTAATTTTCAAGTTGTTTGGTTTGGTTTATTTTGATCTCTTTATTATTTTTAAGTTTAATTTTGTCTCTAATTTTTTAAAAATATTTTATTTAGTTTTTTTTGTAAAATTAACATTAATGCTATTTTCATACATGTATCAAATCGTAAAATTTTTAATTTGAAAAAAAATAAAAATTACTACGTGCCACATTATGGTAATAATAGTCACAATTATAACCTGTGTCTGAGTAGGAGCAGTTGGTGGATCCAAAAGTGGCTATAAATACTCCGCTGGCCACTCCATTTCATTCGCGCCTTCTTTCTTTCTCTGCTTCTCCAGAAACGAACAGAGAGAACTGGTCAATAACCACAAGCTTCTCCTTCTCTCACTCTCATTCGTTCATCCACCTTCACCTTTTCCCCTTTCACCCATTCACTCTCCTTATTAAATTTCCACTCTCACTTCCTCAAAACAACAACCTTTTATTCCTCTAACTACTACTAACACTACTCTTACTATTCTTCTTTCCTCATTCTCCATACCGGTAATTTTCCATGCTTTTACTATTTCTTCTTCTAATCTCTATATCTCAATTTCTTATCTTTTCTCAAACAATTCAATTGCAGAACAATGGCGTCTCATATTGTTGGATACCCTCGCATGGGTCCCAAAAGAGAGCTCAAGTTTGCTCTAGAGTCATTCTGGGACGGGAAGAGCAGTGCAGAGGATTTGCAGAAGGTGGCTTCTGATCTCAGAGCATCCATCTGGAAACAAATGACTGATGCTGGGATTAAGTACATCCCCAGCAACACTTTCTCATACTATGATCAGGTGCTCGATACCACTGCCATGCTTGGCGCCGTTCCAGCCAGATATGGGTGGACTGGCGGCGAGATTGGGTTTGATACCTTCTTTTCCATGGCCAGAGGAAATGCCTCTGTGCCGGCCATGGAGATGACCAAGTGGTTTGACACCAACTAGTAAGTGGTGGCTCAGGTTTTTGTTGTATTGATTGTAATTTATGATGCAGAGATGGTAGTGATTTGTTTACTGATCTCATTTGTGTGACCATTGATCCAGCCACTTTATTGTCCCTGAATTGGGACCTGATATGAATTTTACTTATGCTTCTCACAAGGCCGTGAATGAGTACAAGGAGGCCAAGGCGGTATGCATCTGTAGCCACACTCTGCTTATTTGCAAACTTTGAGTTAGCTAAAAAGAGCTCAGTTAAGTTGAGCAGCATTGGCATAAAAAATTGCGTATTGTTCATTAGGAAAAGTTCTGGTGATATTTGTTGTTCTTTGTGGGGGTCGTTATGATGTTTTTGAGTGGCTATTATTCATATCGACATTTTCATTGAATGTTTATTTTATCTTCCAGCTTGGAGTAGATACAGTTCCAGTCCTCGTCGGCCCTGTAACATACTTGGCGCTCTCCAAACCTGCCAAGGGTGTTGATAAATCCTTTTGTACTCTTTCTCTCCTCCCAAAAATCCTTGCTGTTTATAAGTAAGAATTTAAATTGTGTACAGTGCAGTTTTAGAATTTGGGCTTCATGCTTATATTTGTGATAATTCTCAATCTTGCTTATGACTAAAATCTCAGGGAAGTTGTGTCTGATCTTAAAGCAGCTGGTGCTTCATGGATTCAATTTGATGAACCTATCCTTGTCTTGGACCTTGACTCTCGAAAGTTGCAAGCAATTTCTACAGCATACGCAGAACTTGAATCTGCTTTATCTGGCTTAAATGTTCTCATTGAGACCTACTTCGCTGACGTTACTGCCGAGGCATACCAGACTCTCACGTCTCTTAATGTGGCCACGGCATTCGGATTTGATTTAGTCCGTGGAACTAAGACCCTTGATCTAATCAAGGGTGTATTTCCCAGTGGAAAGTACTTGTTTGCTGGAGTGGTTGATGGAAGAAACATCTGGGCTAATAATCTTGCTACTTCACTGGATACATTGAATAGTCTTGAGGCCATTGTGGGCAAAGGTACTTGTTGCACTTCATGAAAAAAATTGGGAGATTTCTTCTTCTGTTGACGCAGTCACTTCATTCGTTTATATACTAAACTGTAATGCAGATAAACTTGTTGTGTCCACCTCCTGCTCACTTCTTCACACGGCTGTTGATCTTGTTAATGAGACCAAGTTGGATAATGAGATCAAATCATGGCTGGCTTTTGCCGCCCAAAAAATTGTTGAAGTAAATGCATTGGCTAAGGCATTGGCTGGTCAAAAGGATGAGGTAAACTCCGTTCCTTTTATTTTATAATAGCACAGCATTATCACTGACATAAAATTAAGAAATTTGAGGGAGAGTACGATAGTCCCATAATAACAATAGCATGTATGACGAAACTAGCCAACTATTTTGTTAGCAAGTCAGCAGTGACGGCAAATATATTCATATTCATATTTTTTTCCCTTCTGTTTGACTACATTGTTCACTGAATAACTTTCTTTATCTTCTCATTTTCAGGCCTTTTTCTCTTCTAATGCTTCTGCTCAGGCTTCAAGAAAGTCCTCTCCAAGAGTGACTAATGAGGCCGTTCAGAAGGCTGTGAGTTCTAATTTCTGTGGTTTTCTGATCAACTTCTCAATTCAGTTGAGCAGGATTTGTTATGAAATTTATTCTCTTGTTATTCATGACATCTTTTATTTTCATCACAGGCTGCTGCATTGAAGGGTTCTGATCATCGCCGCGCCACAAATGTCAGCACTAGATTGGATGCTCAACAAAAGAAGCTCAACCTTCCAATCCTCCCAACTACCACCATCGGATCCTTCCCTCAGACTGTTGAACTGAGGAAGGTGCGTCGGGAATACAAGGCTGGCAAGTAAGATATGCATAGAGTCAATAGATTGGCTTGTTTTCCTTTCCATGTGTTTTTTTTCTGACTAATTGTTTTTCTTGCTTTCAGGATCTCCGAGGAGGAGTATGTTAATGCAATCAAAGAGGAAATCCGGAAAGTTGTTGAACTCCAAGAGCAGCTTGATATTGATGTCCTGGTACACGGGGAGCCTGAGGTCAGATTTCATCCTCACATGACTAAATATTCAATCTGAAATAGCAAATAAGAGTGATCCATTACACTCAAACATTTTTTATAGATCTTCATCCACCTCTTTCATTTTGAAGAGCAACATAATCTTGACAAATGGTTAGCCTTTAATTGCAGAGGAATGATATGGTGGAGTACTTTGGTGAGCAGTTATCAGGCTTTGCCTTCACCGTTAACGGGTGGGTGCAATCTTATGGATCTCGTTGTGTGAAGCCACCAATCATCTATGGTGATGTGAGTCGCCCAAAGGCAATGACCGTCTTCTGGTCGTCCACTGCTCAGAGCATGACCAAACGCCCGATGAAGGGAATGCTAACTGGCCCTGTCACTATTCTCAACTGGTCCTTTGTTCGAAATGATCAGCCTAGGTACAAACTCAAGACCCATTGAAAAAGAACAATACCACAATCAGAACCAACCCTGTTGTTATTTCTAACATAGTGTTAATTAAACTATCTACAGGTCTGAGACCACCTACCAGATTGCTTTGGCTATCAAGGACGAAGTAGAAGATCTTGAAAAGGCTGGTATTACTGTTATCCAAATCGATGAGGCTGCTTTGAGAGAGGGCTTACCATTGAGAAAGTCAGAGCAAGCTAACTACTTGGACTGGGCTGTTCATGGTTTCAGGATCACCAATGTTGGTGTGAAGGATACAACTCAGGTACTTCTGGACTACAATGAATGGGTTCGAACGAATTTACTTTTCATCTGGGTTTACACAAAAGACTAATGAACTTGCACACAATGTGTGTATTCTTGACAATTGACAGATTCACACCCACATGTGCTACTCTAACTTCAATGATATCATCCATTCAATCATTGATATGGATGCTGATGTGATCACCATTGAGAACTCTCGCTCTGATGAAAAGCTCTTGTCAGTGTTCCGCGAAGGAGTCAAGTATGGAGCTGGAATTGGCCCTGGAGTGTACGACATTCACTCTCCAAGAATACCACCAACTGAAGAAATTGCTGATAGGATCAACAAGATGCTTGCAGTGCTTGAGCGAAACATTTTGTGGGTCAACCCTGACTGTGGTCTCAAGACTCGTAAGTACGCCGAGGTGAATCCAGCTCTCACAAACATGGTTGCTGCCACAAAACTCATCCGTAACCAGCTTGCTAAGTGAATGGTGTCACCAAAGTAGAATTTCAGCAATCATCGTGATTCTGCTGGATGCACCCACAAAAGAACATTTGCTTTTTTGGTTCTTGCAATAACTGAGTGTTGAATATTTAGCGGCTTAGTACACTCTTCCCTGCTTTTCTGTATTCTTGTGGCATTGCCTCTGTGTTTATGTTGATACGCAGTTGCAATATTGTATTTTTTTTCTTCATACATTAATACAAATTTTCCCTTTGTGTAATGCACTATTGGCCACCTAATATCCAAGAAACAAAGTAACAATTTACCAATATTTTATAAACCGACCAGTCATTAAACCACAAAGAACCTGTTAAAGATTTATTGTTTCTGTTAAAGGACAATGATATTTTAATCATCTTTCTTAACAATTTTTTTACAATAAACTGATCAATCACCATCTGTTACATAAGCGGTTTTCCAAAACTAAAAGCCAACATTACAACGTGCATGGCTATGCTGTACAAAATTAAATATGAGAATGTATAAAATGGATAAGAAAAAAGAGATAATTGTTAATAGGTATAAGAAGAATGAAAATTGAATTTTGTTGCCATGACTTAATAATAACAAGTTGGCAACTCTTTCAGAATATTTTTGTTTTTCTAAATAACTTGTTTTATTCAATTATTAGATCCACACGTATTTTATACGAGTGTCATGAATACCTAACTCAGAAAGTTATTGATGCATTTCATAACGTAATTCTATTTTCTGGATCAAAATTATAAATACAAGATTTGTTCTTTATTTTATTTTATTTATATGTTTACCCTTAGAGTAAGACTAATCCTGCAATCCTTAAAATCCTCAATTCCAAATCTTTAAAAATCCACAAACAAAACATTTTCCTTTTACTATGTAAAATATTGGATGCTTCCAACGCATGAAGCATTGAAGGTGTCATTTCTTCATCGCCCTTTGATGCATTTTATCAATAATATATCTTTAAATTTGGTCTCGTGTAGGTTTGGCTACATTCCACATGAGGTAGGGTAAAACAATTCACCCGATTAAAAGATTCACTTAAAGTGTCTATATGATGAAAATGATATATATATATATATATATATATATATATATATATATATATATATATATATATATATATATATATATATATATATATTCTAATTATACCAAAACATGCATAATATATAAAATAATAAATAAGTATCAACTAACATTATCTTGATCATTCAGGAAACACATAAAATATTAAGAAGTAAACTTTGTGCAACTTAACCTTATAAAACTAGATTATAAGGTAAGATTTATATATCAAGTGTGAAATTAAATATTAATAAATAGTTCGATAATGAACCAATAGCATGTGGAATAATACACTCAACTGATAACAAACTTTGTTAGGATAAATTTTAATTTATTGTTTTGATATCATACTGAGATATAGATTTTAAGTCTAACTTATAAGCTTATAAAACTCATTTGTAAAGTGGGGTTTGAACCTACTTGTATAATGTAAATTGATGTAGAACTTCCAATATAAAATTATACATAATCAATTTTATCTATTTTTATGTTTGTACCATAAATGCTTCAAAATCAAAGGAATTAATATTGAAATGAACATCATTCCTCACATTTCAAATTGATTCATCTTTTAGTTAATTTCATCTAAATTCTTAATGACATTCATGTATAACTTCTTTGTATAAGGCGTCTTCACGACATTCAATTATAAATGATAAACCACAATCATTTGCCTCAATTTTTTTACGAGATATGTTAGAACAACAACCTTAACTCATACAATCCCTTTACTTAGGAGATTTTCATAATCAACCTGACACTTCTGTTAAAACATGTCAAATATTCTATCAGTAAATATTAGGCAATCAAATATTATGTTACCATAATTTTGGTATTATTATAATTTGTGCAGATTTGTAGAGTTGTCATTCCTTTAATAGATGAAGAATCATATTATCATTGTATGTATATATATGGTACACTAATATTTAAAATAATAGATCAAAATTATTCTTTAAACTTTTTTATACGGTATCAGAGTCAGGTTAAAGCATATCCTAACGATATTTGTTGTTTGTTGTGCCCCGTTATCGGGCCACAATCGGGCCACCCATTAATGTTTAGTCTCACACTCAAGATGTATATACCTTGATGTGAGGGAGGGTATGTTGGAAGTCCCACATCTATTTATAAGGTCAATTTAGAGTATATAAGTGGGTGCAAAAGGGTATTTACAATTAAGCTTAAAGCTAATAAAACTATTGAGAGGTATAAAACACTACTTGTGGTTAAATGTTACACGTTTACACTAGTAGTCATGCTCAACACTATGATAATACTTCTATCACTATGGATTTTCCATGTCCCACCTTATTTTTGAAGAGAGGAAAAAGAAAAATTACATCTTTGATTATACATGTAGGTGACATGATTGTTACAGGAAATGACCAAGATAAGATTTCTAGTTTACAATAATACCTTGCATTTGAATTTGAGATGAAACAATTTGGAAATCTCAAATAATTTTTGGGTATTGAAAGTAACTAGATCAAAACATAGTATTTTTCTATGCCAAAGAAAATATACTATTGACTTACTTAAACCAACTTTTTCAATGCTGAAATTCAGGACAAGGGGAGATATCAAAGGTTGGTAGGAAAATTAATTTATTTGTCTCATACACATCCATATATTACCTATGCAGTGAATGTTGTTAGTCAATTTATGCATAATTCACAAAAACTTCAAACTTCATATGAATATTGTTGAAAAGATTTTGTGATATTTGAAAGTTATAAAACACATAAATAAATATACAAATAAAAATAATTACTAAATTAAAAGTATACAAAAAATATATAAAATTACAAAACTAAAATAACCATCAAAATATAACATCAATAATTAAAATAAAATATTAAAATAGAAGACAAAAAATTCAAATAATAAAAGAAAACAAATATTATAAAACAAGACAAAACAATTACAAAATTAAACGATACCAAAATTAAAAAAAATTTAACAAAATTACTACAATTTCAAAAGAAAAAACACATAATTAAAAATACAAATAAAAATAATTATTAAATTAAATTTATACAAAAAAAAATTAGCAAAATTTGTTAAATTTCAAATAACAAAAAAAATGACAAATAACCAATGTTTCAAAATAAAAATAAAAACCAACAAAATAAATAATTCAACTATTTCAATAATTTGACAAATTTTGTAAAATTTCAAATATATATAAACATAAATTAATTACACATTAAAAACAATTGCAAAATTTAAAATAATCAACTAAAATTAAATTAGGCAGTTAAAAATTAAAAACATAAAACAAAAAACAAAAATCATACAACTTAAATAAATGTTTAATTGCTTACTTTATGTTAAGTGATTTTTCCAGTTTAGTAAGGGTTTTAAAAATGTGTATAAGTTACAAAATTGTAAAATTTGTATCAATCACATCCTTCCATTAATTTAGCGGAAACATAATTAACTCAATACGGATTAACTATGAAATTAGTTCTTCTAGACTGTGTTCAGTTGGACATGATTTCCTGTGTTCACGGTGCATAACGAGCAAGCAATTAAAAAAAAACGTGTTCACTTCACTGAATTACAAGCAATAGTTTGAAGGTGATTGCGAGATTTGTTTACTATTCATTCAACCGCGAATGTGCAAAGATTTGGAGGGATGAATGACGCTTTGCCTAAAATGCCCCTCTTCATTTTAAATAATTCGTAGCACCCACTTGCACTCAGTGTGTATTCACGAGAGTACTACGACCAATGAACAATGCAGCAGGTGCAGCAGATTCCTGACCTTTTGCTTCATTCAGCCATGGAATAGTGAAGATTCCAGCCTTGCAAGGTTGCTGTAATATTTGCAGGCTGTGGTAGATGAAGAAGCTTTGGTAGAAGATGAAGGAAGGAGGTGGTCGGTTATTGGAAGCTCGGTCACGAGAAGATGAAGAAGAGAGTTGTATCCGGTTACAGATGAAACTGTATCCGGTTATGCAGAAGCACCTAAAAACGCCAGGAAGTTGTATCCAGATACGCACAAAGTTGTATCCGGTTACGCTTCTTCTTCTTCACAAAGTGTATCAGGTTACGCCTTCCGGTAACACCATCATTTACGCCATCATCTTCTTCTTCTTCGTGTACCCTCGCATGAGTTGCAGCTGCACATGAGCTTCTACCCTCGCATGAGTTGTAGGTGTTGGTGGTTATGGCGGCGTGTTGACAACGGTCGAGGTTGCAGCCATGGATGATGGTGGACGATGCAGCTTTGGAAGGCGTCAACTGCAAGCATGAAGGTGGAGCATGCAGCGACCATGAGATGTCCGTCGTGGTAGACGATGCAGCGACGAAGGTGTTGGTGACGATAGAGGATGCTCTTCGTGGTTGTCGACCATGCAGCGAGGACGAAGGTGTGGTGGTGGTGGACGATGCAGTGCGAACCGATGCAGGTTGAAGCAGTCGAAGTTGTCCGTGATAGATGGAGCATGGAGAGAGCATGTCATGGTTGTTGAAGGAGCGACGACGATGTCCGTCATTGTGGAAGATGGCAGCACGATGCGACGATGCACCGGCCTGAAGCACTACACAAAAGCACTCCACGAAGCATATGATCCTATGCAGTGTTGGCTTGCTAGAAAGGATTTTATTAGGAAAAAATATATAATTTTATTTATTTTAACAATTTTATTTATTAACATTTAATAACATTAAATTATTTTCATGTAATTAAACGACAATAAAATAAAAAACAAAAAGCATGCTTATAATCATTAATAATATTAATGATAATAGTTAATAATATTAATAATAATAACTAATAATAATAACTAATAATAATAATAATTAATAATAATATTAATGATAATAATTAATAATAATGATAATAATTAATAATAGTAATAAAATAATAATAATAATCAATAATATTAATGATAATAATTAATAATAATGATAATAATTAATAATAGTAATAATAATAATTAATAATAATCATAATAATGATTTTTTTTCTTTATAATAATAATATTAATAATAATAATAATGATAATATTAATAATAATAGTTATTACTATTATTATTAATATTTTAATTTACTAAATTACCATTTTTTATATTTTAAAAATTAATTTTTATTTTTTTTATAAACATTTTTACAATTAAATATAATATTAACCATTATCATTTTATATTACTTTAATACTCAGGGACATTTTGATAATCTTCAATTTCTACCCATTAAACAAATTTTTTAAAATTGTCACATCAATCAAATCCTATCCTAATTCTCACAAACTTGACTCCTAAATTCATTCTCAATTACCTTCAAATTCACTCAAACAAACACAACAAAAATCATCCTCAAATCCACTCAATCACTCTCCCCCAATTAGTTCCAAATAAACACACCGTTAATGTCTCAGCTTTTTTTCTATTGTATCTTTTTTATACCACACACTGCCATTTACTTTTATAGTAGTAAGTAATTCATTCTTTTAGGTAACCGGTCTAAGTTGCTCTTCTTCTTTTTCATGCTCGTTAAAATATTTTAATTATATTTTCAATTATTTTTTACATTTTCCTTTTTTTCTTACAAGAACCTTTTATTTGTATGTTCTACCATCGGTACCTTCATTATATTAACTAGCTTAAAAAAATCTAAAAAACGATAATAGGATTATTGATTCTCTTTTTCACTTATTTAAAATTTAAATTATTTTTTACATCATGCAGGTTATAAATGCTAAAAAAGACAAAAAAAGTTATGAATTACGTGATTAACTAAGAACACAAAAAGTATTAATTTCACAATTAATTAAAATTTAAAACATTTAATAAATACTAAATTAATATATTTAATGCATTGTTTAGTTTTTAATACATTGATATCGAGTAAATTTTTATTATAGAAAAGAGTTAATGGTGGTGATTACATGCTATTAGATTATTAAAAAAAAAAACGAACTTTCTTATCTTTTCTATATGTCTATTCACTTGTTTAAATAAACTTCTTAATCCAATTTCGTCATATTCATGTTAGATAAATTTAAATATTCTACACAAAAATGTGACATTAATATTAAAATTGCTATTTATTTTTATAAATTTTACAATTAACTTAAATGTTAATGTTTAAAGTATTTTCCTTTGTAAGATAAAATGTTAAAAAAAATTGTTTAAAGATGTAACTTGCAGAAGCAATTTCACCTTAGATAT
This sequence comes from Vigna radiata var. radiata, assembly GCF_000741045.1. Lineage (NCBI taxonomy): Eukaryota > Viridiplantae > Streptophyta > Magnoliopsida > Fabales > Fabaceae > Vigna > Vigna radiata. Next base: position 13,204,222 of record NC_028351.1, read on the forward strand.
TCTAATGGAAGACTTTATCGTAGAACATCGTTTAATTTTTTTTTTAAAATTAACATTTACAAGCCACTATATTAAAAATGACTTAGCAAATATTAAATAAAAAATAAATTAAAAAATTTAAATTACTTTTCTTTATCCTTTGTCACTTTCATAATGGAATGATAAAAATACTAATGTAATAAGTAGTGTAGATAAAATCTATGAATATTTAGTATTTATAAATAATAAATAATAGATATTTTAATATTTATTTATAAAGAAGTTTGATGTGAATATTAAATTATTTGTTTTATACCCGTTAATGAAAAATAAAATAAAATTTAAATTAAATTTAAATTTTATTACATTATATTTAACTATAATTATAATTAAAACTAATGCATTTTTAATTGTATTAAATTTTATATTTTTTGGCAAATTTTTTAAATTTTATTTTAAAAATCTATAACAAAAATTAAATATCCATGAATATTAGTGTGTTTTTTAAAATTTTAGTGTAAAAACAGCATATAACGTCATGCATTCCAACCATTGAATATTCAACTTTAAAAATAACCGATGATATTTTTTTAAATAAATGCAATTATTAGACATCGTTTAAAATTGTAAAACGTCGAAGCCCCCATACAATTCGACATTCTATGATGGTAATTATTTAAACCAGCGCACCATTCTTTTTCTTATTTCTTTTAAACCACGAATAGTACGTCGAATTCTATAAGGGTTTCGACGTAATATTTGGAAGCCAAAGACTCACCCCTTTTTAATTTTTTTTTCTTTAAAACCACCAATAGTACATCGAATTCTGAAGGGGCTTCGACGTATTATTCTTCAGCTAGAAGCCAAAGAGTCACCTTTTTTTTTCTTTTTTCTTTTAAGCAAAAAATAATATGTCGAATTATGTAGAGACTTTGATGTATTATTTGTCAAGAAGCCAAAAAGTAACTTCTTTTTAATTCTTTTTTTCTTTTTTCTTTTAAACTACATATAATACGTCAAATTCTGTAGGGGCTTCGACGTACTATTTTTCCACTAGAAGCCAAAAAGTTACATTTCTTTTAAACCACCAATACTACGTCGAATTTTGTAGTGGCTTCGACGTGTTATTTGTTAGCCAAAAGTTTCCCCTTTTTTTATTGGGGATGAATTGGTTTTTTTTATTGCAAATCATTCTTTTAATATTTTTTTCGTAAATATAAAAATTTCTTAAAATAATTTAAACAAATTTAAAGAGTAAGGAAGAGAGAAAATTGTACAAGTAATTTTTATACTGGTTTGATCACTTACTTCCAGCAGTTTAAGGGTAGAATACATATTTTATTACAGAGATAAAACTCACTTTTCCTCTAACCCACAAAGGATGAACAACTCTGAATCTTCACAAACGATAAACACCTCCTCCGAATACTTCATTAAGGATGACAAACTTTCAACTCAGCAGCAACAACAACAACACTCAATCATACTTCCTGAGAAAGTTCTCACTCTATGCCAATGGCAACAATACTCAATCGCACTCCTTATGAAAGTTCTCACTCTATACAAACATGTCAAGTTCTCAAAGTCAACCCACAAGGATTTAGCAACAAATTTTGAAAATGCACTTTTTATGGTGTAATAATTGATTATCCTAATATGTAAACAATTATGCATCATAGAATATAAAAACAAATCTTTATCTTTATTCTAAAAACAAATCTTTATCTTCTTACACTATAAAAATACTTGAGACTTAACTTAGAGATAGCATCAAAACTTCTTCTCTTCATCTTTATTCTAACAATAATAAAACTTCTTCTCTTCATCTTTATTCTAACAATAATAATTTATATTAAACATTATTAATAATAACAATTTACACAAACGCACTTAATATGTATTTCTTAGAAATTTAAAAATCTATTTAATTTATTTAAATTCTACTTTTTCTTATTTATAAAATAAAAAAATAAAATTCCACTATTTTTATTGTCAACATCAACAATATTCTTGGGAATCTATGTCAGAATATCTAGTTGCCTAAATAGTATTGACAAAATCTTATATATGTAATTTTCTATAAAACGAAGGTTCAATAATGAAAAAAAAAATCCAGTAAGCAAACCGTGTCCAGTTTTAATGTCCTATTTATAGACAGGGTTCCGGTCCGTTTCGGTCCGTTTCGGTCCGTTTCGTATCATTACAGTGATACTATGCAGGGTGGAAACTTGTGAAGAACGTTGAAGGCGAAAGAGGAACGAACGGAGCGAGCAATGTACAAAACGAAGGTGCAAGAGCTGTGCCAGCGACGGTCGTGGCCCTTGCCCACCTACGACACCACCAGAGAAGGTCCCGATCACGATCCTCGCTTCACCTCCACCGTCACCGTTAACGGCTTGTCCTTCCAGACCTCTGCCCCCACGCGCAACTCGAAAAGCGCCCAAAACGACGCCGCTATGCTCGCCTTCCTCCACTTTTCCCCGCCGTCATCGTCACCGTCGCCCTCGCCGTCGCCGCCGTCTCCCTCTTTTCCCCAACACTCTCTCTCTATTTCCGCACTCTCTTCTTTCCCTCAGCCTTCGCTTTGCAACTCGTCTTCTGGTACCTTCTCCCCTTTGTTCACGTGTTATTATTGTGCTTCTAGCACGTTTGTATTTATTTATTTATTATTTTATTTATTTATTTATTTGCATTTCGTGATGATTGTCTTGAATGTGATTTCCATGACAGGGTATGTAATTTTTTTTTTCTGGTAAGACGAAAATTGCATGTTAAGTAATAAAATAATGTTGTTGAGTATTGGTGGAGGAAGGAGTTGAGGTGCAGAGTTTATCATTCACTTTTATTGGGGCTGTTATTTGTAGATGGGCTTTTACTACAAGATATTACTTTCTATTACATGATTTAGAACAGTTTTATCACGAGTCTGTTTTTCGTTACTGAATCAAAATTAAAGCTTTCTTGGTCGTGCTCATGAATATGTTATCAGTTTCAGCTTTTGTTTCTAATGTTAAAATACTAGAATGTTACTCTTTTTTTTTTTTTTTTTTTTTTTTTTTTTTTTTTTTTTTTTTTTTTTTTTGAAAAGAAAAAGCGTTAGAATGAGTACCGGAGACAAAAGAATGCATAAATTTATGAACACTTAGTCATGTTTATATGTTAAAATTAGTGTGTTGATTTGGTTGTTTGTTGGGTTTGGAGGAAGCTTCGTGGATATGCTGTCATGAATGGCTGCTGTGTCGTCGAGGAATTTGTTATGAGATTTTTTATATTACGTGAAAAAGAATATTTGAACCGTAAACTGATTCTACTTTTTTTAATAGTGTGTTTGGTTTTACGTTTCAGATGTGATTTCATACTATTCGGATGTGATGATGTGATTTTCTTATGTTTTGGATGCAGTGATCTTTTATGTTTTGGATGTGTTTACATGAGCGTGATTTTTATAAGCTAAAAATTATTGTGCCCACATCTTAAATCCTTTGTGAACAAGTTTCCAAACACCCAAATTATAGGTAATCTCTTAACTAAGTAGTCTACGCATGGAACTCTTGTGATGCCACTTTAGTATGGAATAAAACTTGTTGTTGGGAGGGGAACACCTATGTGTGCTCAAAATCTTTAACAGGCATTTGTTATTGTTTCTGGCGATGAATAATTCTTACCAATACCAAGCTTACCAAAAAAACAACTGTATGAACTATATTCATAATTCTTGATTTCTGTTAGACTACATTCAGGATTTCAAATTTTACAGAAGATTCATGTTATTTTGCATTGGACCAACAGGTGCACCTGATCCCAGATCTGTTGTTGATGATTTACATCTTAACACAAATGGATTGCTGCAACTGAAATTGGAAGAAGTGTATCAAACATCTCAAATCAGTAACCCTCTACCGGCTGTTAGAGATACAATAACAGTGGAAGATCAAAAAAGTGATATGATTTCTCTTTATCTTCTATTTGTTTGATCAAATTGATATTTATTGGTTATCATGCTTATGTGTTATAGTTATTTCTAGTTTAGTACTGTAAAATTCTTTCTTTTCTTAGAGAGAGAAAGAGAGAGAGAGTTCTTTTGGTGTGAGGTGTGCAGGGTAGATTCTAGTGATCTTAAAATCAGATGCAGTTTTTCCTCTTACTACTTGTCAGTTTCACAGAAAAAATATTTGTAGCTCTTGAAATCAGGAACAAATGTATTCTGTATTTATTAGTCGTTTATAGGTGCGTACATTCTGATATAGGGGAACCTAACTACCCTCCAATTATGTATATTAATTACTACTACCCTATATAAATGTGTATCTGTGGTATATTCAAACACATAATTTTAGCATTACTTTTAGCTGTTCTTTCTCTCCCTCAACATGGGATCATGGTCATTTACAGAACCATTGTTGAATCCACCTGCATTTGCCACACTTAATGCTGGAAGTCCTGGACATGAGGAGGAGTTTTAACAAGCTGCCTTAGTTGCACTATAGCCTTCGTTAGTTGTGGCCACTTTTGGAGTTGCTTAAAGAGTGGTGGTTTAGTCCCATATCAACCAATGATGAGGCCAAACCAGTGTATATAAGTAGAAGACAACTCTAATTGCATGGAAAAAACCCTTCCCTTGTGTTAATAAAATTAGTGTGGTTGAAATGAATTTATTTTGTTTGCACCTTCTAAGGGGAGTGAATTATTTTGTTGTAACAAGCTTGAAGCAGCTTCAATGAGAAGGGTAGTGTTGAAAATCAGGAACAAACATGTTCTATATTTATTAACAGTTTATGGCACATAAAATCTGATTTAGGAGAAAGTCAATTTCCTCTATTGTGTGTATTAATTACCATGAGCCTGTATTGAATATCCTGTATAAAACAGTGATTGTTGCAGCCAACATACTCTATGCAATGCAGTTGTATTAGAAACTAAAGGCTGGCTTTGGTTTTGTATTTTGTTTTCCAAATTATTTGGACATGGATTATAGGGCAACGCTAGTGTCCAGTTGTTTTTTTTTTTTTCATATTATAAACCATGTGTGTTATTTTTAGTTTGACATGTATTGATGCATATTGAACATGGGTTGTCTACACTGAACATCCTTATCCCACTAGTTTAGGTTGGCTACACATAACTTAGGCATAGTGAGAAATAAAAGTATGGAGAAAGTTGGTAGTATCAAATAACATATTTATGTTTTTGTTACGTCCTCTCATGGAAATATATTATTTTATTAATGATAAATGACACTTTAATTGAATTACTTGTAACTTTTTGACGTTAAATTTTGTCATAGATATGTTACATTTGTACAAGAACCAGCTGCAAAGCTTAGTTCAAAAGAAAAATCTAGGCCTTCCAGCATATTCTTCCCAGTTTGAGGGTCCTCCTCATGCCTCACGTTTCAAGTGCAAAGTCACTATTGATGGACATACATATGGAGGTGACAAATTCTATTCTACATTGAAGGATGCTGAGCATGCAGCCGCTGAAGCTGCTTTAATGTCATTATCACCAGGCGGAGTTGAAGAGGCTAGTCTCAATCACTTGTAACTAATTATATAACTTAATCCATAATATTCAACTTCTTAAATGCTTTCTTTATTCAGGGTCATGCTGGATTATACAAAAATCTTTTACAAGAATTGGCTCAAAAGGAAGGATTCCGATTACCCATTTATAGCACAAATAAAAACGGTGAAGCTCATATGCCAATATTTGTGTCACAAGTGGAGGTAGAAGGGGTGCTCTATACTGGCCAAGAAGCTAAATCCAAGAAGCAAGCTGAGATGAGTGCAGCCAAGGTAGCTTATATGGCTTTGAAAGAACACAAAGGTATTCTTTTAATACTAGTGCTGTAGTTTGTCATTCTAACATATGTCTCTTGTTTAGGAATAATCTGCAAAATATATTAATTAATGCCATACATCAAATTTATATGTACAGGAACCTGGTGATAATTTTTTCAGAATCCCTTGATTTATGTTATAATATTACCTTGTACAGGTTTAATTACATAAGTGGGATATTTAATTACATTCCATAATTAGGATATTTAATTACATTCCATAATTAGGAGGAATAATATTTTGACAGTATATTTTATATTTACTATACAGGATCATTGGATTAATAAAACATTTTTACGTCAAAGTTTTGAAATAAATTGGAAAACATAATTTCTAAGGTACTGAATGATGGATGACCTAAACGAAGGTTGTATAACCCCATTTTTTCTTTATTGAAGAGTGTTGTTTCTGAAATCAAAGACAAAGGAATTTGACTCTTGATATTATGCATCCTCTCGATGGTAGAGCCCACTATCTTCCTTAGCAAGTCCAATCACCTTCCCTGCTCCTTGATCCAGAAATTGGCAGCTTGTAGGAGTAAAAAACATGAAACAGAGTAAATTCATTATAAGCTTGTGAACAGAAATCAAATTGGCAGATAATTTGAACATATGCAAAACATCCTTCAGAATTAGGTTCTGGTTTATCATCATATCTCCTTTTCCAACAACTGTAATGAAATGTCCATCTGCAAGTGCAATTTTTTTGTTGCTTGGATAAGGTCTATAAGGTATAAACCCAATAGATGATTGAGTCATGTGGTCTGTGGTCCAGAACCAAGTACCTAGACACCTTCTGTTAGGAAATTACTTGTATATAGGAGAAGAAAAGACATTACATAGCCTAACTGTCAAGGCAGTTAGGAAGGGCGATTAGGGGATTGTATAAAAGGGGATCAGGTGTAATTGTAGAGTCTGTTTTGGAGTCTTATTAGTTGACAGGAACTCTTTCGTCCTGTAGGGGGAGGTTAAGCTCTCTGTCTGTAATTGTATCGTGTACTCTTGATCTTTCTGGCAATACAAAGAGGTTATACAATAGTTGTTGTGTGTGTTTTAGTATGTGGAGGGTGTTTTGTATAGGTTCTCGAATAAAGAACCTATCATTTGGTCTGACCTGTCGGATCAAGAAAGGGGAAGAATCAACGATGAGTAGCCAAACGGAGGGAAGATTAGATAATCTTGAGATTACGGTGGAGGGAAATAAGGAGGAGACGACTGTGATCCGACACGACCTGCAACAAATGATGAAGTTGATGGGTGGAGGTCCGAATAATCAGGGGGTGGTTCTGAAGGGAGTAGCAACTCTGTGAATGAAAATCACGACAGATGCGACAATAGGGGAATACCACAGAATTGGTGGAAAAGGGTGGAATTGCCATCGTTTGAAGGGGTGGAGCCTCATAGTTGGATTAATAGAGCTGAACGGTTCTTTGACCTCCAAAAGGTGGCTAAGGAGGATAAGGTTGAACTCGCTTACATTAGCATGGAGGGGAGTGCGAGTTATTGGTTCAAGTATTGGAGGGAAAAAACCATGAACCGTTCTTGGTTGGGCTTGAAGGCTAGGCTGATTAATCGCTTCGGAGGTGGATTCAGGGGAACTGTGTACGAACAAATGGCAACGCTGAGGCAAGAGGGGACGATGGAAGATTTTGTTAGGAGTTTTGAGATAACCCAGGGGCTATCAGAGGAGTTGATATTGGGATTCTTCCTAGCTGGGTTATGATATGAGATTAAAGGCCAAGTACGAATCCAAGATCCTCAAGATTTGATGATTGCGATAAGGATTGTGAGGGATGTTGAAGACGCAATGAACCGAGCACGCAGAGGAGTCTGGAACGGGGTTAAAGTGAATTCCGTGGCGGTGCGAGCCACTTCGACAATCGTTAGAGGCGATGGCGATCGTCACTTCGTGACTTGGACCGGTGGGGCAGAAGGAGTAGGAACGACCAGAAGGGAAAGGTCATCGACGGCGAGTAACACCAACACGAGAGGTAATACCATAGTGGGAGGCGAAAGTAGGGGAAGAGTGGTAAGAAACTTACCTTACCTGGAGTTCTTGAAAAGGAGTGAAGAAGGTAGATGTTTCCGGTGCAGGGGTCCTTTTGCTCCCGACCATTGGTGTTTGGAGAGGAGCTTGAGGGTTTTATTGCTGGTGGAGGACGAGGACGAGGAGGCGAACGAGGAGACAATCGAGGAGACGAGACTCATGGAGTTGTCGGCGTGTTCGACGTAGGGGCTGACACCTCCCAAAACCATGAAATTGACAGGATTGATTGGAGAACGGAGAGTGGTGATCCTTATTGACAGCGGGGCCAGTCACAATTTCATCAGCCGAAGAGTGGTGGAGGAATTGGAGTTATTTGTGACTGGGACGTCTCCATACGTCGTGAGCCTCGGGGATGGGCACAAAAGAACTACGAGCGGACGCTGCGAGAAAGTTCAGATACGTTTGGGGGATGCCACTGTAGAGGAAGAATTTTACGTGTTTGAGCTAGGGGGAGTATATGTCATCCTGGGTATTGCGTGGTTGGCTAAAGTGAGAGAGGTCGTGTTAAATTGGAGGAAGATGTCCATGAAATATGTCGTGGGGGCCGATAAGGTCATGATAAGGGGAGACCAAGCTTTATCTCGCCAGCTGGTGGAGCCAAAGGCATTGTTGAAGATGGTGGATGCTGACTCATGGGTTTTAGTTTGGGAATTGGGCGTAGTGGAGTAGGAGGCATGCGGTGATTTGATTGAGGAGTTGACAGAAAAGCAAAAAGTGGAACTCAGAGCAGTGTTGCAGACCCACTACCATGTGTTCCAGGAGAGATAAGGATTACCTCCCCAATGCAGTTTGGAGCACTGAATTGTGTTGAAGGAAGGGGAAAGTCCTATAGATGTTCAACCCTATAGGTACCCATACCTCATGAAAGACGAAATCGAAAAACAAGTTAAGGATATGCTGAAAGCGGGCCTTATACGACCAAGTCAGAGCCCCTACTCAAGTCCAGTGATTTTGGTGAAAAAGAAGGACGAAAGTTGGAGGTTCTGCATGGACTATCGGACTCTGAACAAGGCCACGGTCCCGGATAAATTTTCGATACCTATTATCGAGGAACTGCTGGACGAACTCAAGGGGGCAAGGTACTTCTCCAAGTTGGATTTGAAGGCTGGCTATTACTAGATAAGAATGGGCGAAGAGGATATTCAGAAAACGGCATTCCGGACACATCAAGGCCATTTTGAGTTCTTGGTGATGCCCTTTGGGCTGACAAATGCACCAGCGACATTTCAAAGTGCAATGAACGATTTAATGGCACCTTACCTGAGGAAATGGGTGCTCGTTTTTTTCGATGACATATTGGTCTACAACCCCACATGGGCAGAACATGTAGAACACTTGAAGCTGGTGCTGCAGCTACTGGAGCAACATTGTTGGGTCGCGAATAAGAAAAAGTGTGCGTTCGGGAAGAAACGAATTCAATATCTAGGCCATCAGATCTCTGAGAAAGGCGTCGAGATGGACCAAGATAAAATCAAAGCGGTGATGGAATGGGAAGAACCGAAGAATTTGAAAGTGCAGATAGGGTTTCTGGGGTTAACTGGCTACTGTAGAAGATTTGTGCAGAGATATGGGGAGTTGGCCAAACCCCTGACTGAACTATTAAAAAAAGGGTAGTTTGAATGGTCAGAGTGAGCCAGGACAGCCATGGCAGCCTTAAAAGCAACTATTACTTCTGCACCAGTTCTGGTATTACCAGATTTTATCTAGGAATTTCATGATGTGGAGTGTGATGCATCCGGAGGTGGTGTGGGGCCTGTGTTAATGCAGAATAGAAAGCCTATTGCATTCTTTAGCAAAGCGCTATCTGAAGCATCATCAAGCAAGTCCATATATGAAAAAGAATTGATGGCCCTGGTGATGGCCATCCAACACTGGAGGCCGTATCTACTAGGGAGGAGGTTTGTGGTGCACACAGATCAATGCAGCCTAAAATACCTGTTAGAGCAGAGGATTACAACGCATAACCAGCAAAATTGGATAGCCAAACTTATGGGTTACGACTTTGACATAGTTTACAAAACGGGGAGCTTGAACAAGGTTGCAGATGCGTTGTCTAGAAAGGGAGAAGGAGGTATGGAGGAGGTGGAGTTGCAGACTATGACCAGACCGTACTGGCATGATTTCCAAGTGTCGAGGGAAGTGGAGGAGGATGAAACACTTAGAAGGATAATTGATGATGTCAAGCGGGACCCAAACAGCCATGCAACGTCACATTGGAGAATGACCGATTACACTACAAGGGGAGGATGTTGTTGTGGACAAGGAAATGTATCAAAGACTTGGGCAAGCTTATTTACTTATCTCACACGAGACCAGACATTGCGTTTGCTGTGAGTCTCGTCAGCCAGTTTATGCACCAACCAAAGGAAGCACACTTACAAGCTGCCCTTAAAATTGTCCAGTACTTGAAAGGGACCCCCGGAAGAGGAATTTTGTTCAAACGGAACAAGAGTGTAAGTCTTGAGGCATACACGGATGCGGACTATGCGGGGTCAGTGGTAGATAGGAGATCAACCACGGGATACTGCACCTTCCTTGGTGGAAACTTAGTTACTTGAAAGAGTAAAAAACAGAGTGTAGTGGCTAGATCAAGTGCTGAAGCAGAATTTCAAGCAATGGCCCACGAAATATGTTAACTTCTATGGTTGAAGATTATATTAGAAGAATTGAGGATAAAGTGGGATGAACCAATGAGGTTATATTGTGACAATAAATCTGCAATTAGCATAGCTCACAATCCGTTAGCATGATAGAACTAAACATATTGAGGTTGATAGACACTTTATCAAGGAAAAACTAGACAATGGCATGATTTGCACACCATATGTCTGACAGCTTTCTTGGGTATTCATGAATTGTTAGCAACCTCACACAAACACTCATTCTTTCAAACAATTGAGCTCTAGAGGTACCAAAACCTATTGACAAATCAGCCACGTATGATGTGTTCTTCTAACAAGCCCTAGGTTCAATTGGATGCACTCATCTTCTTGGTTTTTCACATTGTTTCTATGACTGAACCTTTTGTTTAGTCTCTCTATTCCAAACATCAGCCATGCTCTTGTTCTCTGTTACCTACTTAACCATAACCCAACTCAATTCAATAAAATCAACTTGTAAGGTGAGAGCTTCTCAAAGCATGGTAGTTAGATTCGAACTAGTTAAATGATATGATATAGATCATGAAGTTGACGATGTAAACAGTTTAACATATCTTTTTTGTGCTATGTATTGAGAATAGAATCACATGATTCGGTCTAGAATCATAAAATTTGTGAAAGCTTATCATCTAGAGTGGTGATTTTGAGGCCAAAATCTTGAAAAGTGGTTGACGATAAATCATGTTGTACTAATGGTAGTTAATTGTGCATTTATGGAAGGTAAATCATGATCAAATCTATTTTACGTTTCACATGTCTTGATACTAGTTACATGGTTTGAGGGGCTATCAACCACATTTTTAGTTAGGAAATTGGGTCATAATAAAACTAGTTATACTTTTTGGATTACAATAATATCTTTCTTTTATTACTGTTATTTTTTAATTTTACTGTTATTAAGATTTAAGAGCATGGTATCCCTATATCTACTTAGAAGCGTTTCTCATTGTGCATTTTTATCTTGCTTTGTTTTTTTTCAGGCAAGTCAGATAAGAATTCTTCATTTCCCTTTTCAAATTATGAAGGACAGGTTCCCAAGTTCTCGCCTGACCACTCTGAGTCAAATGTGGTATCTGGTCTTAAACACAATGCCAATCCAACTTCATCTGTGGGCCTTGGATTAATCACCTCGAGTGAACATAGCAAAGACACATGTAAGCCGTTAAAGCCCTTGTCATTTCTACCTCATTCCCCCTTATGAAACAATTTTCTGGATTTCTTATCAGGTCTTTAGATTATCTACTGTCAAGTATAGTACCTAATCCAGAGCACAGATGACATTATACTTAGATACTTAGATTCCAAAAATAAAGAAATAAGATTCTGTTAGGTTTCTGATCAAGAAACCTAAAGAAACTCACACTAACACACCCAGACTAGCACGCGAGAAACACTGTATAACTCCCCTTTGTATTATCAATAGCAAGAATACAATGTACAGTGAGCAATTGAGAGCCTAAACTCCCCCACAGGAATAATGGTTTCCTGTTAGAATTCTACTAAACAACCAACTAACTCCTCACCCCTATTCAGTTAGCTATTTATACAAACTAATACACACTCCTCCTAACTGCCAAGGCAGTTAGGCATTCACAGTTTTATTCCTTCTCTCGTAAACCCTCCATCTCCTAACAGATTCTGATATGTATAGTTTGGAAAAACAAAAACTGCATACAATTCTCCATTAGCTGGCTGTGTAAAAGGCTTCTATGAATTCTTTGGTAATCACTCAAGTTTAAGATAGTCTAACTCCACATAAATTTTGGAAGATGACATGCACATATAAAGCTGTTACCACTTGGAAGCTAATCCATACATCATAAACCACTACGAAATCCATTGGTTTTCTGTAAACCTGGTCTTGTGGTTGTAGACCAATTGAAGCTATAGGTCTGACCAAGTTTTTCCAATATGGTGCAAGTTTGATCTTGGCTTGAAGAAGTGGGACCAAGTGTTAGGCAGGACCCTGTTTCGATAAATACTGTTAAACTTTCAACTTTGAATGCCATTGGTCTCTCCAATATGAGACAGATATCTTTTCAATATTGATAATCTTGCATTGACAAATTGATAATCTAATGCAAACATCATACTGCAATTTCATCTTGAGATTCTGTTTTTGTTACAGTGAAGAATGTCTCTACTTCATCTGGAAATACAAATGGCTACACCAAGGTTTCTACCTTGTCAAATGATAAGTCTTCACCTTCTCTGTCTGGCAGCAGCAAAATGGTTTCTGAAACAAGTGACAAGTCTTCAACTGCAGTAGACACCACCTCCTCATGCATAAAAAAGATTGTTGTTTACTCACGCAAGACAAACGTGGAAATTGAAGATGATGGAACTATGTTGCCAATTAGCGATGACAAGTGGGTTGCTTACTCATATTCTCATTGAGATAGTTGGAACTCCTGCATCATATTTTTCGTCTCTCACAATGTATTTGTCTAGGATTTGACTACCGGTAAATTTTAAAACATAAAATATGGAACGTATAAGCTATTGACTAAAAGACACAGATGAGATTTTAACTTATAGAAAGTGAAGCATAGAAGAACATTTATGAATATGTTGATAACTATAGCTTTTATTCCTTTTTTATTCGTAGCCGTTATATTCCTTTAATTATTACAAATGATAATTATCGTTCTCTTCACATCCTCGATTACAAATTTGAATTCTTAATTTTTTGAGAGATGTAGGTTGATTATTATCATGGACTAGTTCAACAATATCTCTTAATTACTTAATTTTTCTAGGGTCAAACATATTTTTAGTCTTTTAAAAAAAGTTTGTTTTCAATCCTCCATTTAAAAACATCGAGTTTTGGCCTTCTGTTAGGGAGTGTGTTTATATCATTTTGTAAAGGTTAAATAGATTCATTGGTCCATATTTTTGTTGGTTTTCTTCAATTAGGTCCTCGTTTTTTAAAAATGATCAATTTGGTCCCCAAATTTGTAAAATTAAACTAATCAAAGACATTCCGTTAACTTTTCCAAACGGTGTTAAAAACAATCTTTGCTGGCAACAGTAATTGTCATTATGTAAAGAGGTGTCATGACGTGGTCTGCCATCTAGATACCAGGGCCAAAAGTGTGATTTTCTTTTGTAAGGTTTCCGCTGGAGCAGCTGCCGCTTTCTTCGCACCGGCCATCACGCCACCACCCTGGACAAGGAAAGCTGCCAGAACCGTTTCCCATACCCTCTTCCCCTTTCACCGATTGAACTCTCACACAACCCTCTGAAGAAACCATATCCAGGTCGACCTCCAAAAGCTTCAATTTTTTTCACCGGCGACTTCGCGTGACGCCGGAGCCACCATCAACTCCGGCACAAGGCCCTTCCTTCATTCATCGCGCGAGAGAGACCGCTCTCTCCTTCGTGGATCGTCTCTTGGGCGAGCTCATCCACCGTATCAGCCAGGGAGCCATCGGTGTTACCAGTCGCCGCCAAGGTGGTTGTTGACCACCACGCCACCGCCTTTCACCTTCGCTTGCGAGCAGGGAAGCCCTACCCCTCTTCTATTCTATTTCTATCTCCTGATCCTCACCGGAGTCATCGTCGCCAAAGAGAAGGAAGTCGCCGCCACTGAATCCACAAGTCACAGCTACTGTGAGTCGCCAACAAGGAAANTCCTTTCCTCCTCTTCGCATTCGTGGTCGCCGCCACCAAAGGGGTTGCGATTTCGACTCACGTAACTTGCGGATTGGGGGAATTTCCAACCTTAACACTCTAAAGCAAAGAGGGGAAGAAGGTAGGTAGGGAATCGGAATTGCCCAGACCGAGAGGAACAATGTGAAGAGCGACGATGATGGCGCCGTGAGCAACTCAAAACAATTGGGTTTGCTTCATCTCTTTCGCAGATGAGGGGAATCAAAATTTGGGGGAAACTGTTTATGGATGAAACCTGTGTTCTTCCGAGACTCAAGAAAACGAAACCAGCACTAAGGTATTGAATCTGGTTTTGATGGGTTGGTCTCATTTGACGCAGGTGAGGGATGAATAGAGAATAGGTATTGTTGGTTTCATTCTGTGGTATTCTGCTGTGATGATGATAGTGTGTTAAAATGGATTGACGAGATAATGATGGGGGAACCAGTGGTTGCTAGGAAGGGAGTGGGTTCGATGGTTAGGCGAGACCGGTGTGGTGATTGTTCTTGATGGTTGGTTCTCATTTATGTGGCTTTGGTGTAGTGCAGGTTGAGGATGATGGTATCCATCTCTTTTCAATCTCATTTATGTAAAATTAAACTCTGTTTTCCTGTTTCAATAGTGTCTGTTTTCCATCTCTGATTCATGATTTTGTTTTCCTATAGTGTCTTCTGGATGCAGGTATTGAAATCTATTGAAGCCATGTTGAAGGCAATATGATTTTCCTCTCTTGGCCGTGCATAAGGGACACCTGTTCATAAAATGCCAGCTAACGTTGCTAGCAAAGATTGTTTTTAACACCGTTTGGAAAAGTTAACGGAATGTCTTTGATTGGTTTAATTTTACAAATTTAGGGACCAAATTGATCATTTTTAAAAAACGGGGACCTAATTGAAGAAAACCAGCAAAAATAGGGACCAATGAATCTATTTAACCTTTTGTAAACAATATCTTAAATATCTGTATGAAATGTTATTTAAGAAAAAAATAATATTAAATAAAATGATTATATTTATTTATTTTTAAAATTTAAAATATATTAATATTTGAGATGTTCATAAATTTTAATTTAATATTTAAAGAATTAAAAATATATTTAATTAATTTTTTAATTTTTATAAGCTAAAATCATATTAATTTTTCTTCTACGTTATAAATACGAACTACCAGTCGTGAACAAGATGGCTTTAGGGAGTGTACTTTCTTGATCAAGAAATTATGTGTTCTTTTACACATTGAACATCGATTTAGAACTTTTATCTCTTTCAATTATTATTACCTGCTTTTAATTTAAAATAGGATCTTGATATTTTGACACTCTTTTAACAACGTCACGTGTCAGCTTCTGATTGAGCATTTTTTTTTAAAAAAAAAATCCAAAAAAGTGACGTCATTTATGAGGAAAAGATTTGAATTTTTTGTTTCCAAGTTTGCCCTTGCCCAGATTCATCTGAATTAAAAATTCTCTTTCTTCCTTGTTTCATCAGATTTGGAGTTTCTCCGATAGCTTCATTGTCTTAGCTCACGCTCTTTCGAAATCGCTTTGGGCTTCATTTTCGCAATCTCATTGTCCTTGGTCCTTGTGGTTGCCCTGTTGGCCTTCCTTATTGGTGTGGGTGTGGCGGTGATTGCATCTTTTGGTTGTTGGTGTGTTGGTGTTGCGAAATGACGAATCTTTGAGCAGGGTAAGCGCATTAATCTTTGGTTGGTTTGTGGTGTTTAGCGCTTGGCATTTGGAGTTTGGGTTTTGTGTGTTTTTTTCATCTAGGGTTTTGAAGTTTTGGTTTTTGGAATTTGTATGCAGTTGACAGTTCGTCACTCGGTTTCCACAAAGTACATATGTAATTTGAAAAAACGATTGAGAAAGGAGCACCAGTCAGTTATTATGGGCACTCCTTTACGATGGTTTTAGATTTGACTGATAATATTAAAATTGGTAGGAAAATCTTGAGTGAGTTAGTGCCTAAATGGGTGAATTCAAGTAGTGGTTTTATAATTGCAGAGAAACTTGTGCCTATGAATGAAAAAGAATTTTGTTTAGGTTTGGGGTTGAGTTTAGATGGGAAAGATATTTATTTAAAGGGCGAGATGGGAAGAAGTACTTGTGTGAAATACATTAGCAATAGAACAACAAATTTGAATTTGGTTTACAAATGTTTGATGAAGAAAGTAAAAACCATTCCTTGTTCTCCTTTATGTAGCTTGTACATATTGGTTGGGATTTGTGAGATATTAATTCCAAAACGTAATGGGAGAGTGTTTCCCATATTATTTGAAATTGTTGATAATTTAAATGATTTGGCTAAATATAGTTGGGGAAGTTTAGTGTATCGATTTTTGGTACGTGGTTTGAACAAAGCTTTGGATGCTTTGAAGAAAGGAAATGCCAAAACGAACGTTTATGTGGATGGTTGTATTTACATGTTGCAAGTAAGTTATCTTTATTCATTTACAATGTTGAAATTGAATTCGGTCTTGTGGCATACATTCTTAATTTGAGTAATAGTTAACATGATAAATTTTTTGTAGGTATGGTTTTGTGAGAATTTGATTCCTTCCAAAGGTGCTATAGAAAAAAATCCAAGAATATTGCATTGGATGAATGTAGATTTGGGAGACAACGTAGTGAAAGGAGGTTTGGAAACTGGTCTGGTATGTGGTATGTTGTTAGAGTGATATTTGTTATTATAAATGTGTTTGTAGTATGATTTGAATTGTTGAATTTCAGGTTAATGATGATGTTGATATTGATTTTGGTACGTTTAAGGAAGAAAGTGATCTTAAGGATGAACCAAGACAAAAAATGAAAGATGACAAGGCATCAACAAAGAAGCTACTTAAGAGAAAATGCAGAGAGAGTTTTATGCAAACTTTACACCATCAAAAAAGTCTAGTTGCAAAACTTAAAAGGAGGGTTCTTGTGTTGGAGGAAGAGGTGGCATTTGAGAAAGTTAGACGAAGAAGACCAGAGGATGGTGGACAAAGTGTGCCTCGTGAAGAACCGTCTATCTCCCTGAGAGTCTTCTCCCCGGGTGGCATCACTCTGGGCGGCATCTCCTAAAAAGGCATGTCCACTGATCGTCCTCCAATGAAGACATATGTCAGGATGGGGTCACGGAGGCGTTACAAAAGTAGAGCACTTATGACTCCTTATGTAGGATTGCTTAGGATAAAAAATTAGTGATATTTGTAAACATGGTTGTATTGTAATTTGGTTTGTCTTTTGTTGAATGTTTTAAACATGGAAGTTGCCTTTATTAAGATATTTGTATTGTAAATGGGATATGTGGTTTTGTTTGAATTGTTAATGAATAAACTTTGCAATGAAATGTAGTATTAATGTATTTGAATGATGAATGAAACAATGATTGTTTGACATAGGAAAGAAATGTGTATTTTGAACAAAAAATCATAGTTCAAGACATTGGAAAAAAATGCAGCAGAAAAACCTGTAGTAATCGTTTACAACATACTTGTAAACGATTACGCGAGCTGATTTTGTGTTTTGGACACAAAGTTCAACATAGGGAGCCATGTTTTTGTTCACAGCGGACCACGTTTAAAATGTCTGATGTATAGCACAGTTAGAACTGATTTGGTATCATTTAGTGGTGTGAGAGATGTTCTAATTGTAGTTTATCATGGTTGGGTATGCAAGGAAAGAACTATGTTCAGTACACAAAAGACCAAAATTCAAGTTCTGAAAGAACTGATGCAGCAGAAAAAGCTGTTGTAATCGTTTACAAAAAACTTGTAAATGATTATGCGAGCTGATTTTGTGTTTTGGACACAAAGTTTAACAGAGGAAGCCATGTTTTTGTTCATAGCGGACCACGTTTCAAATTTCTGATGTATAGCACACGTCGAACTGATTTGGTATCATTTAGTGGTTTGGGAGGTGTTCTAATTGTGGTATTTGATGGTTGGGTATGGAAGGAGAGTACGGTGTTCAGTACAAGACCTCAATTCAAGTCACGAAAGAATCCCCACACTTTTAACACAGTTCCATACACACATTACAAAGAATGACCATGGTCCTCTGCGTTCGAAATTTTGGTCCCTGTTGCCCAGGATTGTGTCCAAATCCTTGATTTGGCTCGCGTAATCGTTTATGCACCACTGGTAAACGATTACAACAGAGTTATATGCTGGAAATGAGTTTGGACTTCAACCAACCTTGTGAAATCTCAAAGTTGGCTCATTTACTCCCTCTTGAGGTCTTCAAACAAGACCTCCCACACTTTTAAGACAGTTCCATACACAGACATTACAAAGAATGAACATGGTCCTCTGCGTTCAAAATTCTGGTCCCTGCTGCCCAGGTTTGTGTCCAAATCGTGGATTTGGCTCGCGTAATCATTTATGCACCACTTGTAAACGATTACAACAGAGTTATATGTTGCACATGAGTTTGGACTTCAACCTGTTAGCAAAATGGTGAAGATGAAGTTTTAATGATGCCCAAATCAAGTCAAGATTTATCAAGATTCATGAAGATCCTTTGAAGACTTTTTATTGTTATGAAAAGCTTTTGTAATAATTGTATTTTATTGTCTAGGACTTAAATTTTCATTGGTTTTGATTCCATATACTTTCATACATTGTAATTAGTGTTAAGAGTCAAAATCGTACTGTTTTAATCGATTAAAACTAGTATTAATCGATTAAAACAAGTAAAAGCTGAAAACTCAACTTTTGCTTTTTTAATAGATTAAAATTCATTTTAATCTATTAGTTAATCGATTAAAATTCATTTTAATAGATTAAAAGTGACCGTTGGAGGTTTCAGATTTGAAACTAGCCGTTGTACTCATTTTAATCGATTAACACTAATATTAATCGATTAAATGCATTAAATGGTCAGTTACGAAGAATGGAAGAGTTTTTGCTTGAGTCTATTTATAGGCTCTCTTTATCCATCAACAACAACTCTTCCCTTGCGCTAAAACACTCAGAACTCTTTGAGAAGTGTGTGTTCTTGTTCGGCTTGTGAAACTCTTGTCTGTGGAGCTGGTGAAGTGCTACTACGGTGACAGAGAAAATAGCCGGTTCATCGTTGGTGCGTCTGAGGAGGTGTGTGGAAGAGGATCATCCTTCGTGAAGTATTCGGAGGAGGTGTTTCATCCTTTGTGAAGTATTCGGAGGATGCGTCTCATCCTTTGTGAAGATTCAAAGGAGGTGCAGGTTCATCTCCTGTGGTATCAAGAGAGGTGGTTTCTAAACTCTTACAAATTGTTTCTTTGTGATTGTAATTTGTAATTGTTTTGTGCTTAGTGAACTGTTTATCTTGGTTTGAGATAAGCGACTGGACGTAGGATTGGTAACATCCGAACCAGTATAAAATTATCTGTGCAAATTTCTCTCAACCTTACTCTTTTATTTATATTTATTATTTGCGTAGTAAGTTAAATTGAGTAGAAATTAAAAGGCACGCGTTTGTTTTAAAAACCCTCTTGGTTTGTTATTTCGCGCTAATAATTCCGCTGCAGCCGTTTCTAACACAACCAACCTTGTGGAATCTCAAAGTTGGCTGATTTACTCCCTCTTGAGGTCTCTAAAGAAGACCTCCCACACTTTTAACACAATTCCATACACAGACATTACAAAGAATGACCATGGTCCTCTGCATTCAAAATTCTGGTCCTTGCTGCCTAGGTTTGTGTCCAAATCCTGGATTTGGCTCGCGTAATCGTTTACGCACCACTTGTAAACGATTACAACAGAGTTATATGCTGCACATGAGTTTGGACTTCAACCAACCTTGTGGAATCTCAAAGTTGGCTCATTTGCTCCCTCTTTAGGTCTCCAAACAAGACCTCTCACACTTTTAACACAGTTCCATACACAGACATTACAAAGAATGACCATGGTCCTCTGCGTTCAAAATTCTGGTCCCTCCTGCCCAGGTTTGTGTCCAAATCCTGGATTTGGCTCGCGTAATTGTTTGCGCACCACTGGTAAACGATTACAACAGAGTTATATGTTGGAAATGAGTTTGGACTTCAACCAACCTTGTTGAATCTCAAAGTTGGCTCATTTACTCCCTCTTGAGGTCTCCAAACAAGACCTCCCACACTTTTAACACAGTTCCATACACATACATTACAAAGAATGACCATGGTCCTCTGCATTCGAAATTCTGGTCCCTGCTGCCTAGGATTATGTCCAAATCTTGGAATTGGCTCGCGTAATCGTTTACGCACCACTTGTAAACGATTACAACAGAGTTATATGCTGGAAATGAGTTTGGACTTTAACCAACCTTGTGGAATCTCAAAGTTGTCTCATTTACTCCCTCTTGAGGTCTCCAAATAAGACCTCCCACACTTTTAACACAGTTCCATACACAGACATTACAAAGAATGACCATGGTCCTCTGCGTTCAAAATTCTGCTCCCTCATGCCCAGGTTTATGTCCAAATCCTGGATTTGGCTCGCGTAATCGTTTACGCACCACTGGTAAACGATTACATAGAGTTATATGCTGCACAAGAGTTTGGACTTCAACCAACTTTAATAACTTTGTTGTTATTTAAATGAATTATTGATATCGTGCATATATATATATATATATATATATATATATATATATATATAAATGTCGGCGGAGATCAACAAATCATCAACAATGTGATGTTCTACATAAATTCATTTGTACAGGGAACAATGTAATTTGAAATACAAAAAAATATTTACAATCCTCCAAACATGTAAATAATCTTAACAATCCTCCAAAAACCCATAGACATGCAACGCTTCCATTCTTGCAATGTTGTCGTTGTCAAGAATCCAGTCCTTTACGTAGTTCTTTCTAATTTCTCGCAAGTCGTCCTGAAACAAAATCTTATTTGCTTCAGAGATAAACAACACCATCATGTGAACTCTGTAACAATGAAATTAATGCTTACATTTGTATATTGCAGCAAGCTCTTGCCGTTGTACCTGTCTTCTCCATCCCAAATTTCCATTGCCTTTAACATTATCACTCCACAATCGAATCTGAAATCAAAGAAACAAATATATAACTTATGACAACAGACAATAATGAAAGCACCAAATTATTTACATTCAATGATTAAAACAACTTACAAGTTTGGTTGGCATGGGATGTTTGATACTAGAACAGGCAAAGGACCAATACTACCTTCAGGTCTATTGTATAACATGCATAAAAATTTCGCCATATTTTGACCCTAACAAAGAAGTACATTAACCAGTTTAAAAAAAAACATCATTAATTGACATCAACAACATTCAAGGAAAACATAAATTGTGATTTCATACCACAAACAAGTCAATCCTCTTCCGATCTCTCATAGTCTTGTTTAATGAGTCAATGACAGATATTTGTAATGTTTTCATGTTCAAAGAATAGCACCACCAGTGTTCATCATGGCAAAATGGCATAAACACCTACAAACAACAAAATTCAAATGTCAATACATGAACATGCTACAATTTCCAAACATAATAACAACACATTAATCTAACTCACAAACTCAGCGGTGGGAATGTCAGCAAGACCAAAATGCTCAGACCTCATGTAGCTCGCGTAATTATGAAGTCTATACACATGTTGATTTTTTTCATTTTCCTATAATCATTGATAATATGGTCCTGTAAACAATTCCAAATGCATTAATTCCTTTTACATTATTTCTACCAAGACATATATCAATTGAAATAAATTATGATTTACCGCGTATAAAGAACTGAAATGCACATTCTTCACAACACCACTCAACCTTTTTTTATAGTGCATAAAGATTGTTGACGCAAATAACACCACCTACACAATTCAAATTCTCCAAATAAATAACATAAATAACAACACTAAAAACTAAAACAAGACACATCATACTAACCATGTTATCAACATATGTACGTGGCGCTAAAATCTGCATAGATTTTGTGTTCAAAGACTGGCCAATGATGTCACAGACAACCCTGAAAAAATACAAATATTCACTTCATTTAAAGGAACCAATTGTTGAGACACCTTAAAACTAACATCATTCCCAACCCACCGTTGAACCATCTCCTTCAATAATTTTATATTCACTTCAATAGGGTTTAAAAGGTTCATGCACCAATTAAAATGGGTCATATTAAGACGCTCTCTATGAGGGTATTGTAGTTTGGTATTCATTTCAAGAATGCTCGCCGAATCCATGAAAATACGAAGGCGCCACTACAAAACATTAAAATAACATACATTAAATACTAACCTTCAAACGTTATACATCATCCATACCAATAAAACATAAAATTTTATCTTACACTTGATTTTCTTGAAGCCATTGGACCTGCAGTGATAACAATACCCACAAAATAACTTAGGTTTCGCTTAAAAAAAACCTCTCTATTACAAATTACATTAGAAAAAGTCCATTGTTGCACTTACCCGAAAAACAAAAAAACACCACCAACAACGAAATACGCAATGGTCCGACAACGAGAACGAGACACCAAGGTTTCACGAGATACACACAACCACCCACACCACTACAGTGATGGTCCGAGAACGAGAATGGTCCGACACCACTACAGTGATGGTCTGAGAACGACAATGGTCCGACAACACTACAGTGATGGTCCGACAACGAGAACGAGACACCTAGGTTTCGCGAGACACCCACAACGACCCACACCACTATAGTGATGATCTGAGAACGAGAATAACCTTTCACAATCAGAATGCCTGAGAGAACCAAAGAACGGGGCCGACCAAAGCGAGTGCGAAAATGATGATGGAAGCACCGTTGGAGCAAGAATAAAGAAACTGGCGAAAATGAAACAATGAAAGAGAGCGCGAAAACAAATTTTATTCACTTTGCTTTCCAGTTTTGCCCCTCACTTCATTTAATAATCTGATTTTTTTTAAAAAATTCCACACCAAATACACAGACGATACCTGGCGTTGTTAAAACTGTGTCAAAATTGGGTGTTAACATATCATTTTTGTTTAAAATATTAAATTAAAATGACTACTGATAAATATTTTAAATGTTTTCTCTTTTACACACGTGAAAGACATGGTAACACGTGTGCTTTTATGTATTTTTTCTTAGAAATATTATTTTAGTGAATAATTTTTTTTAAAAAAATTTAAATGATATATTACATTAGATTTTAATCTATATATATATATATATATATATATATTATAAATATAATAAAAAAATTAAACTAGCTAATCGAAACTTAAACTACAAATATTTTATTAAGACAGTATTTAAAAAATGAAAAATTCGTGCTAAAAAGTTAAATGTCAAATTTCTTGAAATTATAAAATTCCTAACACATGTTATTATTATTATTATTCAAAACGATTATTTTTTTTAATTTTATGAACTTTGTAATGTCTTCTAGATTTAAGTATTTGTTTTATAAAAATTAATATTAAAGTTATTTGAGATAAAATCTAATTTGCTGATTAATGTATTTCAGATAATGTTACATTATTTTTATACTAGCATTGTGATAACTTTTTATAAAAAAAAAAAATAACATATCAATACAATCAATTATTTTAAGTAATATATATATATATATATATATATATATTAATAATTAATATTATATTATAATAAATATTATATTAATATAATTTATTGAATATAATTATTAAGTTTATTGAGGTGGAAGATGAAAAGAATATGAAAAAAACATCGAGTTTTGGCTTCGACTTTTTAAAAGCCACAACAAATCCTTTTCACTAATTTATCGAAAGGAGTAATGGTTATTCAACTTTTTAACCTCAAAACCATTATAAAATTGTGAATTATGATATTTTATTCAACTTATCTTGAATATTATAGTAGAAAAAAATTATTTGAACACTTTCAACGTCAAGTGCTTAAGTTTCACAACCATGAAGATGTAGTTAATCATGGTTTGTTACTGAGGAAATTTGGGGAAGCTCACTATTGTTCGTTTTGGATAATGTTTGGCTTGGCTGAGAGGCTCTTTTCAATAAATTAGTATTTTATTTGTCATTTAAAAAAGAAATTGATGATTTCAAAGGTTGCATTTCCAAGATTAAACATTGATCTTACACTTTTCTTAGACTTTGACTAAACTTATCTAATCCTATAAAATTGTCTATGATTTAACATATTGTAGTACTTTAACTATAAGATGTTTTTACTACCAACATTTTTGTAGACATGAGTGCCACATTATTAATGTCGATACAAGATGGAAGGAATAAAAAAATAATGATAAATAAGATTTGAAAAACTAAAATTAATGAATAAATTGTTGAAATACTGATATTGATAAAAAAAAAATGTGTTAGGGCAATGACAATAAATTTCGTAAAAAAACATAATTTATTTAAAAAAATTGCACGTCAGATCAATAGTTTATGTGGTTATTGATGCTCATTATTGTTTATCTATGATATTTGAGAACAAAGACGATGACAATAGAAGAAAAAAGAAATAGATATTAAACTTAATCAAATTTTCGGCTAAACAAAAAATTAAATTTTTATTCAAAAACAAAAAAAATAATCAAATTTTTATTTAAAGGCAAAACAAAAATTTGAGGAAAAATAATATAATTTGATATACACAATCATATATAGTTGTAATTTAACTATTCTATAGACTAAAATTACATTTGCTATAAAATAATAGATAATATCTATTCCAAACGACAATCCATTTTTACAAATTTTAGAATTGATAATGAATTCAATATTTTAATATTAAAATCTTCATTACAAATAGAAATTTTATAAACGAATTTTATTATTTTAAAACTTTTTATTTTTATAGAGATCACTTTTTACAGTTTTTTCACTTTTTTCTAAGTCTTCTAACTTTCTAGATTAAAGACTCTAGAGATGATCGTATTTGTGTGTTCTTTTCTTTTGTTCGATTAATTTCTTCATCTTTGTAAGTTGGATTTTTGTCATTTTCCCTTTGTTTGAAATTTGTTGAAAACTATATATGAGATTAGTCTTCCTTGTGTTGAATATACACATAGAGTGCTCTATTTATAGTAGAAAAAATATGGGTTAAGACCAAAATACAAATAAAGAATAATAATAAACTAACTAAAGATAAAAGATAAAGATAATATATCTAACAAAATTTATCTTGGTTTAAATGTGACACTTTCCTTAGTTGCATGTGATATTTTGATCTTTTATATCAGTCTTTGTTGATCAGTGATCATAATGGTATGATTTGATCATGTTTGTGATGTTTCTATATGTAAATAGAACATTATGTGAATTTAAAGGTGCTTTACTGTCTTGAAGCTACCTAGAGTTATTTTGTCAGGTAAGGGAAGCTAAAGATTTCACGTTATACTTTGATTGATTTTGTGCATATTTTTAATTTAAGTTTGAGTGTCTGCTTGAATTAGATGTATTGGTATTTAGTTCATGTTGAATTCGTGAAATAATGTTTGTCTATTTGAATTGAGGCATGAATGAAGTTTTTGAATTGATAATTGTTGATATTGTATGTCTATGAGATTTGATTTGGGTAATATGATGTTGGTTGAGCTAATAATCACTAATTGTGTGATTTTGAAGTGTTTGGAACTGTAAACTATCTCAGGTAATGTCAAATTACACAAATCAAACCCAAAGAAGGATTTCTGGTGCATTAATATGGCATTGGGCGCCACTGATATCAGTAGGTGCCATTAAGACAATGATTTCTATGAGTTGGTTTTTGGTAGGTGAGGGGTTTCCTCATTGGGAGAAATCAAAGTCAGAGAGTTCACTAACTTGGTGTAGTTGAGCACTGATCAAGACCATTGGGTGCTAGTTGTGCAAGGGGTGCTCAATTTGGTTTGTTGTTGAGTGTCATTTCCTACTATTGAGCAATATTTCTAGGATTTATATCTTGGGAGCTCTGACGGTGGTTTCACTAGGCGGGCCTTGGGTTAACTAGGCGAGAAAGTGGCGTTGGATGCCATTTATGGTTGGCATTGGGAGAGAGCCTTCTAGAGGCACTCTGGACTGGTGGCGTTAGGCAAGGTTTTATGGCACTGGGCGACATCAACTGGTTTAGTTTTCTTGTGAGATTATTTTGGAATGTGATGGACGTTGTGGATAATATGAGCTTGTGAAATACTAGGAAGTATGAAAGGATGAATAATATATGGAATTCTAGGAAGGAAATCCTATTGTTATGGAGATTATCCTAAGACTCTACTAATCATTCATACTCAAATAAAGGAGGATGAATTAAGAGTTGAATAGTAGGAGGTCATGGTCTAAAGAATAGTAGTTCTTATGACAATAAAGGATTGATCTTGTAAGGTGGAAGAGTATCCACTACAAATACATGACTTCTAAGTTGTTCGACATTTATCACTTTATCTAGATGATCGAGTTTAAGAGAGTCTTTAACTTTTATGACTTGTGCTTTATAATTGTGTGAATTCTTTAGTATGAATATGATCTTGTTATTTGTTATCTAATGCACCTTTTAATCTATTAGTTTACCTTCTTTTCTTTGTTGGTGTGTTTTTTTGTTTGTATTATTCCTTTTGCAATGATTAAAGCATATGAGAATGTAAGTTTGGAGACATCTCTAAAGATGTTGGTGTTGTGATATAGTTGTAGGAGTTGCAGTTTTTGTTTTAGTAACTCTTTTGAAAAACTCTTACTATTCAATTTTATGTCTAGTTTTTTTAGGATTTGTATATACACTACTGATTTGAGTATGTCTTATGATATGACTGTAATAGATTAGTAATATATTTCGCTTGTCTATGCTTTTGTGTTTATCGACTATATAATATTTTATTTAATAGTTTCATATTATTATATATGATATTACATACATCTTAATTTTATTTCTTATTATCATTTATTTTCTTATTTAATAATTATTTGATCCTGTTTAGAATTTGTTATTTTATTCAATATATTTGTTTTATATTAAATATATATTTATGTTTAATTATGATAAAATATTTTTATATTCATATAGTACAAAATACATTTTTATTTATTTGGTAATAATTGTATCCTAATATTTTTAATTAATCTTGTATGATATTAGTCAAGTTAATTAAGTCGAAACCTTATCTATCATTACAATATATATCATATATATATAAAAAGGTAATATATATGTACAATAAGCAGTTTCTTTCAATTCATGTCCCCATAAAAGGAAGGTTTAAACCTCTTTTTGGTTCCTAAGTTATAAGCGGATGTTCATTTTAGTCTCCGTTTTTTAAAATGTACATCTTTGGTCCCTAAGTTATAAAAAATGTATCAAATGAGTCATTTTTTAACTTGAAATACTGTTTTTGGTTGTTTCTTAACAACGGCTACATCTTTAGATTGCTCTGATTTGTTTCTTAATAATAACAACACTTTAGATTGTTCTTTGTACTTTGACCATGAACATAAAAAAAGGACTCATTTGATATATTTTTTATAACTTAGAAATCAAAGGTTTACATTTTTAAAAACGGAAAGTAAACTGAATATCCACTCATAACTTAGGGACAAAAAAAAGATTTAAACCTAAAAGGAAACTATAAAAGGTGATCTGATTTATACTATTCTGAAAGATTATACAAGATCATATGCAGCATGACCTTGTAGCCAAAGCAACTAGAAAGTCTCTGTAGTCCCCAGATGGAAGGTCTTCACAAATAACATCAGAAAGTTCCTTATCATACTTTTCCTTGAAAACCCTTCTGATCTCATCTATGTCTACCTCAGCTCTGCTTACCAATGCTCTTGCAAAAGTTTTTCTTTCCCCTTTGATGCTTCTGTACAGTTTCTGTCATTATTAACCAAGTTCCAGCTTTTCAGATAATCACTTTCTTCCTAATAACTAAATTTACTGATGAAAGATCAGAAACAACAACTCAAGGAAAAAGAAGTGCACCGTATATCCCATTTCTAGTTCATTCCATAATGGAAAAAGCATAAAAGAACTCATCCTTAAACATACCCTTTTAAATTCTTCTAATCCTTTAACATACCATTTTAATAAAAGGAACTAAATTTAGTATAGGAACTAAATGAGTAATCAAAGAAAAGGCATACCTTTGCAAAATAGTGTGCTGGATTACAAATGCATTTCACAACCAGCATTAGAGCTTTACCAAATTGGCCATAATTCCCTCTATTGATAGACTGAAACACAGTGCATTAATTGAAGACAGTAAATTTCAAAACCCTTCACAGTAATACATTGAATAACAGCATATTCTTTTTGTTGATATATACCTTTGTGTAGTCATGCCCATAAATGTGTTTATAGCTAAGAAATGTTTGCTTCAGTTGGGGAATGCTCCTCTTGCTTAAAATTTCTAATACAACAGCTTCATCTGCAGCTCCTAAGCTTCCCTCTCCAGTTTCATAGAGCCTCCTTGCATCACACTTGGATATGTGATGGTTCACATCCACTTGGTGAGCTTTGTGTGATGCAGCCAATGCCACCAGAATCTACAAAACCAAACCAATTTCTTTAAATTTACAAAGAATTTACTAGAAATATATGACTCTTTTTCTTTATGTTTAACTTTATTTTTAATCAATATGAAACTCAGTGTAACACGATTTCCATATATGAATCGAATGATTATGATAATATCTCTCACCTTTTGAAATGGGTGTGGAGGATCCAAATTGATAATATCTTGGTCCAACTGTCTCCTGAACATTCTGTGGTAGGCCTGTGTGATGAGAAGAACGTGACTTGATTTTCTGCACACGAAAATCTCCACAAGAGCCTTGAAATCTGTCTCATCTTGTTGAAGAGACTCTCTGACCACAACAGCATCTCTGTCATGTGGGTCAAGCATCCACCAGGACAAGGCAGAACAGTTCATGGAAGCACAAAACTCATCTTCATACCTTTGAAGATAACTTACCAACTCCTCTCCATACATTGCCTTGAAGGTCTCTTTGAGCTTTTGTTTTTCAAGGAGGGTTCTACAACTCAGAGATGAGATCATCTGACTCAAATCTCCCATAGAATCGTGGATTCTCTTGCAATCATGTTCAAAACTGTGGTTTGTCATTGTAAGAATGTTGCTATCTGTTTGAGGAAATGAAGTGTATTTAAACAAGAATTACTTGAAGGGTAAGGCAGGAATCATACTTTTAGTTTATTTTTTGTGCATTGGATGGTAGAAAAATGGAATAGGGTGGACTCATGACACACTTATTGGTATAGGGTAGGCTTGAAAATAAAGTTCAAAAAGACAAAAGCAAATGAAGTTTCTATGCATTGAGTTGATGGTGATGTGTAACGCAGGTTGTACTTGTATGTGCCTGCCATGTGAAGTTTGTTTAGTAGCTGAACTTGTCATTGCTGTCCAATTAGACTCTCTTTCCACAATGGAAAAACTTCTTTTACCAACATTTTTTTAATAACTTTTTGACAACGTATACGTGACAACTTGTGATTGGTTCGTTTTAAATATTTTTTAAACATAAATTCAAATAGACCAATAAAATGATGACACGTATCCCGTTGTAAAAAAAGTTGTCAAAAAGTGTTGTCAAAATATCATTGTCCTTCCACAATAACATCTTTTTAATAGGAAAAAGTTTCTTTAACAACTCTTTTTTGACAACTTTTTGACAACACATACGTGACAATTTATGATTGATCCGTTTTAAATATTTTTTTAAACATAACCAATAAAATAATGACACGTGTCCTGTTGTAAAAAGTTGTTAAAAAAGAGTTGTAAAAAATTATTATCCTTTTAATATCATCTACTCTCATCATTTTCATTCAATATAATTTAATAGAATTGATTATGACACACATTCACAATTATTTGACACAATTAATAAAAATAAAATAATCTTAAAAAAAAAAAATTGTAATTTTTGAAAAAAAAAAGAAAATAAAATGTAATGAAAAATAATGTTAAATGAATATAAAAAAATTATGTGTAAAAATTTCATTTTTCAATTTAATATCTCTTTTCATTTTATTATTTTTCTTAATTATTTAATATTTTCTTTTATTTTTTTGTTAATATAGTCTCATAATTTATTAGAAATACAATTTGTTAGAAACAGTCAATATGATTTTATCTGAATATTAGCATTGCTAAAAAATGATGACTGTGATATAATGTGTTTTTAAGAGAGAAAACGTATCTGTCTATTTTCTCCAAGTTATCATCTTCTAGGGACCTTAATTATAAAAGACTACATTGACTTTTTATAATAAATATTAGGACCGCACTCAATAAAAATAAAATTAAAGAAAATTATTGAACAATATATTTCTGTTTTTAAAACTTACAAATAAATTATATGATTTTATTAATTCGACAACGTTAATTATATTTTTACCTATTAAATAGTTTTTATTGAACTGAGTTGAAACATTAATACGAAACACTACTATTTGATAAATTAAAAAAATTTGGATTAAAATAATTATGTATATTTATTTTTTTAAAGTTTAAAAATCAAATTAACTTGATTAAAATTTGAGAAAAATACGAAATTTCAATTTTCTGTTTTAAAAATTAAAAATATATTTAATAACAAAATTGTAAAATTTTAATATGTCACATTTTAAGACTTTGTGATCCAACTTTTTCTTTGAATGTTCTGCGGTCACAAAATAATTAAATACGTTTATGTTTATTATGAATATATTTTTCTAGTCAAAAAAATGTTTTTAACTTCTTATGATTTATTGCCAGACCCATAAAAGAAAATTTATAATTAAAAACGATATTCTCCTTTTTTTTAATGAGAATTATAAATTTCTTTGAAGCAATATATATGAACAAAAAATAACTGCAGCCATCTCAGTTTCTTCTTACATATTTCCTTATTTCTTTCTTTTACATGTTTTCGATTTTCTTGAAGATAAACAATAGGAAATTTTTTTTAAAAAAAAAAATTGTGATTTGATTCATATATTTTTTAAAAATAAATTTAAATAGATCAATAAAATAATAACACATATTTTATTATAAAAAAATATTAAAAGAATTGTTAACATACCACGATCCTAAACAATAATCCATCAATGGTTATTTGACCTTTGAGGGTAATTTAAGAATGTATTCTTCCTTGTGGTTGTGCAATGAAAACAAATAATTCTTTCCTTTTGTTATAAAGATAGTGTTAGAGCTCCAATATGTGGACTTTAAAGATTCCTAAAAGCTTTTTTAGAGATAGACAATGTAGCTTTTTAGACTTCTCCAACATTGTCAATTGTGACCTCAAACTACATAGTATCTTACCAATGATATTTTCTTAGTGAATGTACTTCATTTAATAGGATTTCACATTTCTTAAACATATTTTTGTATGTTTTCGTTCTTCTATTGAATAACTCATATTGTCCCGTAAATAGATTGATAATATTTTTATTCATCTTCTATTCTAAACTGATCCTTTCATTTGAAATTAAAAAAATAAATATTAACTTCGTATTAATATTTTTTCTTGTAAAATAACATCAGAATAAATTAATGTATATAGAAGTATAAAATTATAACAAAAAATTAATTCTTTTTAAATTCATGTAATTTTGTGAAATGTTAATAATAAAATAGTTTAAATATCATTTTCAAATTTATAAATTAATTACTTCTGTAACATTCCAATTTTTTCATAACGCTCATTTACTATAGAATTCGTTACACTTCAATAATATAATAAACAGTTATATAAGATGCTATTACAAGTAATCCAAAACTAGCTTACAATAGCAAAATATATATAATAAAACCTAAACTACTATAAAATATTACACTAAAACCAAAAGTATAATAGGGTAATAGGGATACTATAAAATATTAGCGAATGAACTTGCAATCAAACATTCTACTATACATCTCAGCTCCACCTCTTCCTAACACCTAATAGAGACATCCCTCTAAGTTCACACCATTTAGGTGATCATTACAAAAAAGAAAAAAAAAATAGACAAACAACACAAAGAAGAAATGATAAGCTAATGTACCAAAAACAATCATAAATCATGTTTATAGAATTAAACATATAGCACAAATAAAACAATCAATCCTAAGTCATAAAATGTTTCCCTCTAGACTTGACCATCCAAATACATGTATTGATATCGAACTGTAGGGGCCTTGCCTTTGAGTTGGAACAACAACATCTTCCTTAACAAGAAACACCACACTGCAAGGTTAATCCGTCAATCTATGGCCAAAATAATTGACCACCAGACTAAGGATCTCCTACTACTCTCCACACATAGCTATCCTTCTCTACTTGAGATTTAGAAGTTATTGAGAGCATCAGAATAACTCGTAATTACTAGCTTCCTATTACAATACATACATTTATACATATAACCATTTAAAAGAATTCTCCTTAAACTCCTTATAACCATCATTCACATGCCACCATACTTTTCAACCATATCATAGAATATAAGATAAACCATCCTACCAAATAAAATAACCAAAGAACCCAGCCTCACTAGTCCAATAAGTAGTTCCACTCGCCCACCAAGGCATAACTAGTGAGTTCCAGCAACCTAACGAGTTGGCTCGCCTAGCCCCTGTAACCAAAGTCTAAAATACCTTACAAAATCGCCCAACGAGAATGAAAATAGGGAGCTCCTATAGCCCAGCGAGGAAGCTCGCCTAACCCTTGAAACTCACTGTCAAAACTCTCATTTGCTCGCCTAGCGAGCAGTTTGCTCACACAGCCCCTCTACATAATTCAATAGCACTCCAAATTTGTCAACAATACACTCCTTCAACCTCCCATGTCCTCTTCGATGCACTTCCACCAGCTTCTAATACTTCTAATTAGAATTCTCAACTACAACCAACCTATCTCTATATGTATGTAATCAAATCTAAACACGTTTTGACTCCTTCTACCATGAAATTTTCACTCAAAATCAACTCAATTCCTACTTTATGGACCATAACTCAATTATACCAATTCTTACTTATAATTAAGAAACTTAGGAGTCTGAACAAGTCCTAGCTGACTCAAAAACAGACCCCAACCACTTAAACCTACCATAAACCTTCCAAATCAAAATCTCACTCTCCAAAACCCTTAAAATGCACAAAAATTCATTCTAAGACACCACTTATTGTCTACTATACACTCTTAGACCAATTTTCTATAAATTCACCACCCAATCAAGTCTCATATAGCCATATACCAGTTCTAAATTTACCATATCTCCATTTAGACCATCATTTCTAAACATCACCCATAAAACCTTCCTTCTTAACATTTCACTTAAAATTGACATCACCAACATTCAAAACCACATAAATTATACCTAAATTCAAATCCAAGCATAATCATCACAATCCACAAACACCATTCGTAGTACCAAACATCAAAAGCTAATTACAATTGTTCAATCACAATTTATACTAAAACAATTATTCTTATTTCCAACCAAGTCAACATAATATACTACTAATCATGAATCATACAAATCATGTAAAATAAAATCAAAACAAAGTCACTAGCTTCCCTTATCTGATAGAAGATCAAACCGCTCTAAAAGGCCTAAAACAGCTCAACACAAAGGAAGCTCTATATGCTCTTACGAACAACAGAAAGACGATCATGGTACACCGTTAAAACCACTTATCAACAAAGACTCACACTGAAAACTCAAAGGATACATGCAAGTCGAGTAGGGTCCATATGCAACAGATAATAAAGGACCAGAGAAAAAGGGTCGAAACTTAACTTACTCAGCGGAAAAACTGATTGGTCTTAATTCTTCAATCAGATGAACAGAGGAACTCCTAGAGAGAAATCAAAGAACTCTAAAAAAGTGGTTTATAGAGAGATTATGTGTTTTAAAAATAATGAAACTCATTCATAACGAAACTATTTATATTAAAATCATTTAATATTAAAATAATCGAGTCTCACTATTTTTACACCACCACCACTACTTCTAAAATATCATTTTCTAAGTGTTACAACTTCCTAATAATTAATAATTTTCCATTTGGCATTACTAATCACTTTATAACTATTTATTATTTAAATTTATTTTTTATTTATTTTCTATATAATACAACAAAAGCGTGTTAGTAATTTATTATATAACAATTATTTTTAATTTCCTTTTAAGTCACATAAATCATTTCTACTTCAAATCTTTCACTTAAATCTACTCATTTAAATAATCTCACTTTGCACTCTCTTTTCTCTTCTCTCTTTTTTTTTTCTTTCTACCCACTATGATCCGCATCGAGAAGATACTTCTTTATCTTTTTAAGATCACAAACACATAAGTTTATTGTATTATTGGACTCAAACTAAGTTTCCTGTGGTGAATATTAACTATTGAGAAAGAGAATTATTTACTCACCTTGAAATTTATCAAGTTTCAAATCTATTTTCAAGAAAATAGTTAAGAGAAAATTGTTTTTCTTTGTTAAAGGTGTATCTATTAACACAACACCTATATTTTGGGGGAAGGGTTGATTACCGATTTTAAAAAGTGAAAATGAGGAATCAAATCCAATAAAGACATTTGGGATGGTATTTCTAATGAGTTATATATTTTAATGGATAATATTTATGATTCTCGTTGAAATGATTTGACTAATATTGAAAATCATAAGGCACAATATTAAATAAGGTTAAGAGCATTATTTACACTTGATCTTGATGATTTTTTCGTGTTTGTCAATATAGGAGTTTCAAGAAATATGGAACGCCTTGGAAATTATTCATGAAAGCAAAAAAAATTATATTAAAAGAATAAGAACATATATTTTGGTGCAAGAATATGATATTTTTCATTTGCAATAAAGTGAGACTATTTTAGATGTGCAGAAAAGGTTCATCTGCATTATAAATCATCTCATTGAACTTGTAAGGATTTTAAGAAAGAATATACTTCATAGATCTTGGAAACCAAGTGTTATTGCAATATTCAAATAAAAGTAATTGCCTCAATGACTCATCCATCTTTGTGTTTGCAAGATGAGATATTAAAAGCTAAAATTAAATAAAATTTTGACCAAAAGTTAATTACAAAAGGAAGAAAGGAATAATACTAAAAAACAATTGTATAGTAAGAAGAATCACTTGGGGAAACCTTTAAGATGGAAGTGACTCAATTGTCCCATTTACTTAAAAAGTTTGAAAGATATTTTGAAAACAAGAATAAGAACAAAAAATTCACACAATCAAGATACATCCATAAAAGAAAAAAAAAATTATAATAATCTTCGTAATTTCATTTGTTTTGGTTGTGTGAATAAGGCGCACATGGATTCATTGTCCAAACACAAAAAAAGAATGAGAGATTTAAGAAAAAAAATCATAATAAAAAAGCTTATTCTAAAGGCAATGAAGGAGTTAACTTGTGTGTCTCATGATTGATCATGAAACTTCTAGCTATATGAGTAATTTTGAATTTGAAATTGACTCTAATTATACCAACTTATATACAATTAATGAAATACATTCGAGTAAAATAAGTTCTCATATTCAAATAATATACTACTAGAAGGTGTAAACAAGAAAGTGGATTACTTTAGAAATTGAAAAAAATCAAATCTAATTATGATGAAGTATTAAAAATAATTAACACAAGTTTTTCATGTATTCTGCTTCTACTTCTCAATGTGCATTTTCAAATGTGAAATCGTAAGGTTTTGAGAAATGAAATTCAGTTTAATTTTTTTTTTTATGAAAATGCTTTCCGAATTCTCAAAAGAAAGAGTTAATTTAGATGCAATTTTACACTCCTAAAATGTGTTTTGAATAGAATTAAAATATGTTATAGGATTATTTTTCATAAGAATAAGAAATGTCTAACAAAACCTATTTTTTGTTTGTTTTAGAAAGCCTTCCAACCCACCATTCGTTATATGTTTTTACCCTTTGAGCAATGGTCATACTTTTGAATTTTATCAAACAATAAAAGTTGCCATTCATAGTACTATGTATGTTTAGAGACCAAAAGAATTTGAAACATAAATGCTACTCCTACAATATTATATGCCAAATAAAAATATATGACACTCTCATGCCTAGTTTCCTTTTCGTGTTAAGAACACATACATTTCACAAAGTTTTCAACTCCAAAAAGTCAAATTTCAACTTACAATTACTATTTACAACTAAAAGTAAAAAATAAATAAATCCTAAATTTTACATTTTTAACAATATAAAATAAAAAAGAAAGGAATTTTTTTAGGTCAATGATGTTTTTAGTCATAAAATTATATGTAAAATTAAATTTTATTTTTCTTTCAAATTTTAATATATTTTGATTTCTAAGCTTTATAAATCAATGAATCTAGTCTATTTAACTTAATGATGTTAATTTTTTTTTTAAACTCGTTTAATAATATTTTAAACTGATATTTGAGTTAAAACATATCAAAATTATGTAAACAATTTAAACTTTATTATAAAAGAACTGTATTTATTAACTTTTAAAATTTAGAAATAAAAAATATATTAAATTTAAAATATAAACAAATTTTAATTTCGAATATAAAATTGGAAAACAAAACGATATTTAATATTTTATTTAATGAATAAAATCAAGTACATGAGTTGATGAGTTTGTATCATTTTTCTTCTTCTTTAATTTATCCTGCTAGTAATTAACCACGACATCATCAACTACTTCCGTATTTATGAGATAAGTAAAAATTACTCAAATACGGGAAACAAATAGAGTAATAGTGACATTAAAAAAATGTGGACGTAGTAGACTCTTAAAATATAGAATTAACTATAATAAAAAATATCATTTTTGTATAAATTTATATATGTGAACTATTAGAATTAAAAAATATACATACCAAAGTTGTTTGAGTTTTTGTATAGATTTCAAATTCACATTGGTGTGTTGAGTAAATAAGAAGAAGTTGGGGTGCGTATGGATTAAATCCAATTTAAATCTAAATTAATCTTTTAAGCAATTAATTTGAAATTTTGTAAATCTAAATCTAAATAATTGGATTGAAATTATATTTAAATCCGTATAATCAAAGAAAATAACTTAGATGTTTATAAATTAGTCTAGTATCAATTTTAAAATTGATAGTTTTTTAAAATCAGTTCTAAGAATAATTTTTACAGTGAAAATTTATTAAAATCTTCCAAATTTCATAAATATGGAATTAATTAATAATTTTTTAAAAAAGTAAGTTTTTCATATTTAGCACATGTTTTCTGTAGACTTCTATATAATGTTTTATACAAGTCTTTCTTGACCCTGGGTGCACAAGAACAAAATGATATATTATTTAAAAGACTAGTATTGAAACATGAAGATCAATTATTATTATTATTATTATTATTATTATTATTATTATTATTATTATATATAAACTAAATATACATTTTTCTAAATAAAAAATAATTTAATAAGGTTTTCCCCTAACATCTTTTTGTGTATGTTCCTTCTAGGAAAAGAAATATTATACACTTATACACTTATTAAGATTAGGAAAAGGAAAACTCAAAAACTCCCGCATTAACTCAGAAATATATGACTAGCTAGCTTATATGCAAACTTTTACTAGTATTTATAATTTCATCTTTAAAAGGATCACATTAAAATAATTTTTATATTCGTAATTAATATATATTTAAATAAATTATATTTTTTTATCTGAGTGTGCCGATTATTACATTGAATAAAATTTCACCTCTAGTAAACATATTGATTATCCTTAATTTTCAATTATTTTTCATGTACAATTAAATTTGAAAAGATATACCTAATTTTAAAATCAACATCAAGTCAAATCATAAAAATCAAACCTATTTTCTTATAGAAATATGGATTTCGACTTATCCAATTATTTGAA
>NC_028351.1:13248257-13291496 GCF_000741045.1 Vigna radiata var. radiata
GGTTTAGGGTTTAGGGTTGGTTTTAGGGTTTGGTTTAGGGTTAGGGTTTAGGAGTTAGGGTTTAGGGTTTATGGTTTAGGATTTAGGGTTTAGGGTTTAGGGATTAGGGTTAGGGTTTAGGGTTTGGGTTTGGCTTAAGGATTAGGGTTTTGGGGTTAGGATTTACGGTTCAGGGGTTAAGGTTTAGGTTTTATGGTTTAGGGTTAAGGGTTTAGGGTTTATTGTTTAAGGTTTAGGGTTTGGGTTAGGGTTAGGGTTTAGGGTTTAGGGTTTAGGGTTAAGGTTTAGGGTTTAGGGTTTAGGCTTTGGGTTTGGGGTTTAGGGTTAGGGTTTAGGGGTGAGGGTTTAGGGGTTAGGGGTTAGGGGTTAGGGTTTAAGGATTATGGTTTATGGTTTAGGATTTAGGTTTTAGGGTTTTGGGTTTTGGGTTTTGGGTTTGGGTTAAGGTTAGGGTTTAGGGTTTAGGGCTAGGGTTTGGTTAAGGGTTTAGGGTTAGGGTTTAGGTTTAGGTTTTAGGGTTAGGGTTTAGGGTTAGGGTTTAGGATTTAGGGTTTAGGCTTTGGGTTTGGGGTTTAGGGTTAGGGTTTAGGGTCAGGGTTTAGGGCTGAGGGTTTAGGGGTTAGGGGTTAGGGGTTAGGGTTTAGGGTTTAGGGTTTAGGGATTATGGTTTATGGTTTAGGATTTAGGTTTTAGGGTTTTGGGTTTTGTGTTTTGGGATATGGTTAAGGTTAGGGTTTAGGGTTTAGGGCTAGGGTTTGGTTAAGGGTTTAGGGTTAGGGTTTAGGTTTCGGTTTTAGGGTTAGGGTTTAAGATTTAGGGTTAAGGGTTTACAGTTTTGGGTTTAGGGTTTAGGGTTGAGTTTAGGGTTTAGTGTTTAGGGTTTTGGGTTTAGAGTTTGGGGTTTAGAGTTTGGGGTAGGGTTAGGGTTTAGGATTTAAGGTTTACGGGTTAGGGTTTATGGTTTATGGTTTAGGATTTACAATTTAGGTTTTAGTTTTAGGGTTTAGGGTTTAGGGTTTGGTTTAGGGTTTAGAATTAGGGTTTATGGTTAATGGTTTAGGATTTAGGTTTAGGGTTTAGGGTTTAGGGGTTTGGTTTAGGGGTTAGGGTTTACGGTTTAGGGTTTAGGGTTTATGGTTTAGGGTTTAGGGGTAAGGTTTTAGGGTTTAGGGTTTGGCTTAGGGTTAGGGTTTAGGGTTTATGTGTTTGGGTTTAGGGTTTAGGGGTTAGGGGTTAGGGTTTAGGGTTTATGGATTATGGTTTATGGTTTAGGGTTTAGGTTTGAGGGTTTAGGGGTTAGGGTTAGAGTTTAGGGTTTAGGGTTAGGGTTTAGGGTTAGGGTTTAGGGTTTAGGCTTTGGATTTGGGGTTTAGGGTTAGGGTTTAGGGGTTAAGGTTTAGGGATTATGGTTTATGGTTTAGGGTTTAGGTTTTAGGGTTTGGGGTTTTGGGTTTGGGTTAAGGTGAGGGTTTAGGGTTTAGGGCTAGGGTTTGGTTTAGGGTTTAGGGTTAGGGTTTAGTTTAGGGTTTAGGGTTAGGGTTTAGGTTTTAGGGTTTAGGGTTAGGGTATAGGGTTAGGGTTTAGGGTTAGGGTATAGGGTTAGGGTTTAGGATTTAGGATTTAGGGTTTACAGTTTAGGGTTTAGGGTTGAGTTTAGGGTTTAAAGTTTAAGGGTTTACGGGTTAGGGTTTATGGTTTAGGGTTTAGGATTTACAATTTAGGTTTTAGTTTTAGGGTTTAGAGTTTGGTTTAGGGTTTAGGGTTAGGGTTTAGAATTAGGGTTTATGGTTTATGGTTTAGGATTTAGGTTTAGGGTTTAGGGTTTAGGGGTTTGGATTAGGGTTTAGGGGTTAGGGTTTAGGGTTTAGTTTTTAGGGTTTAGGTTTAGGGTTTAGGTGTTAGGGTTTAAGGGTAAGGTTTTAGGGTTTAGGGTTTGGCTTAGGGTTAGGGTTTAGGGTTTAGGTGTTTAGGGTTTAGGGGTTAGGGGTTAGGGATTATGGTTTATTGTTTAGGGTTTAGGTTTTAGGGTTTTGGGTTTTGGTTTTGGTTTAAGGTTAGGGTTTAGGGTTTAAGGCTAGGGTTTGGTTTAGGGTTTAGGGGTTAGGGTTTAGGGTTTGGTTTAGGTTTTAGGGTTAGGGTTTAGGATTTAGGGTTGGGTTTAGGGTTATGGTTTATGGTTAGGGGTTAGGGTTTATGGGTTAAGGTTTGAGGTTTAGGGTTTTGTGTAGGGTTTAGGGGTTAGGGTTTGGATTTGGGTTAGGGTTTGGGGGTCACGGTTTAGGGGTCAAGGTGTAGGGTGTAGGGTTTAGGGTTTGGGTTAAGGTTTGGTTTAGGTTTTAATTTTTAGGGTTTAAGGGTTAAGGTTTGGTGTTTAAGGGTTAAGGTTTGGTGTTTAGGGTTTGGTTTAGGGTATAGGGATTATAAGTTAAGAGTTAGGGATTAGGATTTAGGATCTAAGATTTAGAGTTTATGGTTTAGTTCTTGTATTCTAAATACACTAGTTTTATTTAGTTCTTCTATTCTAAATACATTAGTTTTATTTTGATGTAACAAATACATATTATAATAAAGTTTAAATTGTTTATATCATTTTGATCTGTTTTAACTCAAATGTCAGTTTAAAATATTATTAGACAAGTTTAAAAATGTTAACATCAAGTCAAATCATAAAAATCAAAACTATTTTCTTATAGAAGTATGGATTTCGACTGATCCAATTATTTGAATTAGAATGTATAAAAATTCAATCTAGCTCTTTTTAGAAAATACAGATTTAAATTTAGTTTCAATCCAATTTATATCTGAACCCATTTTATGAATTTTTTTTACCTACATAATAGCTGAAAGGGCAAGAGGGCAATAATAGAAAACACTCCTGAGCACAAAATTTAGAAAAGGATAATACATGTGAACATTTTTTTGACAATATAGTGTTAAAATGTCAAAAAAATATCGTCAATGTATCATTATCCGAAAAAAAATCAATAAAATCAAACGAGAAAAATTTCATAATGGCAGGCATTCAGTATATTAGTTACAAGGACACCTGAATTATTTTATAATATAGAAAAACTTGTCATTGACATTGCATTGATCCTGTTTTGGCATACCACTTAGTTCATTTCCAAAATACAGAATACTCTTGAACCTCTTGACAAAGGGATGGAGTCACAAAGAAAAAAAGTCATACAGAGCTACACGCAAAAAGAATAATAAAGCAAGGATAAATATTAATGTCTGTTCCAAAATGGCAATAACTTCATTTACCACCTTCACTTGCTTTCAAAAGATCTGCAAGTT
This sequence comes from Vigna radiata var. radiata, assembly GCF_000741045.1. Classification (NCBI taxonomy): domain Eukaryota; kingdom Viridiplantae; phylum Streptophyta; class Magnoliopsida; order Fabales; family Fabaceae; genus Vigna; species Vigna radiata. The sequence continues at coordinate 13,251,558 of NC_028351.1, forward strand.
CAGATGATAGTCAATTCAAAATCATCCACAACTAATCAGTTCATTATACTACTTTATGATCAACACTAGGGTTAAAAAAGTTCAAAACCAAGTTATTGCTTTCTGTTGAGGGTTTGGGCTTTCAGCAAAAGTAAAACGGAGGAGAATAATGTCTGGAAAGTCTCATTAAATCAAATGTTGTGAACTAGAAATAATGTTACCAAAGTGTGACCTGCATGCATCAGAGGAAAAAAAAGGTGAATTTGAAAAGTCAGACCGTTGGATTCTGGAATTTTCTCTACCTTAAAGGAAGGAGAATCAATGCCTTGGGGGATGGACTGATGAACTTGCCTATCTAACATCTTCTGAATGATTGCAAGAGAAGTTGTAAAAAGAGAAAAAAACAAATAACCAGAAGAGAAGTTCGATTCTTTTCTTTTTCTTCTTCAACTAGTAGCTATATAGTATTGAGGGGAGGTTAGTGATTTTAAGAAAAATAAAGAGGCTCGTTAGTGACATTTAAACAAATATCAAGGAGGTTAATATGATCGGTCCAAGGGATTATGAGCAGAAAACTACACGTCGTAAAGAGCATATTTTAGAAGTATCACAAAATAAATTGCCCCTTTGAAGGATAAGCACCAAAGGAGCAGAGGCAAATTTGTATGACATTGCATTAGACAGTCAACACAAAAATACAAAACGCTTCATTCCATCATCCCCATCCAAGCCTGGATGAGAATAAATGTCACTGCCATACCAAATTGCAAACCCAAAATTTAACAGCTATTGTTTTGCCAAACTGAACATTCTGTCAACACTAGCACCACATATTCTCCATCAGGGTTAACAAAAATTGCTAAATGTTGCTAGAATTAAAAGAGGCCAATATCCCAGGTGCATGAATTGGCCTCCCATATAAACAGCAGGATAAAAAATTACGACAAAACCCTCCCGCTTTCTCTTTTTATGCAAAAGGATTTTTAAGCAGAAACAAACAGACCCAGCAATAAAAACGGCAAATGTGTTAGAGAGAACAGGCAATGGACTGTACAGAAAGTTTTCACAACACTTAGCAAAAAAGACTATGCCACAGACACCAAAATTACAATAATTCACAAAAGATACGATACATTAATATACCTAACACAATGACAGAATGAATCCTAATTGTTGGATGACTGTAGGGCTTCAGATACCAACTTAATCTGCTCCCCCATCAGTAGAGTGCGATTCGCAAGTAGTTCCATCTCAGAATATTGCAACACTTTCCATCTTCTCTCTAATTCCTTCCTCTTGGATTCTCCAATCAAAGTAAGTCCTCTCTTCATCTCATCCTCATCCAGCTCTTTAAAACAAGAAATATTGCTGTAAAGCAAACTCACGTCACCACTTTCAGGCGCCAGCAACTCTGGCTGCGACGGAACTTCGGCCTTGGCTTCTGATTCCTTCTTTTGAGTCTTGGTAACAAGAGGCTCGGGCTTTCCCCTCAGTCCGTCGGGCCATTCAACCCAAATTTTCTTGTACAATGCAAACAAGGCCCGGTCGTGAGGTGACATCAACCACGGACGCGCAAGCCCTTTCTTCTTTTTCTCCTCATAAGTCTCGAACTTCTTCTTAATCCGTTGAATCTTCGCCCTCAGCTGATGGCGGGAAAACTCCACGTGTAGTGACTTTTTAATGAAGTTGGGGAAAGCGTTGACATCCCAATGATACAAAGGCTCTTGTCCGGTCTTTAAGATGAACTCAAGTATGCCCTTAAGAAGGCTGAGCTCGTCTTCTTCGCTCCAGATCCTCTGGAACAACACCTTTGCTTGCCCGCCGGACTTCTTCCCATCCTCCTCCGTTTCGTCGTTAGCAACAGAAGGAGAAGGAGCCTCAGCTGGTTTCTTTTTCGTGCGTTTCGGCTCAGTTGCGTCGGCGGGGCGCTTGGCTCCCAGCTTCGCCCGCGTGGAGGAACGCTGGGCCTGGACCTTGGGCTGCGGCTGGGGCTGGGGTAGGTCCGTGGGCTTGGGTTTGGGTTTGACTCGAGCTGGTTCGGTGCCAGTGTCGGATTCGGATTCAGAGGAGGAGGACTTGGGGTGAGGCTTGGAGGGATGGTTTGCAGAAGCAGGGAGAATGGAACCTTGCTTCTCGTCTTCTTCTTCTGAAGAATCATCTTCCTCTTCAAAGGAAGAAACCTGTGCTGCTGCTGCATGCTGTTGAGAAGAATGCGTTCGGTCATCATCTTCCTCAGATTCGGAGGAGGAAGGAGTTGAAGGATCTTCCACCGGTACAGGGCGCTGCTTCGGCTTCTTTGTCATGGTCGAAAATTTGGGAATTTAGGGTTAGCTGGGAGTGACACGGGAACGAAGAGAACCAACACAAAACATATAATATAATTAGTTCTTTTTATAAATAATAAAAATAAGATTAAACATTATTATTTCTTTACCTAAAATTTTTTAGTTATTACTCCGTGGTTTATCTTTGTTTTTGTCGTTTTATATCATTATTACATGTTCTATTTTCTGTTTTTTTTTTTTGTTCAACTTATTTTGCTTTCATTTTGTGATTTTTTAGAATTTTGTTTTATGCAAATGATTTTACATGGCTTACTTCTTTTAAATGTTTGCCTATTTCTATAAGCATATGAGTTGTTTTAGTTGAAAACACTATATATCTAAAAATTTATTTTAGAACTAAATTAAATTAAATAAGAATAAATCTTTTTATGTTAACTTCATTGAACATATTGATAAAAAGTACAAATATATTAGGTTTATTTATTGGGAGAAAAAGTTTGTTTCACTCATAAAATAAATTTATTATAAATCATAAAGATAATATGTGATAAGTAGTACTTTTAAAATGGTTACTCAGTCCAATCTGCTCTGGTTTATTATGGGTTGGTCATTTAGTGAGTTAATTCAACCTGATTCATATATTAGCAAGTTTAAAATATTTGAACTAAATCTAGTTGAGTTGATGGGTTAAGCGGGTTGACTCACTTAATTACTAGTTTTTTTTAAATCCAAAAAAAAATACATTTTTTTTTTGTATTTAAACAATTTTACTCTAAAATGACATTAAACTTCAAAGACAATTCAAAATAAAAAAAAATAATATACAATTCAAATGTAATCCAAAAGCAAATCCAAATAACAAATAAATAAGTTTATAATATTGATAATTTTTGTGTCATTTATTCATTTATAATATTAGCGTCTTATTCTATTGAAACATCTTTTTCTTTATTCTAATTTATAATACAGTAAAAAAAATGTTAACTAATAATATTGAAACACAAAAATAATAAATAATTAAATAAAACTAGGTGCAATGGTGAGCCAACCCGGCTCACCTCAGGCTCAATACGAGTAAGCTGGGTTGAAAATTGACCTTTATAAAAAAAATTTAATTTTTTTCAAACCAAATCCGATTGAACCCGTGGTAGGCTAGATTGGCCCACAAATTCTAATCCATTTTAACAATACTGATAAATTATTTATTTTACGTATAATTATATTTTAATTTTGTATATATCAATCCAATTATGGTATTTTATCCAAATTGTAATAAAAGAGCATTTACGTAGTTATATTACATGAATATAAATAAAGTCTACAAGGCAATGTATTATCATTTTACTATGACTTAAAATCTCGGGAGTATTTTAAAAGGAGAGCACTTGAGATCAAAACCAATACATTAAAATATAAGTTTTGACTATATAAAATTTAACTACAGATTTTAGTTTCTCTACGAGATAACAATATCATATGTTAAAATACATAAATAATTAAAACTTAAAAGTTTTAAATAGAAGGAGAACAATCTTATAAATTCATAAATTTGATTATTTATAGGCACTCTCAAACAATCTATTATTCATATTCATATTATTAAATTTTTGGGAATCATTTAACATATATTAGTGACATAACTTTCGGAGAACTGATACGTTGACTAGCACTTAAGATTTTACAAATTTTATTACTTTGTCACTCTTGCTTATAAGAGTTATAGTTATAATATGTTTGGGCTTTTTCCGGTCCATAAAGTATGATATAGTGAATTCTATACTTTTTAAGCTCAACTTTTGTTGAAACAAGAACCTCCCTCAACTCTCACCTTTAATATTTTTTATCTATTTGATTCTAAAGGTTAATAGAGTCGGGATGATTTCAGTTCAGTCCATATCTTTAATACATCCAATACAAACCACATGATAGTATTCCCTCCTTGGAAATAACTAACTCCAATATCTTTTCACACAATTATCTACCATTTATACACATTTAAGATTACTATATCAAGCACAGTCCACAAAGGGCAGTACATAAAAATATTCTAACGCTGCCCATTCTAGGGGTTCACTTGCAAGTGAGCATAAAAAAATGTTATCCTAACATCTAACGTTGAGGACCATTGAAACCCATTGAAATAGGACCATCCATAATGTAGACAGTGCCTAATATTACACACCCTTGAAGCTCACTATGAATTGGTGCCCAACAGTACAATGTGACGCCAAACGCCCTGATGCTTAGAACTCCTTAACCTAGTTTGTTCGCGAGTCAATGTCCGACACTCCCTGTTTGTCACTCAACGCCACACTTGAAACCATCAGATGTATGAAATTTACAGTTTACTCAAAGTGTTCCACTTTTGGTATTGATCACTCTTTTAAAAGATTTGTAATTGACTTAAAAACATAATAAAAGGGTAGCATTATGGGCTAATGGATTAAACCTCAATGTCCTCACATAACTTTTATCAATATACTCAATTCCACACACACACACCCACACCTCCCACCACACATGCAAACACAAACACTCACACACACGCACGCACAAACACTCTCACACACACACACCCCGCATGTGCGCGCACGCACACATACGCATGCACACACACACATATGTCAAACAATTCCAAACCAGAAATCCCCATTTTTATCAAATATTCATCACAAGTGACTTCGTAAACGGTAAAGGCAACAAATCAGAACAACAAAAATCAAATCAATCTATACATGCAAATGGATACACCACTCTACATAAAAACTAACTTCCCTTACCTCTATTCGAGCTCTCATAGCCAATATTTTCTTTAAACCCCTTTTCATCCTTCCAACGCTTTTATAGATATAGAGGGAGTCTTGGATTAATTAATTAAACTCATATTTGGGATTACAGAACAAAAAATGTTCTAAGAACCTTCTAGTTCTTACATCAACTACTCATGTATTCATAGGTATACAAAATACAAAATACCATATAATAGAGTGGAAAATTGGACTTACTCTATAGAAGAAAATGACCGGTTGGAAAAAAAAATAAAACTTGTATATTTTTCAATTAAATTATTGTTATTGAATTTTTTTCATTGCTAAAACTTTATTATTATTGTTTTATACTATCATTATTTACATGTCTTTAATAAAAAATTAAAAAAATTGACTTAATTATGTTTTAGGCACTTTATAAATTTGTGTATTAAAATTTTTCATCTTAGTAAAATAAAATTGCTTACATCTTTTCAATTTAATATATTACGTTAGATTTTATTCTCATCTTAGTAAAATAAAATTATTTACATCTTTTCTATTGAATATACTACGTTAGATTTTATTCTCAAATCAATGTAGTCTGATTTTGTAATATTGTATAATATAACACAAAGTGGAACAACAATAAAAAAAAATTATTCAAATTATATTTATTTTTATGTAAAATAACATTATTTTATGTTTTTATAGAATTAGTTTGACTTTTATTTTAAAACTAAAAGATATTATAAAATAAATTGATAATAGAGAGAAAGAGAAAGAAGAAAAAGAGAGTATAAGAGACCATGAAGGCTAATTTTTGTGTCATATTAGTAATAGAAAAAGTCTTATTTATAGATACAAGATGTAACTAAAAAAGTATACAAATTAAATAGTTAATACAAATATTTAAATCTTATAAAGAGTCATCAATCATATGAGTGAATGTAGCAAACCAATGGACAAACATTAATTCATAACATTTCCCTTTCATGTTTGTTGATAAGAGAATGTGTAACTTTACAACCTTACTTGGAAAAATCCTTTCCGATAAAAATCCAATGAAAGAAAAAGAAAGTACATCATTCTTTATTCCTCAATATAGTATCGTTCATCACATATTCTATTTCTTCCCCTGATGTAAACTTGCATATTAAGACTACAAAGTTCAATCTTGCGAATCAATTGCTCAAAAGTTCTCCTTGGCAAAAACTTTGTAATAAATCTGCCCAATTTTCACAAGAATGAATCTTTTGGATCTCTATACCATCCTTTCAATTGAACAATGCATCATTGTCTTCATATATAGTTGTTGATTCCATTTTTTCTGATGATAGACCATAAGTATGTCGCACATGTTGAATTATAAACCTTAACCAAAATATTCACGACTTACCTCATGTAATGTTAAAATTTTGCATGATTTTACAATGTTGCTGTTATGGTTTGTTTAGCAAACTGCCATGAGATTGTTGTGCCATCACATGTGAACAAATGTTTTGCTTGTGATCAACCATTGTGAGGATCTAATAAATGACCTACACTATTAAGGTAATGAAGTATATGTTTTACTCTAGTTCAATGTCTTCTTGTAGGTGAAAAATTATATCTTGCTTAACAAATTTACAACAAATGATATATCAGGTCCGAGTATAATTAGTAAGAAACGTTAGTTCTTTGATAACACTAAGATATGGTACTTTTGGACTAAGAAGTTCTTCACCCTTTTCTTGAGGTCTAAAAGAGCCTTTATCAACATTTAATGGACTCACAACCATTCCATAAAGGACACGACTTGTCCATATAAAACCTCTTAAGTACTTTAATTATATAAGCCTCTTAATGTACAAAAACCGCTTTTATTTAAATACTCAATTTGTAATCCCAAACAAAACTTTATATTTCCAAGATCATGTTAAGAAAAAATCGTCTAAAGAATAGACCATCTAAGCAACCCAGGTTTTGAAGTTTAACAAAAAACATTAAACAAAATATTACTATATAGAAAGCTTCTTAAAGCAGTAGCGTCTAATGAAGAAATATTTAACAACTTTTGAAGCCAAGCTTATAAATAACATTTTCTGGACCAAACTATTTAAAAGAATCAAAAAATCATAAACAGCATCTGAAAGAAAGTATATCTCATTGAGATCATCTATTAGACAATATGAGAAAAACAAGCTAGCGTCTTGTGAAAACAAAAGTATATCTCTTATATAATACTAAGATTAAAAGAAATTTTTATTCAATACAGTGTTATATTAACCAAAGTTTTCTATAGAAAACATCGTCTGATGTATGACTACTAAACACTTTAGCCTTTGAAGAAACATCTTATGTTTATACCATTTGATGACTATGCGTGTTTAATGTCTTACCAATTGATGCATTTATTAATGAAATGACAAGTGATAAAATGTCTTGAACATGTTACACTGCCTAATGGTTTTTAACGTTCAAAACATTTAATGCATGTACAAAAAAGTACTTTGATACTCATATACTTTGTTTCTTGATATTCATATAGATCAATAAAGCAAAAAAATATGATCAAAATCATTGCACCCAAAAAAGAGACGTTGTGAGAGAAGAAGAATATTTTAGGAATGTTTCTCTTAAACTCATCTACCCTTTCACATCGTACAAGCTCAAGTTTTGCTTAAGGCAATGAGAAAAAGCCCTCAACCCTACAAAGTAGACTCAAACCCAAACCCTTGTGTGTTTTTGATGATGACAACATAAATGTTTTAATAGTTTCTTGCACAACAACTGAATTATTTAGCTGTTTAATATGTCTGTTTGTGCCTAAACTGTTTGGTTTGCATACTTACTGTGGTTATACATGAGTTTATATTTGTAGTATGCATATTTATAGTTTTGAATAACAAAACTCTTTGCAAAAAGCATATATGTATGAAGTAATCAATTACAGTGTTTATGTAATCAATTAGACTCATCAGATATCAGTAAATGCTTAATTGTAGGAAACTGCAAGTTTTAACCGATTACATTATATGTATAATCGATTAAAATTTGTGCCTTTGCTAACACCTGATTGGTGAGTGTAGGGATGAGTTTTCAAATGAAAATGTTTCCAAAATTGCTTAAGTGTAATACTTAACTGATTACACGGTTTCTTAATCGGTTAAACTCTGTGCACACTGAAAAATGTTTTCATGATAAGTCTTAACTAATATAACGGTCATATTTTGAATTGTTTTGACTTATGTTAATTGTGTAATCGATTACATTAATTGTGTAATATTTTAAATCTGTTTTAATGTAATTCTGGCATAGCAGTGAAAATTGCTTAACCAATTGCATTAATTTTGTAATCAACTAATATGCATCAGGCTTGAGAAAAACTATATATTGACACATAGCGTTCTACATTAATAACTTTTGAATATTTGATCTTTAATATCTGACAAAAGTGATTTGAGAAAGAAATTGCAAGTATGCCCATTCTCCAAGAATCAAAGAAACGCTAGTTTGAAATATCTTAAGGATTCTTAAAGGATTTTATGTGTGCTTTCATTGGTTGGTCATCATCCGCACTCTGAGGTGTTTCTTACCTGATCAATATTGTTGATCTTGCAATCTGAGGATTGAGGTTTCCCTGTTGCCAGTGGTCAGGAAGAGAACATGAGGTTCTAGATACTTTGAGAGGAGTCTCAAAGGGTGTTTTGCAAAAAGATGATTGTTCTTTTTGTGTATTTGACCATAGTAGATTTGGAGTTAGAGAGAAGGATACATTGAGAGCGTGTCTCTATATTGCTTGTTGTATAACTCAATCTTTATAGTAAAGAGGCTTTCAATCTCCGATTGATTGAAAGGGACTAGATGTAGGCATTGAGGCCGAACTAGTATAAAAATCTTGGTGTTTGTCTTTCTATCCTTTAATTCATTTTATTGCATTACAATCTTTATTTNCTTGTGTTTCAAGAAAGTGCAAAAGATTTTCAAAGTTTNTCAAAAGAANATATTTTTTAATAACAACCAATTCCCCCCCCCCCCCCCCTCCTCTTGGTTGGGAAGCAAGACCTACACATTTCTGTTAGCAAAAAATTAAAGACGAAGTTTTGATGATGTACAGAATTGCACAATACATGATCCAAGAAGACAAATTGAAGATCTCTTATTATTGAAAGCTTTTGTAATAATCATAGTTGATGTATTAGTGCTCAAATATGTAATAGGGTTTGATTCATGTACTCTATATATGATTAATTGTTGTTTAGAATCAAACACAAGCTGTTTTAATCGATTAAACCTAGTTTTAATCGATTAAAACGTGGCTAGCACTGAAAACCCAAATGGCTCTGGAATAATCGATTAACATTAGCTTTAATCGATTAGTTAATCAATTAAAATCAGAATTAATCGATTAACACTAGCCGTTGGAGGTTTCAGGTTTGAAAAACTAGCCGTTGTACTCATCTTAATCGATTAATACTAATATTAATCGATTAAATGCGTTAAATGGCCAGTTTTCGAATAATGGAAGAGTATTGGCCTGAGTCTATAAATTGGCTCACTGTTTCCTTCAAAAAACACTCTTCCCTAGTGCTTGAAACAACTGAAATCATTGAGAACATCGTGTTTGTACTGAAGCTAAAGAAACTCTTGTCTGCAAAGCTGTGAAGTGCTACTGCGGTGATAGAGGAATAGCTTGTTCATCCTTGGTGCGTCTGAGGAAGTGCTTGGAAGAGAATCATCCTTCGTGAAGTATTCGAAGAAGGTGGTCATCCTTTGTGAAGACTCAAAGGAGATGTAAGTTCATCTCTTGTGGTTTCAAGAGAGGTGGTATTCTAAACTCTTACAAGTTAATTTTTTGCGTGATTATTAATTGTAATTGTTTTGTGTTTAGTGAAAAAGGTTTATCTTGTTTTTGAGATAAGCGACTGGACGTAGGATCTTTTAGATCTGAACCAGGATAAAAGCATTTGTGCAATTTTTCTCTCTTCCTTACTCTATTTATTTCAGTTTAATTATCTGCTTTGTAAGTGAATTTGAGAAAAATATTAAAAGGCACGAAAAAGGCACATAACCAATTCACTCCTCTCTTGGTTTGTTATTCCACGCTAATAATTCCGCTGCAGCCAATTCTAACAATTTCTACATTATTAATTTTCCTTGTGAACATGCAATACATGAAAAATCATTGGACTGAAGAAATTTTCAGTCATAAATGGGTGTCCACATGAGTTTTGAACTATTTTTCGTATTGTGATAGATCCATAATGACCCAACCAATCATGCCAAACAAGAAATTCATTTTGATTCATAAGCTTTTAGCTTACAATGACATGGGCTTCAATTATAGTAATATATGTGTAGTACAAGCCATAAGAAAAGGCTAATAATTTTTCTAGTAAACAGTTTTTTATTCAACTCAATTCTAATGATATAAAGATATTTCATATCTCCTTGATTATTTGTTTCAATAAGATATTCATTTTAGACAAATATCCTTTAAACTTAATAAGTTTCTATTATACTTCTTGGTAGAAGTATAGTAGCTCTTTCGGAGTTGATAACGGTTTAAAACATCGTTATTTGTGATATGATTTTGAGCTAAAAGTACCCTTTTTCACTTAGAAACTTGCTTGGACTCATGCTTTTTCATTAAAATGTGTAAATAAGAGAGTTGAGGTTGCTTTCAAGGATTTTATGACTAATTCCCCTTGTTTTGACAGAGATTGAAGTAATACTGGAAGCAGAGATGAAGAGCCAAGAAGATGGAGCTCAAAAAGGCCTAAAAAAGCACCAGAAGGAGGGACAACACGAAGCCTGGGCGCCCTGAATGGAAGCTTGAGCGAGGAAAATCGACGTCCTTCGCTCGGGCACCCTCCTTGGCCGCTTAGGCAGCGGAGTCTTGAAGCCTGGGTGCCCTTTTTGGAGGCTCGAGCCTTACATGAGGTGTTCTCACCGCCCGGGCACCCTAAGTGGGGTGCCTGAGCGTCGGATTTTTGTGGATCAGGCCCTGTTTCTGCTCTGTTTCGATTCTATTGGATTGGGCCCTTTTTTTGCTCGTTTCTGACACTATTTAAAGGACCCTGGGGCTCTAGGTTTTGTATCTCTAGCAGAGAAGAGCATAGCAATACACTCTTTTTTCTCAATTCTCAAAGTTTTCTATTTCATTCTCTTCCATTGTTCATATAGTTTCTCCATGTCTGTGGGGAACTAATTTTTATTTGTTGTTGGGGAATGATGTAACCTTGTAAACTCTCATGTATTTGAATTGATTCTTAAATTCCATATGTTTTTCCATTAATTGTTAGAGTAATTCATCTGTTTCAATGCTTGCTGTGTTTAACTCATTCATTAACATGATTTATGAATTGCATGAATGTCGGGAGGTTCCTTACAATTCAGGTTCTTGTTGAATTACTCCCAAGAGTAATATTGCTCAAGGATGAGGGTATGAGTCTTGGTTGTCTTTAAGCTCTTGATCTTTACATCTTATTACTGGGAATGCTAGGAATTGCATGAATTGGTAATTTAGGACAGACTTATTCACCGAGGGATCAAGTTTAGGTGATTTAGTGAGTGATGTTGGCATTAATGCATAAAGAAGAATTTTTACATACATAAGAGGGAACTTGGTGAAATCTAACCCCAACAACATATCCATCTCATATTAATCAACATTCGTTCATCTCTGTGTTCCTTTGTTATTGATCAATTGCACTCATATTTAATTTTATGTTTTTGCATTCAAAACCAATCATCTCTTTTTATTTAAGTCTTAATTAATCTTGTTATCACACGACTGTCTAGTGTTGAGAGTCTTCTAGGATAAGATACTTGGTCTTACCATTTTATATTACTTGCGCGACTCGGTACACTTACCGAAATAGTCCAATAGGAGCCTTCAAATATATTTATAGTACCATAAATAATGTTAATATTGATTTCTCGAATAACCAAACAAGAGAAAAAAGTTATTACTCTTGAGAATTGTATGAGTTATGACATTATCAACAAGACATAATTATTAGTTCATAGAACCCTAGTGCATACCAAATCATCATACATATAATTAATTTTTAATGAAATTAATAACCTCAACTAGTAGTAGGTACTACCCTAAATTAATGAACTCTACAAGTCATATATTATCATATAATATCAAATAAAATTAAATATAAAATATCATCTCCACAAATCTTTGAAGCTTTATATATGAATAGTATAACAAAAACAAAACTAGAAATCGATATCAAAACACCTTTTTTACATTCTTACACATAATATGTATATTGACTTAAAAAATATCCATTTTTAATAATATGTATAACGTATAAAATTTTTATTTGAATATCTCCATTCACACTTTTATAACAAATTACTATATAAGATCTATATAATAATAAGTGTTCATCATATACTCACTTCACATATGCATTCTATAATACCAAAAAAATGATTGTTATACCTATACGTAATACCAACATTAGATATACATATTTTAAATATATATATTAAAAATACCATAGAAAGTTTACCTTAAATTAAATTATATTGAAAGTAAATTAAAAAGTTCATCACGTCGAGACGTTTTTTTGCCATTTTATAAAAAGAAAAAAAAAAAATCTATCACACATGTGATACACTTCATTAGATATAACTATCACAATTAATTGTTTAGTATACAAAACTATCACATGTATATTCTGTATCTAATGATATTTGCGAAAAGTGCAAAATAATTTTAAAAAGCACAATTCAACGGGAGGTTAAGATTGGACTTATAATTCAAACTAAACCTATTTAACCGTTTTCATTGCATGACTTAAACAAAATATAGGCCAGATGACACTAGAATCCCAAGAAAATTCAACTAAGAACTTATTAAGAATATAAATATGAGTTGAAAGTCTGACACTAAGTAAAAATGAGAAAGTCTTCAAGTTTTGGATTGGAAAATGATATTTTGACAACCTCTCCATGACAAATTTTTTACTCCATCGATGTGTCAGGTTCTGATTGGTCAGCTTTGAATGAAATAAAAAAAATTTGAAATGACGTGGATAACCTTGGTATGACAGAGAGAGGACATTGAAAAATTTTGAAACCACTTTTCATTTTCAGATTTTGAAATCACATTTCATTTTGAAACCCTAGAGAGAGAAAGTGTTCATCCCAACCACATTTCATCCTTGCCACACCGTCTAATCGGCGCCCTTTAACCGTCGTCGGAGGAGCACCGATCAAAGCTCTGCCACCGATCAAAGCTCCGGCACCGATAAACAACCAAACCCCCTTGACGACTCCACCGTCGTTCGCCGTTGAACGGCCACCGGAGGTCAACCAGGAGGCGGTGCCGTCGGTCATTCTTCGGGTGTCTTCCAGCGCCAGTCGTGCCGTTTCCAGCGTCAGACCATGGTTATCCACGTCATTTTAAATTTTTTTTATTTCATTCAAAGCTGACCAATCAGAGCCTGACACATCGATGGAGTCAAAAATTTGTCATGGAAAGGTTGTCAAAGTATCATTTTCCTTTTGGATTAAATATAGTACCATGATTTTTTATATGATTTACTTAAGTGCAGCTAAAGTCAAGGGAAATATCTTGAGATAAATGAAGGCAAGTATGTCCGTTTAATATATCTTGATAGTTTGATTACAATTTTTTGATAATATTTTAATATCATTGATTGTATCAGTTGATCTATATTAGTATTTATGATTAATATTATTGATTGTAAAATAATTTTGGACTAATAATAAAATAACTCATAAATAATATTAAAATATTATAAAAAATGTTGTGAATGATTATCCTTTGTCACTGGGGAAGCTTATTGAACTTACGATAACGATACTGAGCGAAGGTTTTAGATGAAAACTTGGGTGGATTTTGATGATTTATGAGAGAAGGAATTGGTCCTATGATTGCCTCATGCGGAGGCACAACAAACACAGCCCATGACATTCGTGTTCGTTCCTTATTCACCAAGCTTCTATGTTCAACACTCTTATATTTCCCATTACTTAACACCTGTCACAAAATTTAAATAAATAAAAAATTTTAAAAATAACTTGAAAATGAAAAATACATTTAATTTTTTAAAAAAATTAAGTAATATTTTCTTGATTATACTCTAAAAGAGAAAATTGTTATTATATTTATTATATTTAATTCAGTTACACTTTAATTAAGACTTTTGTCATGAATGGATTTTTTTTATCCCACTAACACAGTTTCGAAATTCAAAATTATGCTAAACCAATAAATATAAAACACACTATATTACCTGAGAAAATAAATTAGAAAGTATGTTAGGGGAGTCAAAAATTCGTATTTAATGTGGGTATATACAAGAATTCTATTAAGTTAAAATGAACCGTATTAATGTGAGTCTAAAGTAATATATTATTAAAGCTAACATTGAAAACATTTTAAAAATTTAATTTTAAAATATGTGAACTTTAGTAGTAAAAATCTTTTTTTTTTAAATTACTACTTTTTCTCTATCACGAAAGTAGTGTTCCATTGGTTTTATCATTTCTATTTTTTACTCTCCCATGACTCCAAAAATAATGTGTCTAGATTCTTTATTATTTTTTAATGGTTTTCTATTAACTTTCAAAATACACTGTTTTTAAAAATACATATAAGTAAACATATTTTAAAGTTATAGAAATTTTTTATTAAAATAGAAAAAATATAAAAAATAAATAGGAAAAAAATTTCACATGATGTCTGATATGAATAAAAAAATTATATATATTCATTTTAAAAACTTAAAAATTAAAATATATTAAAATTAAAAAAAAATAAAAATTTTAATTTTATGTCAAGAGTCTAAAAACAATTCAAAAAATTAATTTAAAATATGTGAACTTTAGTAAGAATTTTTTGTTAATCACTACTTTTTCTCTATCACCAAAGTAGTTCCATTGATTTTACCACCTTTATCTTTCACTCTCCCAATACTTCATAAGTATGTATTTAAATTCTTTATTATTTTTATTGGTTTTCTATTAACTTTCAAAATACGCTGTTTTTAAAAATTCATATAACTCAACATATTTTAAAACCATAGTAATTTTTTTAATTAAAATGGAAAAGTTATAAGAAAAAAATTAGGGAAAAATTTTCATATGATATATTACATGAATAAAAAGAATAAATTATACAAATTTATTTTAAAAATCTAAAAACTAAAATACATTAAAAATTCAAAGAGAAAAAAAAATCTAATTTTATATTAAAATTTAAAGACTAAAAATATATTTAACAAAAAATAATAATAAATAAATAATTTACCTCTAATTGATCACCAACAAGAACAAATAGTGTATCTTGCAAGTAATCGACTGCAACCCAATTATCATTCTTCCAAACTTGCAGACCTGAAACTTCGTTAGTGAGAAGTAAGGTAAGAGCACTCATGTCAGTGTGAGGCTCAACACCTAAAGCTAAATGTGGCTGTGGACATGCTGGATACATATTTATCTTCATTTCTAATTCTATCATTTCATCTCCCAACTCACTCTTCAAACCCTTCTTCTCCAACCCTAACCCTTCTGACAGAACCTCCAAAATCTTCTCTGTTACCCTTAACATCTCCTTCCTGTAATTTTCTGTCACTTCCCTATAGGAAGAAGGTTGTTTAGGCCACATGACATAGTTCACCTTAGAAGGAGGAGACATGAGATGAAAAAAATAATCAACCCACTCCACCTTTTCTTCAAGGTTTTTGATCATTTTTGTGCCATACCCATCAAACTTACCATTCCAAGGATCATTTGCATAAGCCTCTTTCTCTTCTTCAGGGAGGCTAAAGAACTCTTCACCAACCTCTTTCAAACTTTTGATCAATGTTTCTGATATATTGTGGTCGGTTATTTGAAAGAATCCCCATTCGCATGCAGCTTCGACTACTTCCTTCACTAAAACATTATGTGGTTGAGATAATGAGATTATTGGCACAGTCATACCTTCGATTGCTTTGCTGTTCTCTGGCCTTTCATTCGGTGAACGAATGAATTGGGCTGGAATCTCCTTCAGCTGCTTTAGAGCCAAACTTTGTATTCTTTTCACTTCCATTAACAACTTTCTTCGACATGCACACACAATAAAAAAAGTGATTTTTTTAGCATCATAAAATTTTGACAACTCTTTTTAACAATTTTTTTATAACAGGACACGTGTCATCATTTTATTGGTCTATTTGAATTTATGTTTAAAAAAATATTTAAAACAGATCAATCATAAATTACTATGCGTTGTCAAAAAGAAGTTATTAAAGAGACTTTTTTCTTTTTTTTTTTTTACTCTCTGCCGATTACTTAACAACCCATTTTTTAAAATAATATGATCTTTTAAAAAGAATTAACTTTTATAAAATTTACTAAGTATCAAAATATCATCTTTCTAGACAATAATGATGTATAAAGATGTGTTCACCATTAGTCGACCACTTTGTTGTACCTAGTAATCAATGAAACCTAGGAATCATTCTAATTTGGTATAGTCTTCCTTCAACCAAATCTAACAACCATTGTATTCACTTTTCACTATAATTTGATTTTTTTTTCCTACTATGTGTGTACTGAGTATGTAATGATCTTTATAGAAGTAAATATGGTTTATACTTTGGAAGTTAAATGATAAAAGTTAACTTATGTTTGAGAAATCAGTTTCTTTTAACAGTCAATTACCTCTATTAATAAATTAGATGGTTATGTTTGGAGAATTTGACAAGAAACTGTCAATATTTAATTAAATTAGACAGATGTTTATTATTTACGTTTTAGTTTTAGTCTTATTTTTTAATATAACATATAAATTTTGAAGTTATCAAATGTACAACTACAAGGCAACTTGAATTCAATTTATATTTATATATCATTACAATATTATAAATTAAATTATAAGGTAAGCATGTTTTTTTTATTTATTTTAGGCTTAATAATGCTTTTTGCTTTTATATTTGTTTCAATAATTCAATTTTTTTTATTAATTGTTTACTTAATGTGGTTCTTATATTTTTCTAAAAAATTCAATATGATTTTTTTTAGATCAATTTTAACATGATTAAAAGATGATGGGTTCTGTTAGTACAGTTACCCCTATACACATTTATTATCTAAAATTATTATATTTGTTACAATAATTTAATGCTTTCTCTATTTATCTCTAACTCCAAATATTTATGTTATATTTGCGTTAACATTGTTTACAAGATGATAAACTGACATGTGCTATATAATTACCCGCTCTTTTTTATGTATTTATTGTCTAATCCAAAAATAAAATGGAAATTGAAATAAATATTTGTAATAATATTTATAACTTATATATTGAATAAAAATTATTTAAAATTAGTAATGCTATAATAATTCATAAAAGTCACAAATTGTATAATTTGATCTTTCCATACATTCAAACCAAATATAAATAGTAAAAATCATATTAATTAGTTTATCTAAATTAAAAGTTAAAAATTACAAAATTTGAATTTAAATAAATTTATTGAAATAAAGCATTTTGAAAATATACTTTTAAATAAAAATAATTTACATTTCAAGCATTTTAAATTTTAAAAAATCTTAAAATTCCTCTTAGGTACAATTCCAAACACAAGATTTAATAAGACAAAAATCTTGAATTTTAATAAGACTTGGTTTTTAAGAGTTCGAGTTCCTTAGACACATTTTTAAAAGAGTTAAAAGCACTAGAAATTTTGAAAGTATCGGAAATAACTTCATGATATGCTTGAATAATAAATGTGTATGAATAAAAAAAAATTTCATCATTAAAGTTAGAAGGTTTATAAGACATTATGTTCTCTCCATGAGACCAAGATCGACTTCTTCTTTCTTATCTTCTTTTCATTTAGACATGAAAATTTTGAACTTGTGTAAGTCTATTTCTTAAGACCTCTAGCAGGTAGGAATAGTTCTTACAATTTCATCAATGAGATTATACTTTTCAATGTTGTATATATACTCTCATTTTCTTCAATTTTGAACAATTAATACCAGAGATTTAGAAGACTTAGTTTGTTTCTCTTACTGCTTTTCATTCTTTCCATGTGATAACAAATGTGTCTCATGTGCTATTTAAAACACTTTAAAGAAATCATACCATAAAATGTTGTAATGACTAACATCACTTGACAATGGTACTTTTATTCTTTATTCCAAAACTCCCTCAAAATTGACTAATGATTTTTTTATGGTTAAATATGTTTATTTTTCGTGAAAATTAAAATCAATTACTTTTTAAAATTTTGAACTAATTTAGTTTTATTTTTTTAAATTATATGAATTTAGTTTTTTTTAACTAAATTTTTGTTAAGTTTATTTGAGGTTTTAAAAGTGTTTTTCAACTAACATTAAAAAAAAATGTATTAAACAATATAAACAATTAAAATACTATTATGAAATATATTTGAAATATCAAATAAACTTAATAAAAAAAATTTAAAAGAATTAAATCCACACATTTCTAAAATAAAGAAACTAAATTGAACAACTGATTTTATACAAGTTCTTTCTATAAAAGAGTTACATTCAACTACACCAACTAATATCAAACTAAAATAAGAATTTCTACAAACGCCCAACCAATGTATTGAAGGTAAACAACTAAAGAGATCACATCTTGAACCCTACAAGATTGGTTTTCAAACTTTAGAAATCTTATCTAAAGACAATTTAAGAACTCAAATGAATACAAAAAATTAAAAACAAAATCACTTGAAACAAGATAATCACAATGAAAAAGTATAAACAAGGTGAAGATCTATTTTTCTCTTCAAAGAGGTATTGATCCCATATTTTACCAAAGAGAAAGCTTCAAGAATAGTTTTCAGCTCAATTTTGAAATCTCTCGATAGAAAAGATTTCTTAAACTTGTGCTTTTATTTCATGTAAAATGGTTTTGAAACGAGAGAATTACTTAGATTTTAAACTGTTTATTTTAATGGATTAAAATTTCATTTTAATATATTAATTTCACTGGTGATATTTATTGATTAGCTCGTCATTTTAACATATTAAAAAAAAATCCAAAGTCTTTATAGAGCTTAAGAAATTTTAATTTATTCAAAATTCGTTTTAAAAAAATTAAAATGAAAATCTCATAGCTATTCATGGTTAAAAGTGATTCTAATCAATTAACCATATTATCTAATCGGTTAAAAGGCCTTCTGCAATCATTATATATACCCATATAATTTTTTTTAACGCATTAAAACAGCTTTTAATCAATTAAAACACGTCCTATCACCAAGACAAACTCTAATACATTTTGAAAACATTTCTAGTTGCAATTATAAGATGGAATCACCAAAGAGAAACTTAAACGGATCCTAATCAACACAAGCTAAAATTGTATTTAAGTCTTCATGAACAAATTCAATCTTCAAATCCTTCAAGAGAGATGTTAGATTCATCAAATATACCATAGTTCCAACCATTTTCATCTAGTAGAATATGATTGTCTTTCTCTTCTACCGTGTCTAAATATATCTATAGCACAAGATATCAAGCATCCTCCGGTTCTAGTAGTCATACTTTAAGCATTAAAATATAGGCGGACAATTGATTACACGACCTTCAAACTCCATGAATCTTGTTATAGGATCGTGTCTCTTATCCTGCTAAAATAGTTATCCCAAGAGGTTGTTTTAATTCATATAGAAAATTAGATGGATTGGCCAGTGTTTACGACCCCTTTTTGATATCATAAAAAGACAGCTAAAGGTAATAGATGACCCAGTAAAAACAGTGAGTGGTTGATTAAAATTAATTACAAACTCAATCCTATACGATCAATGTAATAAATATTCAATTCAATTATGCATTAACTTTTCTTTCATAAACACAATAAAATTTCAAAGATTACATTTAAAAACATTGAAAAAATTGTAAACATTCAATATTACAATTTTGAAATCCTTCCAAAGTTAATGGGAAAGTGATTATAATTTTAAAAATGATAGATCATCTATCATCTATAAATAAAATAGATAATTAAACCAAGAAAAAAAAAAAACAAAAGTAACCCCACATTAAACATATATTGGCTGGGTGTTGTCCATCTGAAGCTCTCATATACTTACAATTATATTATAATTATGAACAAAGGTGGAATACCCTCAATCGTCGCTAAATTGGTGAAGTTCAATCCCAGCCAGATCACAAATAAACGTCAAGAAATCTAATGTCAATCAATTCCAGTACTGCAAATGCTGTATCAGGGCCGAATAATACCTGGGACTAAAATTGAAAGGCACTACTCCACTTTTGCTCCCACAAAGCATTGAATAATTCCACGCCCAACTACTGGCTACCAATAAATTTCTATATGAAAGCAACGGCGTAATCCTATGCAAAAGGATTTCCCCCAAACGAAGCAACTGGTTCTGGTGTCTGGATGTTCCTGTAAATGTGAACTCAGTCAATGAATACATACACACAATAGACCACTTCTTTTGACAACATTTGAAGAAAGACAACATTGTAATATACTACTGTATCAAAACCATATATGAAACATGCACAACAGATCTATTAAAGATGGAACTTCGGATATAAATAATCTTTGAAGACATGTTCTCAATGAAAGATGTTCATTCAGTGGACCACCAAGCAGCCAACTTCCTCTTCCTTTCAGATCTTATATGAAATTCATTCTATATACTGCTGCATGGCCAATCGTCTCTACAAAAGGGTGTTTAATGCATAAGCTTGTAGACCAAGGTACCATTTACTTGCCTGATACCCTTGTGAGTATCGTAGTGTAGGTGTCATATTTTGATGAATTGATTGTGCACCAATGATATCACTAGACTACAGTTACAGCTAAGAAACAGATGCAAAAAGTTTCCACTCTTGGTAGAAAGAATGACATCCAAAAGGAAAAAACCCATAAATATTAATGACTTGCAACCAATTTATACAAAAATAAAGACGATGAGAAAAGAAAAGCAGAGGGGAAACAATCTTGTATTCAACTTACTGTATTTGAGAACCTGGTGATTGCACAGCCATGAATGACAAACCACCTAAATCAAATTATCAACACATGAAAAATAGTATTACAGTAAGAAAATTGCATTGAAACAATTATTTGAATTGCATTTACTAGAGTGATATAGAAAACATACTGGATAATTCAAGACAGTAAAGAAATGGATGTAAGACTAAAATATTTTATTGGACAAATAATGTTTCAATATTCCATAGATGTTTTCAAGCACTACCTTCTCCAGAAGAGGAAATAAAAGGGGTCACCGTGTTTTGGGGAAGCCAAGATTCAGCTATACCACTATGGAAGGAGGTTGGAAACAGGGCATCTGGCAGTGCATCTTGCAAAGAGCTCATATCAAGAAACTGTAATTGAAATACCAGACATGTTAGATATAATAGGTGAGCGATGGTAAGTCACAATCTCACTGTCTTCTACATCTCATGATTCAAATTGTCATATTGGTATCTTTTCCATAGGCAGTAATACCAGAGTATTGGAATCCATGCAACAAGGATAAACTAAAACCCTTTAGATTTTTTGAGCTGTGCGGTGAAATTTTAATTCAGAACATTAAAATGAACCAGATAGAAAGGCTGCAAGTTATAATGCCAGATTGAAAGAGTTAAAATCACATGCTAGGAACCTTGAAGAGAAAGATCCCAGGAACTATCACCAATGAGTTAAAAGTTTGCAGAAATATCATGTAAGAACCAGTTTGATGAGGTAATACTAGAAATATTAAACAGACAAACAGCTAGCTATTCACTGTTCTTGACATACCATATTGTTGTGAGCTACATCAGATTCATGAGGAAAATCAAATGGATTAGTTGATTTACATTTCGTTCCAATAGGTTCAATGTCTCCCTGAAAGAAGAAAGAGTATTAAAGACCAAAATTATTTAAAACCTACCACTTTATAAATAAGAAATTTTCAATCAACCTAAGAGAACACACCATTGAAGGAAGCATGGATGGTGGATATTCTGAATCATTGACGTGCGATGGGATGTCATGATTTTCAAATGCATCAACAGGGACAATGCCTTTAACGCCATCACTTTTGGACCCCTGATTTTTTAAAAAGGAAAAGGTGGGTGAGTGAATAAAATAGGAGAGCTTGTGAATTCTACAAGCTCATAAGGTAATTAAGGATAAGTATAACAACCTCAGACTCTCTTAATCCCAAAATTTGATTATCAGCTGAGGGAAAATTGTGCAATTGTAATCCTTGACTTAGGGCATCCACAGGATGATGGCCACCAGAATCTTCAAATGCATTCCATGGCTATACAAAGTACAAAAAACACATGAAACCTTACACAAGTTTTTAATATACCCCATGAGATCTTTCAATTCAACCGGGAACAAATGCAAGGGTGTCCATAAAATTATTCATTTCTGAACAGACACAACATACAAAACCTTGAATAAGTTTCAATCTATTCTATAATATCCTGAAATTTCTCCACAACCAAGAAAGGGAAACAAATTTCCTTCATAAGAATCCAAAACCAGCCATTGACCAAACACTCTTGTACTTACTTGAGTGTTTGCTGATATAGCGGAAACTTGTTCTTCACTACTCCACACACCAGCATCCCATAAATTAGATGTAAGTGAAGAATGTATACTGCCACTTGAAAATTCAAAAGATGGCCATTGTGTGTTTGCATTTGAAGTGGAAAACGGATCAAATCTTTCTCGTAAAGATTTAGCACTTAAGGGTACAGTAGCTGGAATTTCCATTTGTGCAGTGGATGAGGTGCTCTGAGGCATATCAAAAGTTGCCCATCCTTCATTTTTAGGGACAGATAAATCCAGTGCCTTTTCATTTGAGTTTACAGTGGAAGGCTTCTCAGAGAGATCCGCAAAAAATTCAATGGATGCAGGTTGGGATGCTTGAGGAAGTTGATTGTCATTGAAAAATGGAACTGCAGATGAAAAGGATGATTGAAACAGATCCACTGTTGGAGCTTGAGATGCCGCCACTGCTGATTCAAATGGTGCCTTGGAGAGGTCCATGCTAACAGATCTTGTAGGACCAGGTGGTCGTGGGATGCCAAATGCTTTATTCTGAAGTGGTTCTGAAGGTTGAACTGGTTCAGAGAAAAAATCAACTAAACTGCCAGAATTATAAGATCTCAAGGATGAAATTTTGTTGTCTCCTGATTGTTCTGATGTAGTTATCTGAGGTATGAGTGCAAATTAATATCATGCAAAGAGAAAACACCCAATCAGCTTTCTACAGAAACAAGGCCACAAAACAAGGACTTGGAAAGTGCAATAAACTCGATGATCAACAGAGAATGCTTATTCACCAAGGAGTTTGAATCTATGTTTTAAATCCCTGATAACAGAGTGTAGTGGTCAGCCTAGAAATGCTTTAGTAAGATAGTATCCAGTGGGATAACTATTATTTTGAATTTGTTTATAGTTCATATAAAGTACACAATATACGTTAGTTCTCAAAAGTGATAAAAACTGCCCAATATTACCAAATTCAAACCTGATATTAGTTTATTATTTTCAGTATTACTAGATCTACAGATTTCAATTTTGGAATTAAAATCCCAAAAATAGCCAAAAAAAAAAGCCCTAACGTCTCTGTTCAGAACTGCACCTCTATAGCACCACGATGTTTCAGTAACGCAACCAGCTATTTGGTCTTCTACTGCAGCTAAACTAAAA
Organism: Vigna radiata var. radiata; assembly: GCF_000741045.1. Taxonomy (NCBI): domain Eukaryota; kingdom Viridiplantae; phylum Streptophyta; class Magnoliopsida; order Fabales; family Fabaceae; genus Vigna; species Vigna radiata. The sequence goes on from NC_028351.1 coordinate 13,275,260, forward strand.
TGCTCTATGTTTGTGCTATATAAAACCTGGGTTTGAAGAATACTCATGCTACGCTCATGGTTATTTTAGAAAGGTGATATTTGGATGTTTCGAGTTAAACAAGAGGTAGTAATGAAAACCACCATATCTCAACATTTTAATACATCTCTGAATGGTGCTCACCAATCAAAAAATCCATTCTTAATAAGAAACTTGGACTCAATTTTCTCTCTGTACCAGATTTGTTATCTGCTGCCCTGAAAAGTTGATCTGATTATCTCCACAAATCCCAAAATGTAATGCTTCACTAGTAATATTTTTTTTCATAGATAAAAATTAAAAAAACTTTAGATACATAATTTTACATGATAATAATTTTCATCATAAACTAGAAACAGCTTGCAAGCAAAGTATTTTTTTTATTCTTATAGAAACAGAATATTCCAATTGTCTGATACCTGTGGAGGACGAAATCCATTTCCATCTCTCTTGGCATTGACATTAGTTTCCAGAGATGCATTTCTTGCTTGGTACCACACATCTTCACTCGAACTGGAACCAGAGCGCCTTTGATAGGATGGACTGCTAATCTTAATATCTTTATAGGAATTGGGAGACTGCACATCAGATTTGAATTGTTCACCACCACTAAAAACAGAAAAGTCAGAAATTCTTGGACCAGATCCTTCATTTGCAAATCTGTCATCATATGCATGATCACTGAAGCGGCCAGGACTGTAGATAATACTAGATATTTTCCCTTCGTATCGAGCTTTATCTGAACCAGGCTTCCTGGTGAGTGCAGCTGCTTGTTTTCCATACTTCCGATCCTCATACTGATAATCATATGGAGGACTTTGAGAATATGAATGATAAGAACTGGCACGCCTAACCTCATCTTCATGAATTCCAGGGCTCTACAGTTAATTGCAAATATAAATGTTCAGCAATTAACCAAAGGATAAAATTAACTTGGACTACAAGGATGGTTAATGCAATTAATTATGTAAAGCTGTTTACCTTAGTAATTGCTAAGGCACCATATACTTCATTACATTGACAAATTTAAGTTTCATTAAATAATTATATGCATAATAGTAAGAAAAAGATCAGTGTGATTGATCATCTTCATTTTTTATTTCTGCAAAATGAATTGAATAGAACAATTATAATAATAATATTATTATAATTTATAATTATTATTATTATATATTTAGAACAAGGAAAGCCCAAAAATTATCATAAACCACAAAAATATTTCTAGAAATGCAGGGGAAGAATAAGTAATGCTACTCTCGAGGAAAAAAAAAAGTATTTAAGTATATATTGCCTGTGCATCTCTTGGGGGCTTTTCTGAAGACTTCACTGCAGCATATCTTCCATCCACATATACACTCTTTATAAATTCCCTTATTTTATCAACATTGCTGCAAAAAGCATGAGATCATAATACACAATAAGTAAAACATATTAATAGAGGTATCTCAAAGGTTACTTAAATAGCTTTAACAGCAAACCATGCAATAATTATACCTGTTATCTGGCAACCGCTGCCTTTGGAAGTCCCAATTTTTCAAGTATATTTCCCTTGCACGCTAAGTCAAAGAGCCACAGTGAAATCTTATTTCAACAATGAAACATAGGTACATTTCAAAGTCGAAAAGAAGAAAATTCACCCTTTTACCTGGTTACCCCCAATTTGAAGGGCATCGACTTCTTGCGAAGTGAACTTTGCCATTGAGACAGACTTCACACGATGAGTAAACTCACGACTGCATGACATTAAAATAATCAGGTGATTTTGAGAATAATGCAATATGTAGAATTACTACAATAAAAATCACAAACATGTCCTTTCTAACTAGATGAATTTGACACCAAGAAAAACATTAAAAGGAATACTAAATTGATTATATTATAAAGCATAACCGATCACAGAAACAAAGCTTAATATTGATTATAAGATTAACTCATATTATATGAACATAGTTTAATATACTAAACATACAAGGCTTTCACTTTTTCTATGATTTCAACTCATGTTAAAATGTTCAAAAAGTAAAGCAGAAATTTATCAGAAGACCATTGTGGAATTAAATATTTTCTCAAATTATTATAAAGTCCTGCAGAACACCGTTTCTTTTTATTAAAAAAACAGAAAGAAATTAGTGAAGTTGGCGGAATAATGCATGTTCATGATTATTTTCTACCACAATAGTATCTAACATTCAATCAACTCATGTTAAAATGTTCAAAAGTAAAGCAGAAATTTATAAGAAGACCATTATGGAATTAAATATTTTCTCAAATTATTATGAAGTACTGCAGAACACAGTTTCTTTTTTATTAAAAAAACAGAAAGAAATTAGTGTAGTTGGCAGAATAATGCATGTTCATGATTATTTTCCACCAAAAGAGTATCTAACATTCAATGACATTCATGTTGTGACTTAAAAGTACATATAAAAAATTAGCCTAAACCTGACACCAAGCCTCTTTTTTTTTTTTTTTCTGAATCAAAATCCCCATCTCCTTCAATCATTGAGGACTTGACAAGGAAATCAAAGAGGAAGAAATATAAACAAGATAATAAAGTGAAAAGGAACTCACTGTATTCCACTGCATGTCATGCAAATGAAAGTCCAAAAACTTGTACATACATATTGTGGTCCCTGTAAAAGTGACGGGAGATGCATTAGCTAGAAACCATCACATAACAATGACAAAAATGGTTCACAAGTTATTTTCTCAACTACTCTCTAGCAATCAAGAGTAAAACATCATATAAACATCTTTCTGGTAACTTGTCCAATCCTTCTAAGTTCTCAACAACCATTCCCACTTCAACTGAAAGGTTTAAGACTTGTTCAGCTTCAAATTAATCATAAAAGCCAAAGCCCAAAACTTAAGAAACTACAACACAGTTTCACTAAAGCAAAGAGAAAAACGAAAATCAAATTCAAACACGGGAGTTGAACTTACCAAGCTGTTGCAGTTGATACATCTTCGATTCGGCGGAAGCTTCATTAGACCTCTGATAATTTTCTCATTCTTCTCTTCTTCCTTTCTGCTCCCCATCACCAAACCCCAAATCAGAAACAAATAAACCCTAGAAACTGCAATCGAAGTCACAGCGAGAAAAAAAAAATGAGAATATTCAAACTTCGGAAACAGAGAACGGATTTTTTTCCACCACCAAGCGGTGGTGGCAGCGTTCGATCTAGGGTTTTGGGGTTCCTGAATTGGGGAAAGGTAGAAGGCGAAGAACCCAAAAACCCTCTGTGAGTTGTTTGGTTCACATAAAATGGGTGATCCAGGGAACAGGAAAATACAAGTAAGAGAAACTTTGCTTTGTCACGTTTTTTAAATTTAAATTTTGTCGGATGTTATCACTAATTTTATTTTGACATAAAATGATAAACAATATTATTTTTCTGTTTTTATGACAAGTCATAATGTATTATTTTACACAGCTGAATAACAAAAATACCAATAGTACAGAGTTGAACAGCACTAATTAAGAAAATAAAAATTAAGTAAAAACAAGTTTTTAAATTAAAAAACATCATATAACAGAAAAATATTTTTTTTCTTTATTCATACTTGTTTTACTCTTAATCATAAATTTTTAAGACATATTAAAATATTAATAAAATAATATAAGTTATTTGATTATTGATTACAGTTCTAAAGCTTTGCTTTATTTGTCCTTAATGGGTTTATTAGGAATATGATGTTGTCAAAATGGATCACTTGGCTCGATCCGACCCGATTTATTACGGATTAGTCACTTAGTGAGTTAATCCAATCTGACTCATTTATTAACGAGTCGACAAAATTTGAATTCGGCTCAACTCATCATGGGTTAAACGGGTTGGTCCACTATAGCTCAGTTAACTTTTTTCCACTCTCTTCTACCAGGATTCTTATTAAAAGTTACTTTGATCGATCAAGTTGAAACAATAATAACTGAACCAATTGATATATAAAAGGGTTTTGCATAAATAGAATAAGGGCTTGAGTTGCAATATTTTTTGTTTCATTAGATAATTAATTCATCTCATTTCATTAAAGAAAAATATATAAAAAAAAAAAATAGGTGGGTTGATGAACCAAACCGGCTCACCACGGGTTTAACCCAGGTGAGTGGATTCTTAGTAAGCCAGGTCAAAATTAGCTCGCATCAAAGTTTCACATTTTTTTCAACCTAACCCAGCCTGAACCCATGATGGGTCGGATTGGCTCACGGGTTTCAACCCATTTTGACAACAATAAAGGAGTGAATTTATTTCTTAATTGGAGGGAACAATGATCAGATCTCACAATTAACAAGTGTATTGTATGATTTGAATCTTGAATTCAATGTTTTCTTATTATTAAACAAAAATAATACTAAAAGTATTTTATAATAAATAATAATGGAGATGGATTTTAATTTACTCTTTTACTTTTTTGTTTATCTTTGTAAGTTATATTTATAAACCAACCTTTTTAGTTTTTATTATATGAAAATATGTAACACCCCATTTTAATAGTATAAAACTATTAAAATGAAACGTAACATAAATGCTAAAAGAACAACTAGGTAAAATAAACCTTCCACAAAGAAGATATCTATTTTTGTAGATCCATCTGCATTTTTTCTTCACCCTCACCTCTCGATGGAGCAACTGTAAAGACTTATTCTTAAACTCATACCATTTTTAATTATTGCAAAAGAGAATAACAACATGAAAACAAATAACACAAAAGCAAGGGTAAGCTAGATACAAGACAAATTATATCACCTTCATAACATAGCATACATAAATCATTTATATCACATACATCAACCAAAACATCTTAACATGCAAAGACCTAGACTAACTATTCGGATATTGTATGGAATGTCGAGTTATAAAGGTTCCTACACCTGTAGTGGCCTCTACTACTTTGTAGAGTCATTGCTAATGGGTTTCATCATACCACACACAAAGTTAGTCCTCAAACGCCTTTTTGCTAGAAAATGGAGAAAGGCCCCTCAGGCTCAGACATCCTACTATTCTAACGACATGACTCATCACTCTCTACTTGAGCATGACAGATCATTAGAATGTCAGGATAAATTCCAACTTAACTTTGGCCATTCATATTATCAATACTTGAAACCCCCACCAAGAAGTTCCTCCTTCAAACTCATTTTCAAAACTTTGAAACCATTGATATCACTTCACCTTTACATTGAATCCATTTAAAACCATATACATATATCCCTTCACTTTCACATTACATAATATACCAATCACACCTTAAAGTATCAATGTAATTATCCTTCATTGAGAAAATAAGAGAAAAGAACACAAAACTCATCATCATCATATAATATACATAACCTTGTTTTAGTTCATATTATAAATCAATCCATACTTCACAGTAAGTATTATAAACCAATCATTCAAACAATCACATACATTGAATACACCTTAAGAAGTATATAAAAACTTAGTTAAAATATGATATTTTCGCTCAGCCACCAAGTATGCTCGTTCAGCTAAAAGTGTCTCACAAACCACTCGCTTAGCCATCACAACTTGCTCTACGAATACAAAAATAGTGAGTTTGGCTTGCTCAACAACTACACTCGCTCAGCAAATACACTAGCTTAGCTAGACTATATAATTCTACAACACCAAAATTGTAGAATTTACACCCTTCAACGACTCATGACCTTTTCTAGGCATCTTTCCGAACTTCTAACACTTCTAGATTGTATTTTAAACTAAAATGGACCTAAACAAATGTGTATCATCCAACTTCAACTAGTTCTTAATTGTTTTACAACCGGATTTTAACTTAAAAACAACTAAAACCTCACCTTAGAGACCAAAATTTAGATCTACAAGTTTTAGCTCATTTTTTATCAACTTAGGGACTCTAACGAGTCAGAAATGACTTACCAATACCTTCCAAAATAACTATTTTGACACATAATTTAAAATTCAAAATCTCACTAGTTTAAACCCCCAAAATACACTTGAACAACTTTGCAAATACTTCAAAATGACTACTTCTCCATTCTAACACACATATATCAGCTAATTCTTATCCCAAACAAGTTACAGATGACTAAATAACAACCTTGAAAAAATTGTTTCTTCACCCTAACACCTATTTCTCAAACTCACCTCTCAAAACCTCCCTTTTTAACTTCACCACCCAAATATTTGATCCTTCTTCCCTCCAAACACTTTGAATTAAATTTACAACATCAAAACAACTGCATTAAATCCTTTTAGACAACAAAGGCATCCACATTCATTTTACCAAATATAGATCATACAATACAATAACATAAACATCTAATTGAACTAACATAACATAATTACTCAAATTAATACTCAATCAAGTTATAAGACATATAACTTCCCTTACCTTATAGTAGAGCAACCAAGCTCTATAAACATCGAACTCTTTCTTAAAGTTCAAGGAACTCTAGAAACACCTACAAAACACCGAATAGAGATCAAAGAGAGTCCTTAGGACCTTTGATCAATAGGAAACTAGGAAAGACATTAAAATTCACATGCGACAAGAGATCATTAAGCATGATCTCAGTTAAGAATGAAAAGAGAAAAAAAAGTCAAAATTTACATGTTCTATTGAAGAAACTGATCGGGTATAAATGTAGACCTCGTTGTTGTGGTCGTTTAGGTATCTCCTGATCGTCAAAGAGATGACTTCGGAGTTAGAACTCTTAGAGAGAAAGTAGAGAACTCTAGAAAAGTTATTTATAAGAAGATGATACGTTTTACAATATTGAAACTCGTTTATAACAAAATTATTTATAAATAAATCATTTAATATTAAATGACCGAATCTCACTATTTTTACACTACCACCACTTCAAAAATACTATTTTTTGGAGTTTTACAAAATACATAAAAATTAACGATGCTTTTGGTATACAATTATAAGCATAACCTTTCATATCAAAATTAAAATATTTATAAGTATTTCTATAAGCATTTTATTACAATTTTATTTTTTATTTTAGTGAAACTTTACAAGTGTTTCAATATATAATTAGAAAAATTAATAATTTTTTTATATTTATTTCTTATGCATATGATTTTTACAATTTTAATATACATTTTAGAAATATTTTTAATTAATTTTATTGTAATAATTACTTTTGAATTAGAATTTATTTTTTATTATAAAATAATAGACACATACATATTCATTTCACTATTATTATTACTACTACTACTATAATAATAATAATAATAATAATAATAATAATAATAATAATAATAATAATAATAATAATAATAATAATATCACCTCATATCATCACTATTTTTAAAAAGCCTCTTAATTTTTATATTAAGTGTAAAAAGAAGTAGGTTTTTTAAAGTCACTTACATGTTTTATCAATGACTGAAACAAGTAGGAATTATATTACTATTATCTTATTCTCTATATTTGAATATAGTGACCTCCTTATATTTTCACTTGAAGGTGTAAACTTAGAAAGGTAATAATTTCTTAAAGTTCCGAAACTGTGAATTTAGAGAAAGAAATGAAATGTATGATTTATAACAAAATAATATCCATTTTAGAATTTGGATATAGAAGTTAATTATATAACAGAGCTTCTCCATCTCCATGGAAATATATATATATATATATATATATATATATATATATATATATATATATATATATATATATATATATATATATATATATATATAATTAAATCATGTATTTACAATAAAAAAAGATAGATTTTTTATTGAGTTTTAGATCTACCAAAACATTAAAGTTTATTAAAGCGAGTAACACATTATTGATAAAGCTTATATGACAATGTGTGATCTATCATACACTTAATCGAGAAAAAAAAAAAAAAATCTTGTACATAGTTGTCATGGAGAAGTCTATCATTTTTTTATGTAATAATATATCTAAAGCGATGAAAAGTTAGAAATTCTCTTTATGAATTATCCTTACATCATTCATCATTCATAATGTACTTTTACTAATGCTACTACTCTTTAAGCGGGTTCCTAACAAAGAAAAAAAATTAAAGGTGAATCTTCTACTTGTTGCTCAACTTTAACTTGAAATTTTTTATCTAAATCAATTTATGCATTTCTCTCTCTCTCTCTCTATATATATAAAAGTTTAGATCCAAGTTCAACAAATATTTTATTTTATTGTGCTTTTAACATCAAAGTACAAAAACATGATTTTATAAGTAGCAAATTGACAAATGAAAGTGTTTCAAATGACTATATAGATGTTAGCATTTTGTAGTTATAGCTTTGTTTTGTAAGTAAAATATTAAGACAAATAATGTTGATATGTAATATGAGGTATTCATAATACATATCGAATACTTATAAATGTTTATTTTATGTTTACAGATAATGTATGAATTTTCATGTCTTATAAGAGGATCTCACAATGGTGTGTTCACATCAAAGATCACTTCAATAACACACTTAAATATGTTTCATGTAAACAAATTTTCTAAGAAAGTGAAATATCAATCTTGCAAAGACAATTAATTATGTCTAACCCTGCACTTGACTTGAGTTTGGATAAAAACTACATCATCTTGGTCTAGTATGTTAGGTCATGTATTAGAGAGCTACACAAAAAGAATATACATATTTAATATTGCATTTAGAGTTTTTAATGTATCTTCAAGCTTAGAAATAGTTAGATGATAGAAAAAAAAAACGAAGAGCATTGTAAAATCTCAACTAAAAGAATTTGCAACAACTATTTTTTTTCTCAACATCTATGTATAGAAGACCTTTTGCACAAAGAAAGGGTGGCGAAACTTCTACAATGAGAATCATAGGAAAACTCTTTTATTCTTTAGCAATACTTAAAGCTTTTAGCTTATGACCAACAACACTATTATGTTTTATAGCAACTTAAAATAGTGTTTACAATCTTGTATCCAACGTAAAACGTTACCCTCCTTTAGTTAGCAATATGTAATTCCTTAAATCACATCTTTTTGTGTAAACAGTTTTTAGTTAGGAGTGACTGAGTCCAAAGAATACTTAGGCTTTAGTTATGAGAAAATATTTCAAGAATGCCTTTTTACATCTTAACATCTTTATTTATCTTGCATAGGAATTTGAGCAAGGTCTCGTGCTGTCATGATCTGAACAAGTAAAGAGAACAAAACATACAAGCAAAGAAGTATTTTTTTGTACATTCAATAAATGTTTTAAATGCTAATGATCATTAGACACATTATGTGTTTAAAACATGTCAGCTTGTCTAATAAAACACCATTTAGTTATGTTTAGCGAAACTTGTATTCGGACTCTTTATCCTTTTTACTAGATGATATGGCAATTAGACATATTGTTAGTGTTGGTCAATACAACCGGTATTGTCGAGTCGCGCAGCGGAATAAAATATCAGAAAGCGTGTTCGGTCAATTTAAAAAATGGTTCCTTTACTTTTCTTATAAACATTTTATCAAACAGTTGATGTGCAAAAAATGTAAAGAGTATAGGGAGTAGAAAAATCACACAAATGATTTTTATCCTAATTCGAATCAAAAGATTCTACGTCCAGTCGATAATCACTATGAATAGTCATTAACCTTTTTCACCAAAATAATATTTGTACATATTACAAGATATCAAATAAAGATTATGAAACGAGAGCACTTTTCGTTCGACAAATGAACGGAACAATCTTCCTTCAACAAACGAACTGGAAGCAACTTCCTTCGACAAGCGAACCGAAAAAAAAAACACTCAACCAACTTGAAGAGAACCGCTCCAACCTTTGACACACAAAGCGCGAGCTTCTCCTATTCATAAGACTTGACAAGAGCAAGAACTAGCACTTGAGAACTTCCTCAGATTGCACTGTATTCTCAAAATCGTAAAGTTTCCTTTTCACTCACAGAGAGTTTCCCTTAGGCACAAAGCTCTAATACTCTCAAATGAAAAGTTACTTTCTAAGAGCTATGGAAAACACTATTTATAGCCCAAGGTTTGTGCAAGGTCAGAAACTAAAAAGACACATTACAACTGTTAGTGATAATCAATTATTGTAAGTGATTATCGATTATATGCGAGACTTGGAACAATTAGGATATTTAACTCTTCAATCGGTCAACTCTAGTTCTTCACCTTCTTCCACCATTCGACTTGAGCCCACATCGCCTTCTGTTGTTCGGCTTGGTTCCTCACCGTCTCCCATCGTTCAGCTTGACCTCGTATCACCTTCTGTCATTCGGTCTTCAACAATGTTTGACCTGTGTCTTAACGTGTGTTCGGCCTGTGTTTCAACATCGTTTGGCCAATTTTGTCCTGCGTTCGGCCTTCAATTGTTAGTGATCGTTGAGTCTTCAATTGATATACACCGTTCGGTTTACATCTGGGCTCTTGTTCCCTTCCCTCGCGGACCAACATACATGAGTGCTTTTAAACTTAAGATAACAAGGGTCTTCATATTCTTCACTTTGTAACATCATCAAAATCATTGTCTTCTAGACACTGATGCTCCTCATTGGTAACAATCTGCCCCCTTTTTATGATGATAAAATATCCTTGTTTAAAAGCACCTTTGGGTATCTACATAGAATACAAGCTTACAAACATAGAAACATGTTAGTATAGGTTTAGAACCTCGCTGCTTCAAGACCATTGCGCTCTGGCCTAAGGTTCCTCCTAGGAACCCTTCTCAGCCCTTGGGTGGTCCTTAAATAGCCAGAAACACGTTCTGGACCATGAACACGCTCGCCCAATGAGTGGCTCCACTTGCCTAGTGAGCGAAAAACTCTCTAGACACCTTTTTCTGATCTTGGGGACTCTTTGGAAATTTTTGCACTCGTCCAACAAATTTTTATGCTCGCCCAGCTAAAATAGGAGTATGAATACTCGAATCGAAGCTCTTTGAGTCTACTTTCTAATGGAAAAAAATTAACTCAATATATTTTTGTTATAGAGTTAGAGAAGTGTTTTATATTTTGACGTGGAGGTCGCTATAGAAACTTTGTTATAAAAACCCTGATCATTATAGTGCATTTGCTTCCGGGTACAGGAAGGACACTAGATATAAGCAAGTTGGCTGAACCAATATAAAAACCTGCGTTTGAATTCTCTATCCTTGCACTTTTACTTTCAAAGTCAACTTTATTTTTCGCGTAGTCAACTATTTCCGCTGCACTTGAAATATCTTTTTCCTTACTATTCAAGAAACTTTTGAAAGTTTATTATTTTACGAAAAAGATTTCAAATAGTAACTGCACTAGAAGTTGACAATACACTACGTCTCTATTTTTGTCCCGAATCTCAAATAAGATCCTTATTTTTTGTAAAATTGAATGCTTACCGTCAAATTGAAAAGACGTCGTTAAGGAGGATGCTACGTGACATGCTGACAGGATACATGTGTAAAGAAAGTTGGCATACTGACATAGCATGCTAACACCCTAATAATCAACTACTTAGTCTAGTAGTTAGCCACTCAATCTAGTAATCGATGTAATGATTAGTCACTCGGTCTGGTGATCAACCACTTGACCTAATGGTAAGCCTGGTGAGTATGATAAAAAGCTCTATGTTTTTAAAATTTGTTAATTAATATATATATATATATATATATATATATATATATTAATAATATTGTGTATGATAAAAATCTGTATGTTTTTAAAATTTGTAATTGATTAATCATCTTAAAAAACATGTTTTTTATTTTTACTTTTAGTACATATTTTTTCGAAAAGTTAGATAGAATGTTTGATGATTGAATGTGATTGTAGTTCACATTTTAATAAGAGAAAATAGTGTATTATTTAAAAGTTTAGTATTAAAATATATCAATCATTATATTTTAGTATACTGTATAAATGAATATGAAAGTAACATGCCTATTTGCTAAACATTAAGATATTTTATTAGTTAGCTTAGACTAGCAGTAGTTTATTTCTTTGAAGATATTTTCTGTTTATCAAGAGTTGAAAAAGAAAACATGAAACAAAAAGTATAAAATATTTTCATTTTATTATCGAAATAAACCAAATACATACAACATTATTTAAAAGTAAGTATAATAGATTATATTGGTATCAAACATTTTATCTTCATAGTTCTAGTAATTATAAAATTGAATTACATTAAAAAAAATGTGTATATATCTATAGAAAGAGTGTATTTTGTCAATTAATATTTTATACGATTCTAACTACATGATATTTAATTACATTTATTCACCTATATATAGAGATTCCTACTATCTTGTTGAATTTTTTCAAATATTCACATACTTTATATATAATATCCTGAATTTTAAATGTTATCAAACCAAATTATAATCATGAAACTTACTTTTTCTTAAAAGAAAGATGGATTTGGATTAACATCCACAGGAATCCTACATTTTTTAAGAAAATACGATTATATATTTAATCCCAATTAATCCGTTGATCTTCAATCCTATCAAGAAGTTCACATGCATAAACAAAATCCTCAATCAGTTGATGTGTCGTGAGGACGAAAGCAAAATGAGAGCCACATAGAAAACAATAGGAATCCCAATCAGTTTTTCTGAGGTATTTCAGTAATCTTTTTCTCCTCTGAACCATTGCTACCAATCCTTTACCAGAATGAACATCCTAAAGCACCATGGAATGAATAGAGTCAAAAAAGAGTGTATATATATACACACACATATATACACTAATCTATATTTACATCGGATTAAATGGACCTTTTATTAAAATGACAGGGTGCATAGAATAAATCTGATTAGATACGTTCACAAAGTAAATATGAACTGGTTATAAAGGGTAATAACTTCCATAATATTTAGCATAGGCTGGTCAACTAACATAAACAACAGCAAGATGAAACAAAAAACAGAATGAGAGTACAGTCACCAATCCAAAATCCTGTCTACGGCCGTATCCAAGATTTAATTAAGAAAAGTTATAACAACGTTCACTATATTTGACCTGCTCTAGAAATCAAATAAAGCTAAAATCAAATTGTGTCCCCATGTTAAACAACTGATACACTCGCATACATGAAACTACAACTCTGAACATCTAAAAAAATGGCGGGGAAGCTAGAGTATAATGCTCCAAGCCAGACAAAATATAGTTAAATCACTTGTTAGTAAAAAATTACAATGCAAGTCAAAGTTCTAACTGAATAACAGAACAACCAACTAACGTCTTCAATGATTTGTGTGTTTTCCTGTGTAACAGTACTATAAGATTATATGGCTCTCTCATTGCATACTAGAGTGTAATAAAATAAAAGTACTGACACTTTTCAAGAATCAGCTCCTTCCTAATAAAGAAAACATTCAATTAATCATACAGTTGGAATAAAATTTTAAATCAGTTTTTTTTTTATTAAAAAAAAAATATCTTGCATCCTATGAACACAGGAAACTAACAAAAGAAATTGGAGATGCCACAATTAAAATGTCCTCCATAAATTAAGCAACAATGTCCGTTCATAATGTATATACAACCACAAATGAAAACTTCTACAAATTTTCTAATGAAGAGTCTTCTAGTCACTGGTCACAAAGACATGAGTATATTAAAAAAAAATGGAATACGAAGGGACAACTCACCTTCTTGTGTAGGACTGCTGATAGATGCTTAATCTTAGTTGTGAGTTGTGCAACTGCATAACATCAAAGGGACAACATTAATTTCCTAAAAGTGGCTATCAACATTCTTATAAGCATCAGCAACCTCAATTTTCACGAAGACCAATATAGCAAATAAACATGCAAAGCAAAACCAATCCCTTCCTTCCAGATCTTTTTGATCAAACAAAGACTTCACAAATCAGTAATTGGCAATTCCCCTTACTTTGAACACGCGCAGAACCGCAGTCCCGACATTTTAAACTCATCCCTAACCTTGGCAAGCTCAATTTTCATCTTCTCGGCGGAGGACATGTTATCCGGATGAAAGTACTGGAAAAAAAAACAGTGCCAATAGTAGAACATCAAATCAAAAACACCATAACAGGTTGTGGATAGAATGAAACGATGGTCGACACAAACAAATATAAGCAAAACATGTAAAATGCAACAATAATTATTACCTTTTCAACAAGATGGGGTTTAGGAGGTTCCAGAGAGAAGGTTGGAGTCCCACTCAAATGGTTCAATATGCTAAGTCCCTGTACTGGAAAACACATAAAAACAATTAATCAACCAGGTTAAAAAAACGGCAAGAAGAAAATTTTGTTAAAGTAGTTACTGACATGAAGTTTTCTTCGCGGCAAGATTTTGCTCTACATTGATCTAAGCGAAAACTCCCCTTATTGCGTTAACAGTAGAATCACGGGTATTGAAAAATAATAAGAATAATGTTTATTTCACAACCGCATTTTGACAACGGCTTGATAACGACAGGTGTTGTTGTCTGATTGGTTGTTATAATTTAATTTTTTAAATAGATATAATTTAAGTTGGAGGGTATTATTGGAAGAATTTAGAGAAGTGAAACCCGTTGCCGCCGTTCTTCCTTTTAGTGTTCTCTCTCCATTCTCTCCTTCAGTTCTCTCTTTCAAAAAACTCTCTGAAAAACAAAGCCGTTTCAGTGCTCTCTCTCCACTCTCCATTCTCCCCTTGAGTTCTCTGTCTCAAAAAACGCTGAGTGCTCTTCCTAAAAAACGAATCCCATCTCTCGCAAGCTCTATCCATCATCAGTCTCTCGCAAGATCTATCGAAGGTCCCTTTTCTTTGTGGTTGGTCGACGTTTCTCTATCCACCATTGTTGAGGGTGGAAGTGTGGCTTTGGGCAACCGTTCGAGTGTTTTGTCGAAAGAGAGGTTTTTTCGATATCTATATTGTGCCTTTAGTTGCTGTGTTCGCTGTCTTTATTTTGCGTTTATTTTGCCTTTAGGTGTTGGGTGCGGTGGTGAAAACTGTGAAAGGATAGGTTTTTTGCGGTTGCCGTTTTGATTTGGGTATTGGGTGTGCTGTTCGGTATCTTTGCATCGTGCATTGGTTTATAATCGAAAGGTAAAACGTATTCCCACACTTTCATGGTATATCTTTTGTTGAACATTTTGTTCACGAGTACTTGAATGTCGTGTGTTATTTGTTATCGTATTTTATGACCATTATAAAGAAGTTGGTGACAATGCAAAATTAGAAGAAAATGAAGAACCCCATGATGGTAATGAAGAGCACGAAGAAAGACAACCCTCTCCAATTCCACAACATGCTTCTTCTGCAACATTGAGTGAAGTAATCAACCAAATACAAGATTTCCGTTCGTTCGTGGGCGACAGATTAGACAGAATTGAAAATCAAGTTGGAGTCGTTGAACAAGAACTTATTAACTTCCGCAACGACTTTGTTCAATCGCCGCCTTCTTAGTTTACATTTCATTGTTTAGTTTTATGGACCTTGTAATTTTTGAAGTTGTTGTTCCGTGAACCTTTGTTAAGTTTTTCTATCAATCAATGTGACTTTAATTATTGTTATCATTTTTCATTAGTCAATACAGTTCATTGTGACCTTTTCGTTTGTTTAATATTGAACTGCTCAAACTTGAAGTATTCCAATATTCATCCATTAACAAAAAACTGAATAGACAGTCCTGCAGTGACAGTGGGGAGTTGTTCAGCCAATACTGGGTAGCACTAGTCAAGTTTTGGTACAAAAGGCCATTTTTTCAATTGTAAGCGATTACCAGGCCATGTAAGCGATTACAACTGCATGTCAAAGGCTGTGAATTGTGAAGAGACTCCCCCCTAAACCCAGGATCACCTATACTTGGTCTTCCAACAACCAAGGACTCACCTAACTTGAAAATCCTTGTTCTCCACACCTTCATCCATGCCCAACATGGTTAACCACTTAAAAAAAAAAACTGAAAACACGCTCTTGCACACAGTGGGGAGTTGTTCAGCCAATACTGGGTAGCACTAGTCAAGTTTTGGTACAAAATGCAATTTTTCCAGTTGTAAGGGATTACAAGGCCATGTAAGCGATTACAACTGCATGTCACAGGCTGTCAATGCTGGAGGGACTCCCCCATCAACCCAGGATCACCTACACTTGGTCTTCCAACAACAAAGCACTGCCCTAACTTGAAAATCCTTGTTCTCCACACCTCCAACCATGCCCAACTTGGTTAACCAGTTCAAAATAAACAAAACACATGTTACTGCACACAGTGGGGAGTTGTTCAGCCAATACTGGGTAGCACTAGTCAAGTTTTGGTACAAAATGCAGTTTTTCCAGTTGTAAG
>NC_028351.1:13291726-13302242 GCF_000741045.1 Vigna radiata var. radiata
GCACACAGTGGGGAGTTGTTCAGCCAATACTGGGTAGCACTAGTCAAGTTTTGGTACAAAATGCAGTTTTTCCAGTTGTAAGCGATTACAACTTCTCTGTAATCGATTACAACAGTTTCAGGTCTGTCAAAATTGTTCATCAACTCACCTGTCAATGGCTCTTCCCTACATATAGGGGTCACAGACGTGGACAAACCTTGACATTTCATAACAACAAATTACAATGAAAAATAAATAACACTACCAATCAACACATGGAAGGAATATTACAATTACAATTTCATATGCATTTGGTAACAACTCAATTCAATTCCAAATATTAACAATTCAATTCCAAATCTTTGATTCAAATACAACTCCCCATAATAAACGTTCTACAAAATACTGCACTAATACAACTTTACATAATTAAAGTTTGGGACTATATTCGGTGTACGGAGTTTTACAAACTACACTTTTGAATCGCTTTCGGCGCATGTAAAAAGTACTGAGCTAACTTGAAAGTACTTGTTCTGGACACCTTCAACCATGCCAAACTTGGTTAAGCAGTTCAAAACGCACACATAACACACTCATGCACACAATGGAGAGTTCTTCACCCAATACTGGGTAGTAGTGATGGACTTTTGGTACAAAATCTAATTTTTGCATTTCTAAGCTATTAGCATCAATAGAGCACTGTTCTATCTTGAAAGTACTTGTTCTGCACACCTTCAACCATGCCAAACTTGGTTAAGTAGTTCAAAACGCACACAAAACACACTCATGCACACTATGGGGAGTTCTTCAGCCAAGACTGGGTAGCAGTAGTCAAGGTTTGGTACAAAATCCCATTTTTGCATTTCTAAGCTATTAGCATCAAAAGAGCACTGAGCTAACTTGAAAGTACTTGTTCTGAACACCTTCAACCATGCAAAACTTGGTTAAGCAGCTCAAAACGCACACAAAACACACTACTGCAAACTCCGGGGAGTTCTTCAGCCAGTACTGGGTAGCAGTATTCAAGTTTTGGTACAAAATCAAAATTTTCCAATTCTAAGCTATTAGCATCAAAAGAGCACTGAGCTAACTTGAAATTACTTGTTCTGCACACTTTCAATCATGTCAAACTTGGTTAAGCAGTTCAAAATGAACTCAAAACACACTCCTGCACACTGTGGGGAGTTCTTCAGCCAAGACTGGGTAGCACTAGTCAAGTTTTGGTACAAATCCCATTTTTGCATTTCTAAGCTATTAGCATCAAAAGAGCACTGAGCTAACTTGAAAGTACTTGTTCTGGACACCTTTAACCATGCCAAACTTGGTTAAGCAGTTCAAAACGCACACAAAACACACTACTGCAAACTCTGGGGAGTTCTTCAGCCAGTACTGGGTAGCAGTATTCAAGTTTTGGTACAAAATCAAATTTTTCCAATTCTAAGCTATTAGCATCAAAAGAGCACTGAGCTAACTTGAAATTACTTGTTCTGCACACTATCAACCATGCCAAACTTGGTTAAGCAGTTCAAAACGAACTCAAAACACACTCCTACACATTGTGGGGAGTTCTTCAGCCAAGACTGGGTAGCACTAGTCAAGTTTTGGTACAAAATCTCATTTTTCCATTTTTAAGGCATTGTCATCAACAAAGCACTGAGCTAACTTGAAAGTACTTGTTCTGCACACCTTCAACCATGCCTAACTTGGTTAAGCAGTTCAAAACACACTCACAACACACTCATGCGCACAATGGGGAGTTCTTGAGCCAGTTCTGGGTAACACTAGTCAAGTTTTGGTACAAAATCTCATTTTTCCATTTTTAAGGCATTTCCATCAACAAAGTACTGACCTAACTTGAAAGTACTTGTTCAGCACACCTTCAACCATGCCCAACTTGGTTAAGCAGTTCAAAACACACTCACAACACACTCTTGCACACAGTGGGGAGTTCTTCAGCCAGTTCATGGTAGCACTAGTCAAGTTTTAGTACAAAATCCCATTTTTCCATTTTTTAGGCATTGCCATCAAAAGACAACGATTACAACTGCATGTCAAAGGGTGTAAAAACCTACTCCTGCACATAGTGGGGAGTTCTTCAGCCAAAGATGGGTAGCACCCCTCAACTTTTGGTACAAAAGCCAAATTTTTCAATGGTAAGCGACTACAAACCAAATTCTAACAGTCCCATATAAGCAATTACAACAGCTTCACGATGACTATAAAAATTGTGCAAGTTACCTGTTAACTTAATATCACCCTTAATGGGTCTTCCCCACATATAGGGGTCATAGAACTGGACATAACTGGACATTTCTTAACAACAACTAAGGATGAAAATTAATTAACACTACCAATCAACAAATGGAATGAATATTACAATAACAATTCAAATAAGCATTTGCTAACAACCACTATCTTTACTAACAAACCAAATCTCTGTTTCAAATACAAATATCCATAATTAAAGTAATACAAAATACTACACTAATAGAACTATCCGTAATTAAAGTTTGGGACTATATCTGGTGTACGGATTTTTACAAACTGCACTTTTGAATCGCTTTCGATGCATGTAATACTTCATAACAGTTTGATTGGTGCAATCTTCTCCCTCACGGCCAAAGTTGTTGCTATACTCATTTTGGTTACATGGGGTATTGTAATCATCACAATATGGGGTACTGTAATCATCACAATATTTATTTCTCTCCTCAATCAACTCAGTCTTCAATGCAGCCAATTCTTCATCAAGTGCTTTAATTTCAGCTTCTTGTTTCTCTAGAACAGCATCTAAACCATCATCAACATCTTTTTTCTGTTTTTCATTGGTTGCTGACTTTGAATGTGCTCTCTTCCTTACTTCCTCTCTAGCTGCATTAAATGATGCTCTCACAAAAGGATGACTCATTTCTCTCATTGATGGACCATAGTCATCAAGCGTCTGCAAATTCATCATAACCATCATTGTATAAATTTCTCTCCGACTGATTAGTATACATATTATTGGGGAAGAAAATGAATATGCTGCTACCATTTCAAATCATATAGTTAAAAGAGTAATGGTAAATCTTAAGCTTAAACCCATCACTTTCAGCACACAATGTGACAAATTTAGAAGTCCTTCTTCTATACCTGATAGTCTTGGACAAACTGGAATTCCGATAAAAACTATAAACTGGAATTACATTTTTTAATTATATTTTCACTTTATACTCATACATCTTTGCATATTAATTTCTAAAGTAAATTTTAGTAGTCCTTTTAAGTTGACAATTATTAAAAACACCACATGTCATTATTTAAATTATTTATCTTAAATCTAAAATATACTTTATAATTTTAAACATATCTGTTTATTATAAACTTAAAACATAATGTTATGAATGTACTACTAACATTTATTTATTATGAATTTTAAAATTAACTAATTAATACATAAGAAAAAGTGACGATGGAGGATAATGAATTAAAAAAAGTTACTAAAAATGTAGTCTAGATATGAAAAACTGAAAATAGAACATTTTAATTATTAATGGGTAGCAAAAGAAGTACCAGATCATACGTGAAGATGATAAAAAGGAGCAAAAACGGTTTCGAACCATGCTCATTTGAAAGTTGACCCAACAGTGGAATTACGACAATCTTGAAAACTCCAACAATCTGCAAAAAAAATTACATCATTAAATCTAAAACTCATTAAAGGTTTGCCTGAGTCCTTGAAGACTAAATTTCTATTTCGGAGGATTGAAAAAAGTAATATTCTTACCAGTTTCAAAACTAACAACATTAATTGAAAGTAAAAAGAAAATGAACAACACTAAAGGTGGATTAGCTTGTTTTCAAAATGACTACAATGAAAGTAAAAAGAAAATGAACAAATTTCCATACCTCTTGAGTCTGAGGGTTTGAATGTGAATCTAATTATGTGGTTATACTAACCAAGTGATTGAATTTGAGTATAATGCAATGAAGGGTAAGAACTAACAAGAGCCCAAAGGCACAAAATGATCACTTTTTATGTTCTTTTTTCTAAGAATTACATACATAATCTTTATATGGATGTGGAATCAGGAAAAAGGATAAGTAAAGAGTTCCATACGGATGAACAAATGATTTTATATAGTGGAAAGCACCTTGGATATGGAGACCCTTTGGATACGGAGCCGTTTCAACCTTCTAGCTCCACTTCTCAACGTTGGCATCCATTCCCCATTCAAATCATAGCCCACTTGAATATCTCCTAAAAAAATGGTAAAATTCCTCTATAATGAAAATATCAAAGTAAACAGACAAACGAATGTTAGGGGTCAAAGCCATTGCACAAAATAACGAAGAAAGAACCACAAACTCCAAACAACCCTTCCACGGAGACCGCCTTCCATAGAGACCGGTTAAAGCAGATCACGATCTCTACAACCAAACGAACACCACACGAACTCAAAGGGGCACACAGTCAACACAACAAACACACAAATTTAAATGAAAATCAAAAACCTCAAAATGGAAGACGGAAAAGAGAGTCTGAAGGAGAAGAACGAGACTGCGAAGGAGAACAATGACAGTGCGAAGGACACAGAACGAGAGTGCGATGGAGAAGAACTACGAAGGAGAACTACGAAGGAGAGAGAACGAAAAATTGAAAATGAACCCTAGGAGTGGGAACCAACTCCTTTGGACAGAGGTTTTACTGAAAAATTGAAGCGGGGCACTTTCAGGAATTCACTCTGAACCCCTAAAAATCACATTTTCATTTTAAAAAAAATAAATAAAATGTAACCAATTACAATACCACACGTGGTGTTGTCAACAGTGTTGTCAAAAACGCGTTGTTGGTATATCGCTACCCGAAAAATAATATCCAAATAATAAAATATGATAATAGAATATCAACTAACTTTAACTTTACTTTGTCTATATCACAATCAAATCTCTATTACAATCAAATCAAATATTAGTAAATCCAAAACTAATAAAATATTAAATCTCTAAAATTTAAGCTCCTCCTCCATCTTCCTCAACTTCACCAACCTCTCACTCAACTCCCTCACTGAAAACCAACCCCTTTCCTTTCCCTCCGGCCTCAGCATCCTTAATTTCTTCGCCAAATCCTCCACGCTGTAAGTCTTCAAGAACCCCGCCGGAAACATCGCCGTCGACTCCGTACCCTCTTTCCTCATCTCTTTCCCGAAAATGTCCTGCGACAAGTGTCTTGCGGGATTGCACGTCGGGGCGCTGAAGGAAATTCTGTAACAAGGATTGCTGTTGCTGCTGCCACGGGTAGCCGGGCGGAGGTAGAGCGGTCTTGGCGTGGAACTCGCTGAGGTTTTCTCGGATCTCGTTTGCGAAGGGTGGTTGGGAGCTAGATTTTGAGGAAGGGGAAGAGGGTTGTTTGAGACTTTCCCTGGCATCTCTGGAAAGGGAAGCCAAGGTACAATCGTAATTCGAAGTAGAGAATTATTATTGCTGCTGCGACGGGTCGCCGGGCGGAGGTGGAGCGGCCTTGGCGCATACCTCGCTGAGGTATTCTCAGAACTCGTTGAGGTATTCTCGGAACTCGCTGAGGTATGCTCGGAACTCGCTGAGGTATTCTCGGATCTCGTTTGCGGCGGGTGGTTGGGAGCTAGGGTTTAAGGAAGGGGAAGAGGGTTGTTTGAGACTTTCCCTGACATCTCTGGAAAGGGAAGCTAAGGTACGTTCGTAATTCGAAATAGAGAATCGTTGTTGCTGCTGCAACGGGTCGCGGGGCGGAGGTGGAGCGGTCTTGACGCCGAACTTACGGAGGTTTTCTCCGATCTCGTTTAAGAGGGGTGGTTGGGAGCTAGGGTTTGAGGAAGGGGAAGAGGGTTGTTTGAGACTTTCCCTGACATCTCTGGAAAGGGAAGCTAAGGTACGTTCGTAATTCGAAGTAGAGAATTGTTGTTGCTGCTGCGACGGGTCACCGGGCGGAGGTGGAGCGGTCATGGCGTACTCCCTGAGCATTTGTCGGAAATCGTTTATGACAGGTGGTTCGGAGCTAGGGTTTGAGGAAGGGGAAGAGGGTTGTTTGAGACTTTCCCTGACATCTCTTAAATGGGAAGCGAAGTGAGAGTTGGAGCCGGAGTTAGAATCGGAATTCGATGTAGAGAAGAAGAGGGTGCGAGAGCTGGTTGCCCTCCGACGATTGAGACGGAGAAGAAGGGCCATGGCAGACGATTGCACTAGAGATGGTTCGTTAGGGTTTTAGTTTGAGTGAGTGACCGAGTGAACGATTGAGTCACCGATTTTAATATTTAAAATCTCAGTGCAAGGCCAATGCAAAATGTTGAATAGTAGGGGCCTTTTTGTAAATGTGGTACTGAATTTGTAAAAATTGTATGAAAGGGGTCAAATTTACCGATGGATCGCTGGTTAACTGTGCTTTCGATCTCATAATGATGCTAATATTTTAATCTTGACTCCATCCATTATATAAGATGAAATAATATTTATATTTATTGTTAGATTTTGTAAAATTGTTTTTTCTAAAAATATTTTTATTTAGGTAAAATACATGATTTGATGAGTTCAAAAATAAAGGAAAAATTATTGAGTCAAAATTTGTTGTTTAAAAAAAAGGTATTGATAGATATGTAGCATAATTTATATGGTTAAAGAATTATTTATAGTGAATAAAATAATTTGAAAGTAAGTGAAGTAATAATAATCAGAGAATAAGTTCATTTATTGTAAAGCTTATTTAATTATTTGAGTATAAAGATATAATTCATTCAATATAAATAAGTCATTGGGCCTAATAAGGGCAGCAGACCCACTCGAATTGGTCACATGGCTTTGAGAGAGGTCCCTTTTCCCAATTCAGATTTTCATTCCTCATTTCCTTTCTCTCTCTAGAACTCAGATTTCTTATTTTCTTTGACTTCTCTCTAACCTTGCTCCACCTTCTCTGTACCAATTTCTCAAATTTCCACCGTTGTTATTTCAAATAGGTGGTTCCCCTACGTTCCCGGAGTCGAGAGCTTCCAATCCATTTGATTAGTTTCGCGTCTCTCCACTGATAAGGTAATTTTCCATTCTGCGCACCCTAGGGTTTTACTCATGCAAAGGTTCTACCTTGCAAGTAGAGTTATTTTTATTTTCCTTATCCTATCAAGTCCTAAAGACTGTGCTCTACACCAATTTGGTGGCTTGTAGGTACTATCGGAATTACCTCTGTGCGGAGGTACTGTTAGGACGCTTTTTGGAACCGTGCGATGAGAACCAAAAGGTAAGGGAAGTTAATATTGTTTTGTTGTTGTGTTAGCTATGATTTTGTAAATTATAGGAATGGGTGTATGTGTAATGAGAGTAACTTGATATATCTTATATATGTATGGTTGGGATGATGCTCTGGTTGTTTCCTTTTTTTTAGTTCGGTTATTAGCCTTTTGAGGGTGTGATAAAACGTGTATGTGTTTTTATTGAGTGTGGTGGGGTTAGTGTTTCACGAGTTGGAAAATTTATCTTGATGAATTTTTATATAGGTAGGTGTTAAGTATGGGTAGTGTGAAAAGGTTTAGGTTTTGAGTTTAAACTTGAAAAGAAGATGTTATTTAAGCAGAGTGTTGGGAGTTTGAGGAATCCTATATATGTGACTGTGAAGGGTTGTTCTATGGTTGGGTGATAGTTGTGGGTTTACTTACCACTGGTAGTTTTTTTTTACTCTTATTACGTTGAGTTGTTAAAGGAAGATAAATTGATTGTTGGGGGTTCTTTAGGTTGAATGATGAGTGATGGGTTTGAAGTATAAGGGTTTAATGGTGAATGTGGCAGGTGGCATTGAAGAGATTTCGTAATTAGTATATAAGTGTGGGTCGGTTAGGAAACGCATGGTCAGGGGAAAAGTTGAAGGGTTTCATGATCATGAAAGTGGAGAAGGGTGGCGAGATATGCAGAGGGGAGGTTTCTGTGAAAACCAAAAGAAAGAAATTAAAATATAAATGGAGTGGTTGAGGTGGGTTTAGGTTAACAGGAAGAAAGAATACAAGTGTGGTAAGTTGTAGTAGTGAGAGGGGTTTAAGGGACGTAGTGAATGAGGTTTTCATGGGATGGGTTCTTTATTGCAGAGGTAAGTTTGTTGCAGAGGTAAGTTTACGTGATATTTATGTGTGAGAGAGAAAATGTGAAAAATAAATTGGTGTAGTTTTGGAAAGAAGAGAAATAGTAAGATAAAAGGGTGGGGAAAGGGGTGGTCTGTTAAAGTGAAAAGATAGTGAGAGATAAAATGTTTAAGTATAGAGAATGAAAGGAAAGAGAGATAGGGTAAATATTTAATAAAACAATTGTTTATGTGTAATGTGATTACGTGGAAGGAGATGGTGATGCATGGTTTGGTTTTATTGGAATTATTTTTGGAGTGGGTCCCACGGTGATGAAAGGGTGTAATATTATATATGTATATTTTATTATTCTTATGTTTGGTTTTTACCATTTAAGTGAAAGCATGCCAAAAGTGAGAAATGGGTTGGTTTTTTATTAGTGGTGGGGCCGTAGCATATTTAATGCTTTGGAGAGAGAATTTTACTTGGTTAAGTGGGGTCTTTTTTTGGTTTTAGAAACCAAAAAGAGTGGCTTTCCTTGTGGTGAAAATGTAAGGTTACGTAAGGTAGAAAAAATGTAGAAAATTTGGTGGGCCATGTGGGTCCACCTAGTATATATAACTTAGTTTAATATTGTGGATAAAGAGTGGGGTCTACTTGGGTAGGTCAAAAATTTTGGATAGGACTTAGAAAAAATAGGGGTGTGTGTTTAGTAAATAATAGACTATTTTATTTTGGATTGACTTGTCATTGTTTTGTGGTTGTGTAATGATCGTGTTGAGAATGTTTATTATTAGATTATGTATATGTTCATTTTGGCAAAAGTATATGATTACAAAGTGATGAAAGTACGATAAAAGTGATAAACCAAGTTTCATCTGTGTAGAATCTCTTGGTGAGATTCTTAGTGTTTTAGAATGAAAGTAGGAGCTCAGTCTTGGGGGTCTTCTTGACGCTCCAATGGTCTTTCTTCTCATGTCGAAAGGATTGAACCATGTGGTGAGGAGTAGTAGGAGGTCTTAGTCTTGGAGGCTTCCATCATGCTCCAAGGCGCAAAACAGACTAACCTCATGAGTGGCAGGGCGGGGGAGCCCAGGGCGGGGGAGCCTAAGTATCACAAGCCACCACGGGTGCATGGCCCGCCATAACTCGACTATCATTCTAAAGTCCGGACGAGTCAAGTCTAGAATATAACATGCTAGGGTCTATGTTATAAATTGTCTTACTTGTATGTATTTTACTTGAGTTAAATCTGATATGTATATGTTGATATATTTGCATGTTTTTGATATAATTAGCTCACCCTTGCAATTGCTTGTGTTTGTGCCATGTTTGCTTCTGTTTTCCTTGCGATGATCATCCACTTGGATGAAAGCATATGGCGTAGAGGATACCTTGGAAACAATTCTTAATGGAGATGGAAATGCCGCTGCCTAGTTCATTAGACTTTACTTTTCTTAGTCTTAGATATTTTGAAGAACTTTAATTGTTATGTTTAAAGTTTTAAATTCCTATCCTTTTTAGGAGAACTCTATTTCTCCAAGTTCCTAAATTCTTGTACTGCTTCAGGATGACTGTAATCCTAATTGTCTCTAGTATACTCTAACTGTTTTCAATTATTATATATGATGACGTCTTGATTATGTATGCTTTTCTGTATAATTGGGATGTCACATGAATAATGAATTATTTGTATTTGGTTATGTAATTAAATTTATTGAGTGGTTGTAAGTGTGTATATTAATAATAGAATGTAAAAGATATAGTAAAGAAATAAAGTATATAGTAAAGAAATAAAGTATGTGTTCATAAAGGTAAAATTATCTAAAATTTGAAGAAATAAAATACTTTTATACTAATTGACAGTGTATTTAGAAATAATGGAAATTGATAATAATTTTTGGAAAAAAAATAGACCTGAGTTGATTTAAAAAAAATTAAATAAATAAATTATAATATTTGTCTATATTTTATAATTTATTTCTGTCAATATAGTTTCAATTTGATATTTTTACATCTTTTTTGGGAGGTAGACATATTTGTTTTGTGTGGAAAAATAGTTAAATGCATAATTACGTATGCAACATCATAATTATATTTTATTTCAATTGTATAATTAGGGCTGGGCAAAAATAACTTATCTCTACTGTACTGCAGTTAACTGTACTATATTGTACTAAAAATAACTGATCCATTTCTAGTAACAGTATACTATCTTATGGTTCAGTTTTTAAAAACTAAACTGATAACAGTTACAGTTCAGTTAACTGTGAGAACTGTATCTACTCTTACATTTACTCTAATTTCAGTTCAATTGTTTTATCTTTTCAAGAAAACTTTATTTAATAATAAAATATTAAAAAAATAATTGTTCACATAAAAAAATAATAATTAATTTTTTAAAACAACTTTTTTATCACAAAATTTATATTTTTATCAATAAAAATAAAAAATGTAATTTATATTTTTATATTTTTTAAGTT
>NC_028351.1:13302522-13339946 GCF_000741045.1 Vigna radiata var. radiata
TGTATTGTTATACTATTTAGTTTAAACTTAGTACAATTCAGTTTAAAATTAATATAGTTACTAGTTCAGTTCAGTTTATATTGTAGTTTAGTTAAAATTAGTGTAGTTTACAATTTAGTTAATAGTTCAGTTAGTGTAATTTACAATTCAGTTAATAGTTTAGTGCAGTTAGTGCAGTTTACAGTTCAGTTCAGTTTATACTGTAGTACAGTATAGTTCATTACGGTTCAGTTTGTCTAAACTGTTTTACAGTTTAGTTCAGTTTTTAGCAGCAGTACAGTTTGATTTGCCCACCCCTAGATATATAGCATAATTTATATGGTTAAAGAATTATTTATAGTGGACAAAATAATTTGAAAGTAAGTGAAGTAATAATAATCAGAGAATAAGTTCATTTATTGTAATAATGTATAAAGTGGTTATTAGTATGATTACTTAATGACGATATTTAATTTCAATTATTCTTTTGCAATCCTTCAATGTATTTTTTGGATTTTTTTTTTTTAAATTCATTAAACGTGTCAAGTTGACATGGTTGCTTGTTTTGAATCGAAAACGGTAAAGATATTCACTTTTTATTATAGTTTTTCTTTGAAAGGTTATCGAAAATAATTTATTACTACTCACCTTAATGGGATATAAAACAATATACAAAAAAGGTTTAAAAAAATTAAGATTCATATTTTTCTGTATAAGTTAAAAACTAAACAATAAATCTATTAATTTTAATGTAAAAAATCTGTAATCATAAATTACTATAATATTAAAATAACTTTAGAATATAATCAAAATCAGTATTTGAAATTTGAAGTTTAATGGATCTCTCTATTAAAGTTTCAATAAATTTGTGAAGAAGAAGAATGATGTACCTAAAGTTTAAAAGTAAGGATTTCTGTCAGATGTTGTTTGGTTTTTTGGTGCAATTTGATGGGTTTAAGGATGGGTAAGATGTCATTAAGTCGAGAATAATCTATTGAAGAACTATTGGTTTAATTTTGTAGAGTGAAAAACTTAATAAGGAAATGATTAACTTAGTTTGATTTAGGTTTAATTGTTTATTTGGTCTTTATGTTAAGTGAGTTTTTTTAGTTTATTATTCAGTTTTAAAAGTGTATATATCGGATTTTAAAGTTAGTAAAAATTGTATGAATTAAGTCTCTTTTGTTAAATTGGCATAAACAGAGTTAACTTCACGTTGACGTGATTATAAAATCTGATCTTTTTCTTCTCTCTCATCTGTTTATTCTGCAACTAGACCTGTCAAATAGGCTCCTATAATAGGCCCTAGCCCTAGCCCATGTAAGTTGGAGCCAAAAAAACTCACAGGGCCAAAAAAGCCCTTTATTAAAAAAGCCCCCAGGGCTAAAAAGTCCTAAAGCCCTGTGAGTCAGGGTCAACCCATAGACTTTCTTTTTAACAAAAAAAAAACAATATTTAACAATAAATTGCATTTTTACTTAGAAAAGAAACACTTATATTAAGTGTTATAAACACAAAGGTAACATTTATCGTTATATGACACTAGATTAATTTAGAAAAAATAAAAAGGAATAAATATATTTATAATTTTTTTATTATATAAATATTTTTATTAACATCTACAAAATAAATATTAAAAACAAATAATTTTAGAATGGAGTTGAGGGATGTTAATTACTTTTTCGTAATTAGTGTTTACTTAATTGATGCTGATATAAATAAATATAAATATTAAAAAGTAAATTAAGAGACTAAATTTTTTTATTTTTAATATTTTTTTAATTATTATTCCCTAAGTATACATTTAATTAATTTATTTGTTAAACCATTTTTTCAAAATTAAAATTAACAAGTTAAACATATTAATTGCAAATCTACGTCAATTTGACTTTTCTGAGTCTAACCATAAGTAGAAGTGATGTTAGATTTATGTTTTCAAAATAAAAATTCATTCGATTTTTTAAAGAAATATAATGTTTTTCTTTGTGTTAACAGTAAAATAAATATTTTGAAAATTGCTAAAGGTATATGTGGATATGTTTTTTTTTTTACGAATATTGAGGAGAATAAAATAAAACGGAACATGAAATAAAATTTTGGATAATTTTTATATAATTAAAATTTAGTTTTAAATAAAAGCATAAAACAAATTTTATAAATTACTTTACAAACAAACTAATTTTAGTTTAGAAAAAAAAAGGCTACTTTTATTTTCTTTCTTTTACATTATTGTAATAAATAAATATATAAATATAAATATATATATATATATATATAATATTATATTTATTGGAATGTAATTATGAATTAGTTTAAGATAAAACTTATAAAATAAAATAAAAGCACATAAATTTTTAAAATTTTGAATTTAAAATACTGTCAATCTTTTAAGTGAATTAAATTTAAATCTTCTTAGACTTGAATTTTTACCAATGAGTTATTTTCTTTAAGGTTTTTTCCGAAAAAAGATTTAGTTATTTTGCTATGATTTTTCTTTCAATTTTCAAAATTTTTAAAAGTTCTTTTTTTTATTAATTTTTATAAAAACTAATATATATATATATATATATATTAAAATTACAATAAATTATTTATATATAGATTATATTATTTCTAAAATTTAATTCAAGTTTTGGAATGAGGCTAAATTTAATTAAAGTTTTGGGGTGGGGCTAAACCCACTTTAACCCTGACCCTAACCCACTTAAAAGGGGCTTTGGGGGTTGGGGCTTTTTTCTGACCCCCTACTTGAGGGGCTTCTTAAAATAGGGCTTTTTCAATAGTGGGTTGGGGCTGGCCCTGGGGCCATAGGTTAAATTGACACCTCTATCTGCAACGTCCAACTTTTCCTCTTTCTATATTTATGATTTTCATAATTTTAGGACATTTTTTTTCTTTTTCTCCTTCCACTAACATGTTACTCTATGCATTCCTCTTCCTTCCTCTCGGCTTGACACTATGTCGTTCGATTAAAAAATTCCTCTATCGTTCGGTGCAAAGTTCCTTTGTTGTTCGATGAAAAATTCCCCTTCCCTCTTCTCGGCTTGACACTCTGTCGTTCAACTTGACACTCTCGGCTTGACTTCCTTCCTTCATCTGACGCTCAACCACTATATATGTGCAACTGATTCACCTGCCTCGTTACTGTCATGCCTTGCACGTGTTACAAAACCCCCCAATCAAAAAAGCACTGCGAAGTCACCACATCATCTTCTTCACCAGAAACCTCCATAGCTTCGCGTAACCAGGACACCACCGGCTTACCCCCTTCTCCGTCATTCTTGCGCAACAACCTCCATTGTGAAACCTTCACTAACCTAAATCGCGTCGTTGTTTGTAACAAATGGAACAATGAAAGAGACTGATGCACCAAACAATAGAGGGCGCTTGAACTGAATGGTCGAGGGCCTTCGCACCGAACGACCGAATATTGATTCACCGAACGGTAGAGTAACGGGTGAAGAGCAGTTGTACCAAAAGGTAGAGGACGCTTGAACCGAACGACCGAGGGTGAAGGAGATGGTAGGAAAAGCAAAGGGGGGAGAAAAAAAAGTCTATTCACTTACTGCTTTTAATTAATGTTGAGAGAAATAGAAAAGAGAGAGAAAAAGATGGCAAGAACACCAGGGTGTCAGCATGCCACGTCAGCATGTCAACTTCCATTACACATGTATACTATCAGCATGCCACGTAACTGTTAACTCATTGGCACGCGTACCAAATCGTTCAAGTAGTAAAACCGGGTATCGTTTCCCAAGAGACTTGGTTAACACTTTATGATTGTATAATTAACTAACTAACTTAGGCTAAAGAATGATTCCCTTTTATATGAGTTTTTGTGTAATTAAAGTAACTATAAAACATAAATGGTGAAAGTGATCTTAAGCACTCAAACACTTGGAAATGGTAGGATTAGAAATGAAATGGAATGATATTGTTGGGGGTATGCTTTCACCGACTTCACTCTTATGCAAATAAAATCACATCCTCTTCATTAATATGTGAATGTCAATCTACTAATTTACTCAAACCCCAATCCCTTGATAGAAAGTGTAATACCCATGAAAAATATTTATTCTAATAAATAATAGTGAATTTTTGCATTATTAGTAGTAGTAATAATTTTTAATGAATAGAAAATATAATTAAGGTTAGAAAAATTTAAATTATGATAGAAAATTATAATAATTTCAGAAGGAGGGGTTTAAAATTTTGAGAACCTATTTTAGAAGGTTTTGTTAAAAAAAAGTGAATAGTAAAAAGTGAATAGTAAAACGTGAATAGTAAAAATAAATAAATAAATAAATTGAGAGGATAAGAATCTCTGAGTTGCATGATTGAGGAAGGATAAGATTTGCAAGTGGTTTTGCAAGTGGTGATTAAAATATTAATAAAATAATATTAAAATAATAAATAATATTAAAAAATAACTTAAATAGTAAAATTTTTGGACTATAAATAGCCATGGGAGGAAAGATTATTCTGCACAAAGAGAAGAAGAATCAAGTGAGAAATCTTGAGAAGAAAGAGTTAGGAAGAAAATTTTAGAAGAGTAGAGGTTCTGGAGGGTTTTCGGGAGAACAGATTCGGAGCAAGAAATTGAGTCTGAAATAGAGGTAAGGGGAGCTAACCTTTCTAATTTTTTATATTATAAAATATATTTTTTTTTACTATTTATGTCTTGAAATTTTGTGCAATTACTGTTAATGAAAAACCTATGTGCTTTTGAATTTCTGTGTTAATATTATACGTTGTTGTTTTGAATCTGTGAATAAGAAATTTGTTAATAACATGTTGAGGAACACTTTGGCTAAGGAAAGACTTGATACTTAAGTTGTCTATTGTGACACCTCTCTTTCCTGGAAGTCTACTCAATGTGTTTTTAACTAATTCTTATCAAACAAATTATGTGCAGTTAAATTACTTTGTGATATATTTAATTTGTATGATTTTTGGTGATGAATGGACTTTATGATGTTTGTATGAATTATTGAGTGTATATCCTTTTTCTATTACATCTATCTGGAAGGATAAAAAGATGTCTAACCGGCTTTGCCAGATTCAACTTTTTGATTTCCCAGAACGTTTATATTAAAATTATTTTTTTATGATAGCTTACCGTTACTTTTTGTGTTGAATATATTACATTGGACGTGAAATTTATGTATTTGAGCGTAATGGAAGTGTATTATGATATCATATATAAACTTAATATTTTTGTTGTCTATGATGAAATTATGATTGATAGTTCCATCGTATTTACTAATTTAAAGTTTTCTGATGTCTATGAATGAACTAGAATTATATCACATCAATTAAAAAGGTTAAGAGTGATGAATATTTTAAATATTAAAATTGTAATGAAAAATATTTTACGAGTCTGGTGTCCAAGAAAAGATTTTTGAGTTTAGAATCCAACAAAACAAGAATCTCTTCGGTCGGAATACTATAGATAAAAATTATGAGTAAAACATTGAGCAAAGGTCAAAGTAGACAACACATTATTCTGAATGTATTTTTAGACTTAATTTAAGTTAATGGATGTTGAGTTCTTTGGGTCTAATAGATAATCATTTTTTATTCTTTAATCTTATCGTATCATTGGGATGATTTATATTTATCTCGGTAGTTAAAAAGGATGATTTCCTTTTTACCTATGTAAGGCGATAGGTGGATCCAAGTCCTGTTACTTTTCCTCTTTCAAGAGGGTACAGATATCTCGCTAAGAGTTTCTGACTTGTGCTGAGTATTGTGCTTGGTTAATGGATGTTATTCACCAATGTTTTTACTCGTAAGCCCTTGAAGAATTAGGGAGATATGTCCAATGCGGCGTGCATAGGACGGCTCTTATCCGCGATCCATATGAGGGACTGGTTTTGGCATATACTTAACAAATGCGTAAAAATCGAGATAAATCCAATAGCTACGTGTGAAATGAGAAGTGATTAGAGTCAGATGAAAAGTGAGTAGTGTCTGAAGTATACGTGAAGGTAGTATGTTTACGTTAATAATATTATTAAACATTCAAAGTGTGTAAGTAGGTTTATTTGTAACTTATATTTTTCTGTATTCGGTTAGCTAACCCTACTTGTGTGACTACGATGATTGTATAACTCGTGTCGTTATACGGGAGTATATGATGTTTCAGGTAAAACTGAAGACATTTAGTGTGAGGATGCGTTGGGAAACACTCTTCGGGACTTTTAAATATACGTATCTTAAATTATAGAACGTTGTGGTTTATAATTTTAAACTACTTTAAGATTTGGTTTGTAATTCAATAATTATTCTTGAAAACTTTGACGTCCTCATTGTATAATATTAATAAATGTGTGGTTTTAAATGTGAACGTGTATTTTGGAAAACTTTTCTGTGACACTCCGAGAAGGGGTGTTACACTTGTTGGTATCAGAGCAAAGATTTTAAAAAATGTTTTGGGGATTTTGGGGAGTGAGCTCGCTAGTTTTTGTAGTGTAACTCTATAATTAGTTGTGGTTATGAGATAACCTATAATTGTGTGCAAAATTTCTTGTCTGAAGCTTTGTGCTGAATTTTTTTTGAATTACTTGTGTAAAGTAGACAATGTCGCACAATCAGAGAACTTCTACCAACTCTGCTAAAGACATTGCTCGAGCTCTGGAGCAGATGGTCTAGGTGTTACAAAGACAACATGCTGATCAAACTCCAACGAATCATGTGGGCATGAATGACTTCTTACGTCATAATCCCACCAAGTTTAGTGGAAACACATCACCTGATGTAGCAGATGATTGGATTTGTAACAACGAGAAGATCTTCGAAGTGATTAACTGTTCTAAAGAACAAAAGCTAATTTTTGCTACTTTTATGCTGATTGGAGAAGCTGAATACTGGTGGAGAGGTAGGAAGCAATTGATGAATACTCGTGGGGAGGTCATCAATTGGGAGAACTTCAGGGCAAGATTCCTGGAAAGGTACTTCCCAGACAGTGCAAAGTTCGAAAGAGAAGCTGAGTTTCTGACCTTACAACAAGGAGGCAGAACAGTACCAGCGTATGTGCAACAATTTGAGTACCTCTCGAGGTTTTAGACGCAGACAATGAGTGAAGAATGGAAATGCCGGAAGTTCGAAAGAGGTCTACTATAACATCCCCACTAATTTTTTTTACACTTAATTTATTTTATATATAAATAATATAAGGACGGTAACATTTATACAATCTTCCATAAGGAAATGTAAAGGATTTCATGCTAATTACACCTTTTAAACTCAGATTTCAACTTCCCATCTATAAAGATAACTCGAACTCTTATCAACTATTCTTCTGCCTCTATCTTCACTTGAACTGGATTAGACGACATTCCTTCATTTGCTCCCGTATAACATATACGTTATACGATCATCGCAAAAATATAATTTTTCGGCACAAACACAAAAAGTAAGGGTAAGCTATCATAAAAATAATTTTAATATAAACGTTCCTGGAAACCAAGAAGTTGAATCTGGCAAAGCCGGTTAGACATCTTCTTATCCTTCCATATAGGTGCAATAGAAAAACGATATACACACAATAATTCATACAAACATCATAAAGTCCATCCATTCCCAAAAATCATACAAATTGAATATATCACAAAATAATTTAATTGCACATAATTTGTTTGATAAGAATTAGTTAAAAACACATCGAGTAGACTTCCAGGAAAGAGAGGTGCGTCACAATGGACAACTTAAGTACCAAGTCTTTCCTTAGCCAAAGTGTTCCTCAACTTGTTCTTAACAAATTTCTCATTCACAGATTCAAAACAACAACATATAATATTAACACAAGAAATACATATACAACAAACACATATGTTTTCCAATAACAGTATTCACACAGAATTTCAAAACATGAATAGTGATTTAACAATAGTAAATCATAATATAAAAGCTTAGAAAGGTTAGCTTCCTTTACCTCTTTTTCAGACTTAGTTTCCTACTCTGAGGTTGTTCCCCCGAAAACCTTCCAGAACCTCTACTCTTCTAAAATTTTCTTCCTAACTCTTTCTTCTTTATATTTTCTTTTTTCAAGATTTCTCACTTGATTCTCCCTCTCATGTGCAGAATAAGCTCTCCTCCCATGGCTATTTATAGTCCAAAAATTTTACTATTCAAATTATTTTTTTAATATTATTTATTATTTTAATATTATTTTATTAATATTTTAATCACCACTTGCAAAACCACTTGCAAATATTATCCTCTCATTATTTTTTTTTCATTTTTACTATTCACTTTTTCCTATTCACTATTCACTATTCACTTTTTTTTTTAACAAAACCTTCTAAAATAGGTTCTCAAAATTTTAAACTCCTTCTTTTGAAATTATTATAATTTTCTATCATAAATTTAAATTTTTCTAACCTTAATTATATTTTTTTTATACATTACTATTACTAATAATAATGCTAAAATTTACTTCTATTTATTAAAATAGATATTTTTTTTTTGGGTCTTACATCTACGCCCTAGTCTGATGAAAGTTATTGTCCATCTGAGGATTAGGGAATTTCCAGAGATGGTAGAATAAGCCAAGCTAGCCGAACAGATGGAAGGAAATTCAAGCCGAGTCATTAGGCCTTAGCATAACAAGTTTGGTGGAGGAAGACAGATGAAGAAGCCTTACCAGTGACTAGAACCGATTATTCAGGGAGCGGTGAAGTGTTTTGAATGTGGAGGTCCACATTATAGGAAGGATTGTCCCAAGCTCTTTGGAAAAAGGGCTGATATGAAGGTATGTTTTTCCTGCAACAAGCCAGGACATATTTCTTACGATTGTCCTGAGAAGAAGAAAAAGGAAGTTGAGCCGCAACAATCAAGCTCCTCCGGTGTGAAACCTAAAGCGACAGGAAGGGTTTTTGCCATCACCGGCGAGGAAGCAGCTAAACCAGGTAATCTTCTTCTAGACACGTGCCTTTTGTTTGGAACCAGGAGTGGTGTGAGATCCTAGAGAGACAAAACTCGTGTAATCTTGGAAAAAATTAATGAAACTCCTTAAGAGTTCTTAAGGAAGAACTTGATGTAGCTCAGGTTAAGTAAACTAGTATAAAAATTTATGGTATACTGTTTCTCGATTCAAATGTTTTCCATTTAATTATATCATTAAAATGTGATGTCTAATCATCTTAAAACTCTTGCATACTATCTTAAAAAACTATTTAATACTAATTTGAGAAAAGATTTTGATAACATGAAAGAGTTCTCATATGGTGATTGATGATGAAAATATTAGATAATAAAAATCATCTTAAAACTCTTGCATACTATCTTAAAAAACTATTTAAAGCTAATTTGAGAAAAGATTTTGAAAACATGAAAGAGTTCTCAAATGGTGATTGATGATGAAAATATTAGATAATAATGATGATGATTAAGAAGAAAACTCTACCCTTGATCCCTATGATGGTGAGGCTTTTGAGCAAAATAGATGAGAGGGGATGATGAATTTTGTTTTTTGGAAACACCTAAGATGAAATATGATATGTCAAATGAAATGAACCCCCTTATTGATTATGTTATTAATTATTCAAACAGTATTATAAAAAATATTAAATTGACAAAAATTAGGAATTAATTAAGAAAAAAATAAAATTATGATTAAATTAAATAAATTCAATAAAATTAGGAACTAAATTATTATTTAAACCAATTTTTAAATATAATATAGTTTTGTGTCGGCATAGGATGCTAAAATATAATTTTTAATATAAATTTTAATTTAGTGTTTGCTTTAAAGTCGTAGCAGCCAGGTGGCATTTCAATTTTTTTTTAATGTATATTAACATGTAGCATCAACTTCACACCGATGATAACATTTAATTTTTTTTAAAGTCAAAATTATCTTTGTGTCTCTTAAGCCGATGATTTTTTTTTTTTTCAAATTTCATAAGTTTTATTATCGGTTTAAAGTGGGTTGGGCTGACACTAATTGTTGCTTTATCTTGTTAGACGTTGCTTCCTCCACCTCCTCATTTTCTTTCCTCTACCTCCCTCTTCATTTTTTATCCCTCATTCTATTTTTCAATTCCTAATTTATCTTTTAGTAAAAATTTAATAAGGTTAAAATTTTATAAATTCTACTCTTTCATTGATTCTCTTTTACCTCTTTGTGTTGTGCTTCGTGCTTTCATTCTTCTGTGTGCTTCTTGCTCTCATTTTTATACTCCTTTACTGGTTTTGAAAATTCTTTCTCTTTGAGAGTACTGTGAGTGAGAGGTTTCCAATTGTTGGGGTCAAAAACTTTAGTCTACACTCTATTGCTTCAAGGTGTGATCGTTTTTCAAGGTGTGATCGTGATCGTCTTCAAGGTGTGGTCGTTTTTCAAGGTGTGGTCGTGATCGTGAATAAGGTACGTAACCTAAATTTATGTGAAAACCTTCAAACGGATATGGGCATCCGTCGATGGATATCGACATCCGTTTCAGGACCAAACGAATGTGTGACATCCGTTTAGGCCTGAACGTCTTCTTCCTCCTATGCACACAGAAACCTCAATAGGAAAAAACAAAAACAGAGCAACAAACACAAAGCAGAAATCAACATAATCTTAAACATTATATTACATACATTTACAAAAAAACGAAGGAAGAAACGAAAGAAACGAAAAAAACTAACTTCTCGTAGACTAAGAGGCAAAAATGAAACGAAGCAACAACCACCGCGCCGCACCGTCGCACACACCCGCCGCACACACCGGCCGCAACGCTGCATACCGCCGCATCGCCCAACACACCCGCAGGCAGAAACGAAACAAACCAACCGCCGCACCGCTCAACACACTCGCAGGCAGAAACGAAATGAACCAACAACCACCGCACTGCACCGCCGCACATACCCGTCCCACCGCCACCCGCCGGACACACGAAAAACTAAAAGCACCATGCACAAAGGAAGAGAGGACTGGGAGAGTTGGAAAGTTTTAGAAAATGAAACTTTGAAGCGTAGGGTGAGAATCAGAGAAGGGGAGGTGGGGCTGCTATGAAAGTGGAAGTCTGTGAAAGTGTCTGACTGAAGTAGAAAATAAAAAGTTAGGTTAGGATAACTTAGTTAAATAGGAATAAAAAAATAAAAGAAAAAAAATAAGAAAAGACTATTTTCGTATTTAAAGAAAAGTTAAAAAAAATTGGAGAAACGAAGGATGGAGGGAGCAACGCCTTTTCTTGTCGTGTCCGCTTAGCCAATGCAAGTATAGTCCATTATAACCCACACTAACATCTGAAAACTATTACTCCATATATATATATATATATATATATATATATATATATATATATATATATATATATATATATATATATATATATTGTATTATAAACTTACTATTTCTTTTCTTAAGTTAATAAATCACTAAATTCATTATATTTGAACAATTTTATACTCACAATTTAAGTTTGTATGTATAACAATTGAAAAATATAAGTTCTTAAATTAATAATTCTTTAACATTAACTGTTTCAATAATTTTGTACATATAATTTAAGTGTATACATATATAATATCTAATAAAATATTATTAATTAAATAATTAATATATTTACATTATTAATGAGTTAATTATCAATAAATATCCGTGAGTACACGTGTTTCATTATTTAACGACAAATTTATTGATAGAAAATTCAACAGTAATTCATTAATGAATTTATTGATGAATAGTAGGCATTTGAAATTTCTTGTGTCAACTACCCTTTCCTCTTAAGTTTCAAGGAAGAACCCTTAGATGATTTATTGGAATAAGTCTTTTATGGATTCTTGAGATATGATTTCATTATTGCAGAAGATATAAAAGATATAATCCTTTAGTTATATAATAACAATTCATCATATGATATTTTCATCACTCCAAATTATCCCAAAATGAACTTTGAGGTTATCGTAAAACGGAGTGATAATTTCTTATAACCAATAAACTTATCATTTTCATTTTTTCTATTTTAGGTTATCATTAGAAGTTTCATGCTAACTAGAGACAAAGTTAATTTAGAGTATATAAGAGAATATAAACCTCATTTTAAAAGATAATTTTGTGGGATTAAGTTAGATTAAAAGTCCATCAGTTAACTTGGTATCATAACCATTGTTAGAGTCTATTCTAGTGAGATTTATTGTTTATTGGACATATTGCTTCACCTATTATTAGACAACTTATTAATTTTTAGTTCCACGCACGAGATATATATATCTCGGTGTGAGCTAGGTATCTTAGAAGTCTCACATCGACTAGAGATAAAATCAATTTAAAATGAATAAGTGGATGCGATTTTTTTGAAATTAAGTTAGGCTTTACACTATAGGAAAATTGTGTTTAATCAATACACCATGATCCTTCGGTAAATGTTAATTACCAATGGAGTTAGTTATTAACATAAATGTTTCGTCGGTAAGGTATTCTTATTTTAACTAATGGATCATTGTCTGTCGGTATGTTCCTAGATGAATTTAAGTCAAAATTTGGATTTCCCTCTCCAAATTACTTTTTTATGCAAAGCCTTCTTTCACTTTGTCTTCCTTTTTCACTCCATTCTTCGTCATTCATCAACCTCCGTTGCTTTTTGACCTTCTTGTTGTTTCACTCCTTCCCCTCGGAGTAAGAGTGGCTACTACGTTGACGTTGGTGAGGAGGTTACCACTTTGACGGTGTAGTGAGGACATGCTGCCGTGAGGCTACCTGCTTCGTTAAGGAGTCGTGCTTGATGGTTCGTGTTGCGTCGTTGAGGGACGTTGGTCGAGTGTCCACCGCTGTCGTCGTCAAGCGAGGCTATCGTTGTTCCCCTGCCATAACGTAAGTTCTGATTGAACTTTAGCAATTTAGCCCCTGTTCTTCATAAGAGGGTGTTTAATCTGTGCAAAGAAAAGCACATTTTCATTTGGTTGCGAAATGTGATTTCATTAAGTGTTGAAATTGAGCTCTGCATGTGTTCATTGATGTGTTCTGTTGTGTTTGGAGTGCAAGATTATGTGTTATGTTGTCATTAATTATATGTTCTATTGTGCAGTATAATAAAAATCCAAGTTCAAAAAGTTGAGTTAGAAAACTAACAAGAATATTACACAAAAACAAAAACAAACAAAATGTTATGGAAGAAGTATTGCTAACAAGGATTTCATTGGATGAATTAATAAAGCAATAAAAAATAATTTAAATCGAACAATAAAACGATGAGTTGGCTTATTGATTCTGAACAATTGAAAAATATTTCATAAGGACAGTGTAATGATTTAAGTCCCTTCAGTGGATGGGGGAAGCATGTTATTGCTGACAGAACTTTCCATGTTAATCTTCCATCTCAATCACAATACACTAGACTTTATAAACAGGCACATGATTCAATTCAAGGCTGCATATATGAGACTCATTTATTGCAGAAACAATTGAGTCTACTTTCAATTCTAGTGTGTTAAGAATACCTTATTTGTAATAATTAAAACAAAATATAGTAGTACAAGAGCAATAGTTGCTAGAACTGATCAAAAAAGGTAAATTACAATGGAAATTTCTAATATTTTCCTACAATAACAGTCATAATTAACTACCAAACAATACCATCTTAATTTGTTATTAAATAAAGAAATTTTTTTCACCAAATTTTAAGATATTACTAGTAATATAGTTTTCCCTAATAGTAACCCTCATAAGACTAGCTTGTTGTGGTCCATAACTTGACTACAAACATCCACAATATAGTGAAAACATAACTTATTCACAAATTGAGGAATAACCGTAAGAGTGATGCTAAACTACTAGTCCCCAATAGGATAAAACCTCTAAAAGGCAAGGACCAAGACCACTTATAAGCATTACCAAAATATAGTAATTAACCGTTAATACGATGACCACCATAAAAGCTTCCATCAATTGAACCTAAATTCACACGTAGCAATCAAAGCATGTCATGAAATTAGGTAATTGTTTTTCATTGAAATAACAACTTGATGTGTGATGTTCATATACTATCTATGTCATAAATACTATATTCATGCATTTGTATAATCTTAAATACATCATTCATGTTAAGATGGTTTCTCAACCAAAGGCTACATTTCGAATTGGAAGATGAAAGGAACTTACAATATTTGTCATTACAAATTCAAATTGAGTGGACTTATAGTTTAGAATTTAAACTAGTGAATTTTAATATGGTGGCTCTATTTTTAGTTTAATTATGGCTTGACACTAGTATTTGGTTTAAGTCTTATGTTTGCATTTTTTTTTTGTTTCCAAAGTTTTGCTATCAAACTTGTAATCCATGAGGCAATGCTCTAGTGTGCACCAGGCATTGCTCTAGTGTCCACCAGCCCAACTCACATAAGTCCAACCACCTTCAAAGGAGCAAAAACAACAACAGAACCCACCTTCAAAGCAGCAAAAACAACAACAGAACGATGAACATGATCACGAAGATGACTATTAGATTATTAGCTTATTGTTTATGTTTATGAACGTATACTTGTACATATTATTTATGTTTTACAAACATATACTCTGTTCGTGTATATCAACATGTTTGGTTGGATAATGTTTAATGGACTTAGATTGTGTGGCTGGATATTGTTCATTGATCAGGTCTGATTGTCTCTGATTGTGGGATAAACAACCAATGTCACATTATACTTCAATCTGCCATGACACTTATCAACAGACTTACCAAAAAATATATTGTATAATAATTAGTGATTGACAAATCTTTTCGTAATTATAAATGAACGAATTTTTCGATGATTACTAACAAATATATCTTTCAATATTTATCAATGGTTGGTATCCGTCGATAATTGTTACCGACAGAATTATTAACAACAGAAAATTCATCGGAAAACAAACATTACTGATTAATTTTGATTGTTTTTGAGAAATTACTACTGCCGATAATTTTAGTTTTTTTAGTGTAAAATGTAGTTTCTTATATCAGTTATATTAAATGTTGATGCATATGTTTTGGTGTGGATGAATAATTTTTGGTAATAATATAAAGAATTGAACAGTGACTATGAGTGTAGAACACGTAAATGTGTCTAGATGCTATCAACGTAGCACATGTAAATCCATCTAGATCCTGTGATAATACAGCTATAAACATAGGAAAATGAATACTTTAGCTTTGTTCTGGTCATTGGGCACGGGGATTACGAAAGCAAGTATTGAAGCTGGGTGTTATCCAAGATTTGACACGATGATGATGATGGAGACGTAATGAGAAGTGGATTATAGCTCAGCATGGTGTGGAGGAAAATCTAAATCAGTTTCTAATAATTGTTGTTGACATGGAATGGGCACAATCATGCATTGCATTGCCACTGTTCACAAGTACAAGACAAAGCCACAGGGGAGACAAAGACTTTGGATTAAAAGCGAATCGGAAAATTTGGAAGCCAAGCATTGGTGATTTTATAGGTGCATTCTCATCTTCCGGAAAGAAAGAAAAGTAAAGAATCATTTCCGAAAAGCCAATTTCTTTGCTCAACTTTTTCATGGATAGAGAGCAAATAGAAGAATTAGGACGACAATAGTATATCATGTTTAAAGAGGAGAAGTTGATAAATGATTTTCAATGATATTTATTGTGTTATTTTTAATTTGTTTTTTACTTCTTTCTCTATCTTATTTATAGAACACAGTTGAATTGACTTTTTAATTTTTCGTTTCACGTATCATCTGAAAAGTGATATATAGATTATAATTTCACATAATAATCAATAAGTAATCGGTTGATGATGT
The DNA here is from genome assembly GCF_000741045.1 of Vigna radiata var. radiata. Lineage (NCBI taxonomy): Eukaryota > Viridiplantae > Streptophyta > Magnoliopsida > Fabales > Fabaceae > Vigna > Vigna radiata. The sequence continues at coordinate 13,318,238 of NC_028351.1, forward strand.
TGGAATGAAGTTCAATAGATGTCACCTTATAACTTAACCGAATTACTTATGAAATCCATCGTTTAAATTATTGTTATTCAAAACTTTCTTTCTAACTTAATACATGTAATATGAGATTGAATATATATATATATATATATATTATGTATTATTTTATTGGTTTTCTATCTATAAATTTCACTGTTTTAGGATGAGTTGGACAAGTCTTCACAGCAACATACTAATCTTTAATTGATCATTTTTAAATCTAAATATTGTCCTTTTTAAGAAACCTTTCATTAATCTAAATTACTCGAGTGGTTAGCCAAAGATGGCAAGTCAAAGGTGGTCAACTCATCATGATTAATCAAAGGTGGTCGGCCTAGAATGGTCAACCAATGAGTTCGCTTAGATAGGTCAGTCCAAAAAAGTCGGTCAAAGTGATCGACCTAGAGTGGTCGACTAATGGTGGTCTGTACACATACAATACATAGGTCTCTTAAGTACGAGCATTGAATAATTTCCAAAGGGGTTTAGATTTGGCCGTTTGGTATGTCAAAGGCTAAGTACCTGAAGCTTATGTAAGTCGAGTGTTGTAACTTGATCGGGAGGGGTTCTTTAGTTTGAACTTGTCCTTAACCAGTAATTATGTACTTTGTTGTATGTTGATTAGATGACATTCAACCATCTTTAAGGTGAACAATTTGGTAGAAGTTTTTTTTTTTTTTTTTCATAACTCTTCCTTAACAATTTGGGTGCTCCATTGATAAAGGTTCTTTTGAGAATTATTCCTTGACCAATCACTTAAAGGGTGAAATAGGAGTTCACTTGGATGAATTATTCCTTAATCAACCTATTGATCAACTCAGTGGGCCGAGAGGGTGAGCTCAATAAGACAAGGATGAGCTCGACGAGACAAGGATGAGCTTTCGAAATTGAAGTTGACTAAGATGTCGAGGTCGACAAGTTAAGGCTGACTAATTGAGGTTGAATAGTTGAATGAGGTTGAGAGGTCGATGTCCAACGAGACCGAGTTGTCAAGACTCAAAAGTTGACAGACAATAAGGAAAAAAGGCCAGGTTCAATTTGTCAAGACTGAAAAGTCAACAAAATTTGAAGATAAGTTAAGGCCAAAGGAGGCTGAATGGTTGAAACCGAAGGAGACAAAGAAGAGGTGGAGGCCACACAACTGAAGGAAGCTAAGAGGAGTTAGAGGTTGAATGGACAAGCTTTCAAGACAAAAAAGTCGGCAAAAGTTTTAAGCTAAGTGTAAACCAAAGGAGGTAGGCTGACCGAGATGTCAAGGACTTAAAAGTCGACAGATGATGTGAGGCCAAAAGAGGCTTTTGAGACTGCACGATCGAAACCGGACAAACGGAATGTTGAAGTCTAAAAAGGCTGTTGTGACCGCACGATCGAGACAGGACAGACAAAATGTTGAATCCTAAAGAGGCTATTGAGACTACACGGTCAATACCAAATGGGTGAGGCTGGACTAGCGATACGTTGAAGCCTAAAGAGGCTATTTAGACCACACAATCAAGACCGAATGGTTAAGGCTGGACGAGGGAGATGTTGAACCTAAAGGGGTTGTTGAGACCAGATGGTCAAGACTGGGCAAGTGTGACATTGAAGCCTAAAGAGTCTGAGATGTTAAGGTTGCACTGTTGAGGTCGCACAAACAAAACATTGAAGCCGAAAGAGGTTATTCAGACTGCATGGTCGAGACCGAATGACTGAGACCGAATAAAGACAACAAGTTAAGGTCGAAGGAGGCTGTGTGGTTGAGGCTAAATAAAGCCAAGAAGTTGAGGTTGAGGGAGGTCGTGCAATTAATGCTGAACAAAGCCAAGAGGTTGAGGCTAAACGATTAGGCGATTGACTTCTTCCACTATATTGCTCATCTGGTTCCTTGTGGTTACAACGGCAGCAAGAGAGACACTCGCTCAGCCCCATGGTGGGCACAAAAATGTTTCGAGATGGGTCGGGCATGTCTTCACGTCAACTGCTTTGTCTCTAACTTGTCACTTCCAAATTCAAGTGTTGTTTGATTGGAGGAGCCTCTCGTGAGTCCAAACTACTTGAATGGTACCTATAAAAGGTACTCTGATGTTAAAGTCAATAAGTGACTAAGCGCAAAAGCATTAGCTGTAATAATGCATGTGTATGAAAGTCATACTTTAGAATTTTATTTATAGTAGTTGTTATAGGCCTTTATCTTTTGGCGGGCCTAATCACGACCCAATTATATCTTAATCAATAGTAGTAAGTTTATTCGTGATTATCATTAGTGTTAATTTGACCTTCGTTTTGTAATTGGTTGGCTATGATGTTCGGTCAGGGTGGTCAGCCAAGGATGATCGACCATCGATGATCAACTTAGAGTTCGACCAAAGGATGGTTAGCCAAAGATGGTCAGTCCATAATGGTCAACCAAATCATAGTTGACTAAATATAATTAGTCCATAATGGTTGACGAAGAGTAATCGACCCACAATAATCGATCCAATATGATCGATCTAGAAAAATCGACCAAAGTTGATCGATCAAAATAATCAAATTAGAATAATCGGCCAATGATAATCTAATACATTTACTAGATATACTTTTAAAAACACAAATAAAATTCATCTTTTACTCAAATCTCACATTATTTTAGTCATACTTTTAAAAACACAAATAAAATACTTTTTTTACTCAAAATTGACATTTTTTTTTCTCTGTCACTCCTTACTCTTCTTTAGGTATTATTTTACCTTGTTATTTCTCTTTAGGTGTTTTTTTATAAGTAACTTTTTATTTAACTTAAATAATTAAATCAATTTTTTTTATTATTATTAGATTCGTGAAATTATTAGTTAACAATGTAGAATCGTATGTAACCATTTTTATTACCCTAACATAACTTACTTAAAAATAAATTTTAATAGATAGAAGTTATCAAAACTTAGTCATCTCTTAGAAAATAATCCACTTTGAAAAGTTAGAAAGATGATAGAGAGAGTTTAGAAAAAGAAAAAAAAAATCTAGAAAGATGATGATATTTGGAAGTAAATAACTAATATAATTTATATTCTTAAAATGCAACTGTAATTATAATATTATTATTCAAATAATCTCTTCTAAATTTAGTAAAAGTATGTTCTCATACTATTTTATACAAAAAATTATTGAAAATTGATGTAAACTACATAACACTATTGAAAACACTTGTACTAATGTACACTTTTTATGATAAAAAGTAATAAAATTATTATTAATGTAATTGCAAAAATAAATATAGTTATTTTTATAATTTTATAGATAATTATTTTAAATTAAAAAATAATTTAATTTTAAAAGATGACCAAATAAAAATATCAATTTTAAAAAAATAATTATTTAAAGGATAAAATTGATAAAATAATTGTTTTAATTAAAAAAAATTATTTAAAGGATAAAAATAGACCATAGATATGTAAAAAAGAATAATAAATTTCCTTTGTATTTTAATATAAATAATATAAAAATACAGATCATATAGTTAAGATATATTAGTTTAGTATTTTACATTTTTAAGAAAAAAAAAAACTCTTTTTTCTCCTCTTGTATGTTTGTCTCTTGTAATATTTTATTTAATAGTGGATAATATTAAATAAAACATTATAGATGTGATAATTAATAATAAGAAGAAACAACTATTTAATTACAATATTATAGTCATCTATAAAAACATATACCAAAGTATATAGACTAACAAATTAGAATTTGTCAAAAGAAAAATGATTATACATAACAAGATTTTATCCTAAACTATGATATTGCATTACTCTCACTCTACATTAGATTAACTGAAATTTTCATTTGTTCACACTATTAAGGTGATTATTACAAAGAAAAAGATAACATAGACAAACAAAAGCAAAAGTAAAGATAAACTAATATGCAAAAAGAACAGTCATACAACATATATAGATATATTAACATATGTAATCACTCATATCAACCAATCCTAGCACATACAAATACCCGTACTAGACTCGACCATCTGGATACATATATTGATATCAGACTCTGGTGAGTTATGCAATTATGGTAGCCTCTACTACTCTGCAGAACCATTGCCAATGGATTTCACCATACCATAGACAAGATTAGTTTGTTAACGTCATTGACCATGGTAAAGCCCCTAGACTAAGACCTCCTGCTTTCTCACTACATACCTCACCCTTCTCTACTTAAGACTGGATGACTATTAGAACGACAAGATAACTCCAAATAAGGAATCCATATATCAATACATACACTACTGAAATTACCACAAGAAACATCTAGAAATTTTCTCATAACATTTATCATAAATACTCATAATCATACTATCAATCCATGAAACATCATAATACATATTACACATTCATAAAAACCACAATAAAACCATCTCAAACAACTCAAAAAATCAAAAAATCACAACATACACACTGGTGCTCAGTTTCAAACCTTTTGCAAAAGATGACACTCAACGATAGGTCATGGCGCTCAACGTCATTCCTCTCACAAAATGTCCTGCACAACGATGCCCTACCATCATTCAGGCCATAACGCTTGCATTTTTGCACGCTCAGTGTACAAGCCTGACACTCAACGGTTTGGAGCTGAAATGCTCATAAACCTGCAAAATGAACTAGCTTTTAGCGATGGCTTGCCAAGCTCAACGTTACATCAGATATCAATAAACTTAAAACTGTGATTTGGGGATAAAGGAACATGTTCAAATGGTAAAATTGGTATTCCTTACTCAGTACTTTGGTACTTTCAATATCAAGATACATACCAAATTGCTTAAACGAACAAATCCTAAGTTCCTCAATTCAACACCAATTCAATCAATGCAAACAACACATAAACATCTAACACGACTATATTTTCTGTAGTTCAAACACCAATATTAGCAAATAAAACATTTTCAAACCAACCAAACGTGAAATTTACAATTCTTAAAACATTTATAACTTTTAAACAATACAATTGACCAATTAACTCTAAAACCTTATAAACACCCCTTGAAGTACAGAAAGCTCTATTTACCCATAAGAACCACACAAACACGATTAAGACACACAATTAGAATCATTGATTAATATAAACCTTAATGAAGACTTAAATACTACATGCGATCCTATATGGTCCACATCCATAAGAAGACTAAACTGACCAAAGAAAGAAACAAAAAACAACTTACTCTATCAAAGAAACGAGTCGGATAGAATTGGAGAGTTCACTTAGAGAATCACCCTAGTGGTCTCTGATTTTCAAACAAACTAACAAATAGTAAGAAACTCTAGAAAGAAATAAAAGAAAGCTCTAAAGGAAAGAATTTTGAAAAATGATATGATTTAAGATGATGAAACTCGTTTATAAAAACTCTTTATATTTTAAACTTTTAATATTAAAAATAATCTTATTGTTTTATCCCTTAAATCTCAAGATTCTTTCTTGTGATATTTTTTATATATTCCAAAACTTATTCAAATTAAATCTCAAGATTCTTTTCTTGTCATATTTTTTTTTATTCCAAAACTGGAAAATAAAACACTAGATAAGATCATTCAAATTGGGCGGAAGAAAATTCATGAAAAAAACGCAAATTTATGAAAAAAACAAAAAGGCGTTTTATTTTCCTTATAAACTTTTCAACACGTTTAATTTAGGATTTAATTTTCATATTTCTGCATATTTTTTTTTATTGGAATTATTGGCTCTATGAACATCCTCATTCTAATTAATTAATTAATTAACTTTGGTCATTCAGATAAATAAGTACTTCATCAAACACATTAGTAACAAGCTTTCAATTTATTCACAAATTTGACTCGACATTTTCCTTAAACACATTAAAAAAAATTTACTTTTACAAGCACGAAAAGAAGAGACTAATTAACATTCACACTTACTGAATTGAGACATAAAAAATAAAAAAAGTATTAATTTGACTCTTCAGCCAAGGAAGTTCTTCATTGGTTGACTTCGTTGTTTGATCTTAAAACGGTGGCAACACCTCCGTATCCCTAAGCCGCCGCCACAAACTGCTGCCGGCGTCAGCGGCGAAGAAGAACTCGTGATCGGTGGTTTCATGGCACTGTGCAACAGAGGGTGTAACAATGGGGCATGGCAGTGTTGCAGTGGTTTGAGGGCAGAAATTCTCAATCTCAAAAAGATCAGAACTTGCGTCACTGGCCGCATCATCATCCATCATGGCATGTGACTTTGAGGGGCTTGGAGGTTGGAACACATGCAAGGACTCTCGTGGTGTTGTGTAATCTTCTTCACGAACAACGTTCAGAAGAACCTGGTGAGGTTTTGTGGAGTTTGCTGCCATGGCCAAAGGGAAAGTGAAGACTTCCTTTGATGGCCTTCTGGATTTGTTTATGGCAGGTTGGAATTGGAACAGCCTTTGAGATTTCAACTCCTTGTTGGATGATGGTGATGCTTTGTGATTCAAGGAACCTTTCTGGATTTGGTTGGGTGGAAGGGTTTGAGATTGTGGGGGTGAGGTTTTGGGTTTTGCAGAGTTTTTCTGTGAGTTTGCTTTGACTTGCACTGACTTTTTATCATTGCAGGGGCATTTTCTTCTCAAAAACCAAATGGGTTTTGACAGAGAAGTTCTGAGTTTCTGTGTGAGATTGGAGGAGGTTTGAGGAGGGTTTAGAACTGAGATTGGATTTTTCCGAGGGTGGTGGAATAGCAAACCGGCCTTGTTGTTTAGAGTGGATTTGGATGAGGAAGGTGATGGAGTTGTTGGAGTTGCAACATGGAATGAATGAGCTTTGTAGTTGTTGATGATGTTGTTGTTGCAGTTACCATTACCAGCAACAACTGATGATGAAGCAGAATCAGAGAATGACCTTGTGGAGTTTGTGATGATGTCACCTTGTTCTGGAACACTGTGTTTGTGTTCTGTGTCCATGTTGAGCAGGGGAGAGACTCTACTGTTGCTGTTGATGGTTACTCTTTGGAAGTTGTCATGGTTGAAGTACTTGTTTCTGAGCTCTGAGGTGGGATCATGGTGAATGATTCTAACTTCATTAGGCTTCATGGCATGGTGTGGTTCAGATTTGTTTGGTTTATCAGATGAGAGATGATGAAGAGAGGAAAAAGATTCACTATTTCTGTGTTTGGAGGTTGCTGACTTTGGATTCAGGTTGGTATGAATTGCTCTTTCCATTTTTTTTTTCACTCTTTTTAGTTAAATGTGGGAATGGAAAAGATAAACATGAAACCAAACATTGGAAGTACAGACTCTGAAATTCCTTGTCCTCGTATATATTTATGTGATTCTGTGACTAGGTAGTTTCATAGATATGTTGAACAGGAACCTAGACGGATGTGAGAAAATTTTCTTGATGGTTGAAATTTGTTGAGTCATTGTTCATTTTATTGTTGTAGAATTTTATTGGTGATTTAGAAATTGTATATTAGATAAAAAAAAATAGTAAAATGGACAATTATATAAGAAGAATGACATATAAATATATTGTTTTAAATTTTGAATTCAAAGTGTTATCATAGTATCTTATATAGATTTTGGACAATGATATTTTGACAATACTTTTTGACAACTTTTTTGAGAACGAGACACGTGTCATCATTTTATTGGTCTATTTGAATTTATGTTTAAAAAATATTTAAAACGGACCAATCACAAACTGTCACGTATGCGTTGTCAAAAAGTTATTAAAAAAGTGTTGTTAAAAAAAGTTTTTCCATAGATTTATTTACATTTTATTGTATTGAATCCTCTATTCTTTTGAAAAACATCGAAGTTGATGGAAAATTTGATTTGAAAATAGTGTGTTGATTTTTTATACGAGCTTCTTCACATGTAATTGGTGTTGCATTTGTTTTATCAACAAGACCTTAGTTGTTAGTACTATGATAGTATTATCAACAATCTTTCCGATCTCTTTTTCCATCTTTATCACAAAGTTAACCTTATAATTCTAACATTTTCTTGATGTCTCTTCTTGAAAAACCTCACACAAAATAAGTTTCAATTATATTATATAACTGTCTAAGCCATTTTGACAATATAAACTAATATATTTGTTTATTGAAATAAATTCTATTACAATATTCTTTTCCAAAAGAAAATGCAATAAAAAAATAGAGAATGCTTGTTACATATATTTATGTTTCGTGAAAAATCATAAAGTTAAGCTTTTGCTAAAAGGTAGCTTTATTTAGAAAAGAAAATGAAATTATATTATACGTATGTTGAAAGAGGAGTAGACAAAAGAAGTTTGAAAGAAGGAAGTGTTGTAAAATCTGATAGAAAAAGAATGTAGACAAAATGGTTATGGAGGGCAAAAGCAAAATCCAGACCACCTAAACAAGAAACATACATGAAATGTCCAGAGGCAGGCAACGAAAGCAATGCATGATAGATACAAGGTTAGCGCTGACCCACTCACTTTCTATCCAACTTTCATTGATTCAACAATTCATTGTAAACACGTTACGACGAGGGTTACGCAAACATCAATAACATCGTAGTCCAATCATATAAATGATTGATATTACTTTCTATCCAAAATTTTAAGACAAACTATATCAAAGATTGATATTACTTTCTATCCAAAATCTTAAGACAAACTATATCAAGGATTGATATTACTTTCTATCCAAAACCTTAAGACAATAGGTTAATAGGTCTTTCGTCTTTATATGGTATTCTGTTTTTTCATTTCTATTCAATATGAGACTTAGATCACACAATTCTCAACACACTTCACACACACACATTTCTACATTCACAATGCATTTTTTATTTTCTATTTCAAACAATATAAACAATTTCTCTATTTTATAATTGATATTTTGAAAAACATTTCAGTGTTTTTTCTTTTTAAATAAATATATTAATTTAGTAATAACAGTTAATCTGTTAAATTTAAATTACTGACATTTTGACATTATCACTAACCAGAATATTCAGAAATAGATTCATTTAAAAGTTAACCTAATTTATTTATTTTACGAGTTATAATGTTAATATAGATGAGGTTAAAAACCTTTTTCTCTCTTTTTTTTCTTTCTTTCTCTTTCATCAGGTGGCCACATGAAGATAAAAACTTGAAAAAAAGAGAGAAAAAAAGTGACGAAAGGTCACGTCTGGAGTTTGGATATATATAAACAAAAGTGGTTTAACCACTATTTAGGTATTTGAATAGTGACATTGTGTTTGTTAGTGGTGATTCACTTTTTTGTTAATATACTATTACTAGTAATTTCGGGGCGTGCCATTTGTAATTTAAACAAAATTTATATCTGGAGATAGTAAATAGATAAATGAAGATGGAAATTGATGGATCTTTTAAGACAAACCATTTATCATAATAAACACTAGTGTAACCAAGATTTTTTTATGATGGGTAGAAAAAGTTTTTTTTTTTATGCTGGTTTGGAAACTAATATAAATATAGTATATTTTTTTTTTTTACTTTCTATTCGAATTATTGTAGAAAGGTCAAATTTAATATTAGTTTTGGATAGAAAATTCACTTAGAAATAAATAAAAAAGTTTGTAGTAAAAGTTATTTCTTATATTAATTTTAGACACAACTAATAATGAGATATTCTCTAATCATGGTCAAACTTCTATAAGAAGACTTGAAGTCATCTATAAAGATGGTTTAAACTCTACTTTTTAAATCACCTTTGGAGTCATCATGGAGCATAGTATGGAATGGTATAAGTTTCTTTAGATTATGTATTTTGGTCAAGTAGTGTAGGTTTCTTTAGGTTATATATTTCAGTCAAGTAGGTAGGTTTGTTTAAGGGTTGTATTAAGGCCTAAGTAGCATAGGATTTTCCTTAAAAAGATAGACATCCAAACCAAGTGGAAAGTGTGTGCCATGTGTCATGCTTCCATTGAAGAAGATTTAGCTTTAGTAGTGGTCATATGACACTCTAAGAATGGAGAGGATTGTGCTTTATGAGTGGCCACATGTTCTTCCCTCATTGGAGAGGATTTGTGGACACTTGTCAACTCCTTAGAGGACCACTTTTTTGGCCAATGAATGCAAGGGAGGGAGATCATGCTTTTAGGGTTTTTACGAAATACCCTTAGCCTACATATAAATGTGTCTCCTATTAAGTATTTACCTTTGATTTAGAGTAAAGTTATGTTACCTATTTTGTGTCATACCACTCTTATTAGGTCACCTTAGGATAGAGCAACCCAAGTGGTTTCCTCTAGCCACCTTTCTCCCAGAGTTGACCCAACCTCTCTTAAAATCAATAAACACCATCACTATCACCATAACATCACAAAATCATGAGCTTAACTCCCTTGTCCATCACCATAACCTCCTCCATGACTTTCCTTCTAGTTTTGGTCCAACCTAGCTAGGAGATTGTCATCATTTGGTCTCAATAAGAGCTAAGTCTTTTGGTTCTTTATCTATAATTTTATTTCCATGTTGTCCTTGTGTTATCTCCTTATTGTCTTGTTATATCTATCTTGACATGGTCCAAATCAACCTCCCTTATTCTACAATTAATGTGGATGATTTTCATAATTAAACTGCATCTAGCTCAAAGGTAAAAAAAAACGTATTTATAGTCAAATTAAAGACCTTTGAGTATGTTTTCCAACAAAAAAAATCATATCATTTAGAGTTTTGTAGAAAAAGTTATGACCAAAATAGTTAGCAAATGTCAGAATTGTCATAATGTTGTCATCAACATTTTTCAAGTTTTATTTTGATAGTTTTGGCTATTGTTTATGTACTTTTAACTTTATTGAGTCTTTTTTCATCTTTTTTTGGTCATACCATATATTTTGAGTCATTTTTATTTTCAAATCATTCTATATTTTCTAAAGTAATGTTTACTCTTTTTTATGTCAATTTTTCCTAGTTGAACTTTACAAAAATCACAAAAATATATGTTCAAGTGTGTTTTTCGAAACTGAATTATATATGTTCCTTTGAGTGCTTTAATTTTGCATATTTGAGTTCATACTTGTTGTTATATCATCAATAAATTCTTAGAGTTAGGTTTTCTTTCTGTCACTGTTTTGAGGTTCATGTTAAATGTTAATTCTAGTAAGATTTTCTTCCATTTGGTATATTTGAACTTGTGAACATTCAAGAGAGTTTTCAAATCTGAATTTGTGTTGTGTAGTAGTGTTTTTATGTGCTTAAAAATCAAGACAAAAGAATAGACAAAAAGGTATAAAAGAAAAAGCAAAAGCAAAAAGCAAAAGAATATTCATGTATTACTACCACTACTTATTGATGTGCACTCTCATGTTGATTTTGTGAGGTATTTACGTGAATGTGTTGTTATTTTATAGCCTTCTCAGTTTGCAATTGAAGCTAAAAGTTTGTCCATTAGGCATCATTTGTTCATTATTTGCTAAAGACAAGAAGCACCACTTTTACTCTAGTATTATTTTTTGGTTTTTTATATCTAATCTAGAGCTATTTTAGGACCTTTTTTTCTTATGCTAACCTTCTTTCTTGACCATTTATTTTCTTGATTGTCTCCTTGTTATTCATGGTCTTTTCTATATCAAGTCCCTTTTGAATAGCCTTAGTAAAAGAATATGATATGTTATGGATGAAACACTAGGAAACAATCCACCATGTGCAAAGTCGTTTTACACACATCATAAATCATTTATCCAATTTAAGTAAGAATTTGAAGAGTTAAATATTAAAATTCTAAAATCTTTGAACAGGACATGGCAACCAAAAGTCACAAAATCTTGCAACCATGTCTATGACGACTTTTTTTGATAAGTTAAGAGAGCATGAGATTGAACTTGAAAGGTTGACATTTTTGATAAGTTAAGAGAGCATGAGATTGAACTTGAAAGGTTGACAAAAGAAGAGGATCGAGGAATAAAAAGAAATATTGCTTTTAAATATGAGATTGTCTATAGCAAAAGATTCAAAGATGATGATGATTTTGATTGTGAAGATCCAGAGCAATTGATAAAAATACTCTCAAAGTTCATTAAGAACATATGAAAATACAAAGATCGCAAAAAGAAGCATTAAGGATCCTCCTAAAATTTTAGGCGTTACAGGATGGAGAATTAGGACATATCAAAGAAAATTGTCTCGATAAAGAAAGAAAGTTCTCCAAAATAAAGGAGTGGGAAGAGTATAATTCAAGCTCTTCATCAAGTTTCGCACCAAACATTAACGACATTAATGAGCAAGCAAATATTTATTTAATGGACAACAATATAGCTGGAAGCCAAGTAAGTACTTCTAGCGATTTTGATAATTCTGATGATATAGATCTTGATGAAGATGAATTGCATGATATAAGGAATTATTGCAAAAATCAGAAAAACTAGATCTTCCTCATAAAAAAATTAAAAATTGATTTTAAAGAATTAAAATCAAAATTTGAAAATATGCTTAAAGAAAATGAAAATTTGAAAAATAAAATTTTCTATTTAGAAAAAAGGGAAATTTGTTAGTAGTGACGAATCTACATCTTGCAGAAATTTGAAGAAATTACAATAAATAATCAAAGGAAAATGTAGTAAAATCTCTATAGAAAAGAAAAAGGTTGTTAAAAATATGTATGTCCATAAAAGAACTCGTGCCTTGTTCTCTTGAGTGGATTTGAGGGAGAGTAATTGAGTGGATTTGAGAGGATTTGAAGATAATTTTTTTTGCTGTTTATTTGAGTAAATTTGGAGGTAAACGAGAGTGAATTTGGAAGTAAAATTTGTGAGAAATAGTGTAGGATTTAATTTATGTGACAGATTAAAAAAATTTAATTCCAAATCCACTTTCGTTTACCTCCAAATTTACTCAAATAAACAGCAAAAAAAATTATCTTCAAATCCTCTCAAATCCACTCAATTACTCTCCCTCAAATCCACTCAAGAGAACAAGGCAGTAGAGTTTGGGTAGAAGAAGGAACTACTTATATAGGAACCCAAATGTTGTTACTTGTTTCTATTGCATGAAAAATGGTCTTACATAAAATAAATGTAGCATAAAATATTATGATGTTCCAAATGGAATATATGCATGGATTCCTATTATAAAATAACATGTCTCTAACTTCAAAGGACCCAAATAAATATTTTGATTTTACCAAAATATTATTTTTATGTTTTGTAGGTTATTTCAAAATTAAGGAAGAAGCTATTGTGTGTGCACAAAAACTTGATAAAGTATGGATTGTCAAAGGGTAAGTTGTTAACAAGAAAGAAAAAATTGACAATTATTTTTTTGTATTGTTTTATTTTGCATTATGCCTCTATTCCCAACTAATAAAAATTTGTTTTGTTATTTATTTGTTTATTGCTTATATTCAAGGGAGTCTTATTTTAAGGAGAAGAAATAATTAATCATACATAGTTTTTTTTTATAATGATAAAAAAGAGGGAGAAATGTGTTTAAACACTTTAATATATTATGTTTTATCTACTAATGTTCTGTCTTCTTTAAGTTGTGTATGAGTTACATATTATGAGTATAAGTTACAAAAAGCTTTAAACTAAATGAGTTTTTGGTCATCATATAAAAAAAGGGAGATTATTAGTAAAAGGATGAAACATAAAAGTTTTTATGATGCCAAAAACAAGTCTCAAGTGCTCACTTTTCAATTATGAAGACTTGTATTATGTGTTAAAAGATTTATAATAAGTAGTTTATGTAAAGGACTTAATGTTTTGTTTGATTCCATGTAGATTATACTTTAAAATTGTCTTTAGAGTCAAAATACTCTTCAATAATCGATTAACTACTTAAGATAATCGATTATCACAAAAAAGTTTTTCAAAATGCTTGTTGGAAGTTCCACATCAACTAGAGATAAGGCCAATTTATAATATATATAAGTGGGTGAAAACCTCACCTTACAAGCCGATTTTGTGGAGTCGAGTTAAGCTTAAACTCTACTTCTTAACATGGTATCAGAGCTATGGTTAGAGCTCATCCTAGCGATATTTGTTGTTTGTTGGGCATATTGTTCCACCCGCTATCGGGTCATTATCGGACTACCCATTAATGTCTAGTCTCACGCTAAAGATGTATATATCTCAGCGTGAGGGGGGTGTGTTGCAAACCTCACCTTACAAGCCGGTTTTGTGGGTTGAGTTAGACTTAAAATCCACTTCTTAACAATGCTAAAAACTTTATGTTGGCCTCTAGAATAATCGATTACCAAATACTGATAATAGATTATTCATAATTGATTATGACTTACCATAAGTGATTATCACAACTAGCCGTTAGAGTTTTTGAGCATGTTTTTTTACCGTTGTGCATTCATTAAATAGGTAATTGATTACCATAAGTGGATAATTGATTATCACGCGAGAAAATGATGAATACATAATTTTGAAGGTTTTCTCGATTAAGGTCTTTATAAAGATGTTTTAGACTTTCATTCTAAAACACAACACATAATTGAATGTTTCTTAATGAAATAAAGTGTGACATAAGGTTTGTGTAACTCTTGTGCTTTGACTTTCAGAACTTGGCGTTGGCAAGAGCAAGAACTTTCATTGAGAGTGTGATTCAGTGTTGCTATTGTTGCTAAGTGAAGTCAGTCATCCTTTGTGAAGATTCAAAGGAAGTATTCATCCTTCGTCAAACATTTGGAGAAAGTGTTCATCCCATGTGCTCTTCAGGGGAAGTGAGTATCATGTCTTCAAGTAAGAATATATGTGTTTCTAAATCTTAAACTTGCTTTTCATTGTGATTCTAACAGTTTATTGGTTTTGTGATAGTGGAAGTTAATCTTTGTTTGGGATTAGCAACTGAACGTAGGATTCTTATGATCTGAACCAGTATAAAATTATTTGTGCAATTTTTTCTCTTTTGTTACTCTTTATAATTGTTTTAATTATTTGCTAAGTAAGTTAGAAAGAGAAAAGGAAAATCAATTTAAAGCACAAGAAATCAATTCACCTCATCATCTTGATTTTTTTCCAAACAAGCAAACATTTCGCTGCACCGCTCTAACAAACTTGACCAAATTGTTCAGTAACTTCTTGGGGAAGGTTTTCCCTTTCACTCATTGTAAGATAAGAAATTGCCTCTATTTTGTTCAAATTGTAAAATGGTTGGTCATGATTTATCTAATTGAAGACAATTACAACGAATGCAAATGTAAATTCTGGTGGGGAGAAAATAATTAATGCAAAAATACAACAACATTATCGTCCTAAGCTGGTTCATGCACAAGATGAGATTAAGGGCTCTTTAACTCAAGTGGTAGAGCCTATAGTGGAGCTTATGGTGGAGTTTGTGCTTCATTCTTTAATAGTATAACCTATTGTTGAGTCACAACCTAAGCTAGTGGTGGTTAATTGTAATAATATTTGTATTGTGAATGGATCTCCTTTTGTTAAGAATTTAGATGATGGTGTGCTAGTGGAATTTGATTCCTTGACTGATATGTCTTCTTTGGAGGATGTTACTCACACAATTGCAAGCTTTACAACAATTAGATTCAAATCATAGTAGTTTATAGGCAATTCTTAATAATTTGACATCTAATAAAAAACTTGTTTTGTAGAAAATTTGAAAATAACTTATAGATACACTAATATGCTTGATGAAAGGAAAAATTATAATATTGAAAAGGATGATGAATCGAAACATAAACTTTTAAAAATTAAAGATATATTTTTTTAAATATGAGAGAATTAACTAATAATAAATATTTTAATATGACGATGAATTTGTTCCTTTCCATATATATATATATATATATATATATATATATATATATATATATATATATATATATATATATATATATATATTCGAAGTATGAAATAATTTTTATAAAGAAAATCATATATTTTTTATTAAAAAATATCGGTATGATCATAAATATTGCAAAAGTTCGAACTCTAAAATAGTTATAAATACTCAACCTTTATTAAATCAATTGTAATAAGTCGACATACTAAACTTGTTCATCTATAAATGAAGAATTAATTATCCACATACTTATTTATATTATTCTTTTGGATTCTTAGTGGACACTTATATATATATATATATATATCCAAAGGATTAAATTAACATATATGTTGACTGTTATGCACATCAAAATTAAACATTATTATTAATTATCAATTTACTCAAAGAATCATAGTACTAGATTAAAAATAAAAAAGTTTATATTTAAATATTTATATTGATTATACATTTTTTTACTCAGTTTTATTATTAAGAATGTTAGGAATAATGCAAACATGAGTCTGTATTCCAAATTATATAAAAATAACAAACTTAAACATCTCATAGAAAAAAAAATTATAAATGATATTAATTTCTTATATAAACTGGACTTAAAACACATATAAATTATCTCTCAGTCATGAACCCTGATTGAAAAAACCCATTAAAAAATGTAAAAAAAGTCTACAAATACATACGAATATCAAAGGAAAGTATATACTTAACGCTCTTATATCCAGTTATTTACTTAATATTCAGTTATTTCTTACCAATTTCGGTGATGGAGAGTCCTCTAAAATTGTACCCTTATCGTCGGTCTTGAGTAACAAGTAGGAGTTCATCCTCAAATCCTCAAGAAATTCACAAAGCTTAGATAAGAAAAATGAGCCTGTTCGCAGCTCAAAAAACTACCCTTTTCATTCCTATAACAACACTATGCAACTCAAATTTATTGTTGTTGTTTGTATGGGGTGATATCCGGCCCATCGGGTAGGACTGCGTGTTAGGTCAAGTGGATCGAGTGATCAAGATGCAGAAAAGTGTTTTGCAACCGTTCGATCACGACAGCACAGCAGTTGAGTAGAATTAAAATGTAATTAATAAGTAACAATGAGTGGTTAAGGTTGATATTAATGATCATTAAAAAGTAAATTAATTAAAAAGATTATTGTAAACTTTATCAAGGTTTAATTTCGAGGTAAATTCACTATATTCATCATTGAATTAGTTTAGACTTCTACAAAAAAAATTCTGACTTGAACATTAGGTCATTTCTTAAATCCACCCGTCACACAGAGCAAGGATAAGAACTGACGTCCGGTTAAACAAGAGAATTAAGCAGGAATTATCCTCATTCCAATCCGGCATAAATATAGTTGACATGCCTTTTGCCCTGATAATATGTTAGGGTTAGTTGAACTTGTCTATTTGATTCTTCTTTGTTCGTGGTTATCCAGTTATATAGGGATTGCGTTCTTATCCACGATAATAGGATGCTCATTGCCTGCATAATGCAGCAGAGAAGTTGGGCATTTCTTGTTTTGAAGCCCGTGGTTTTTTGCATTGCATAAATGTTTCACGTGTACCAAATAGCATCTATGACGTAGTTGGTATGACAATTCATATGAATTTTCCTATACGAGAATTACATCATCTTCTTCATTCGCTCATTTCTCTTTGGCTCTCTGTATCCTCCGTGCGTATGTGACATATTCTGCATGGTTGGTTACGTAAGGTCAATTGTACACAGCATTTAAAAAATTTGGTATTGATGTTACAATTGCTTATGCATTGTTGCTGAAAATGTTGATATACCACTCATCAGTGTTTAGATGAAGATGACTAAAAATATGTGTCAAAATATTATCTGTGTAGAGTACTTAAGCAATAATCTAATTTGGTAAAGGATTAAATTAAAAATATTAAAATTAAAAAAATAATTAGAGATTATGATCTCATTGTTAAAAGTCTCACATCGACTAGAGATAATGTCATTTAAGTGTATATAAGTGGGTGCAAATCTCATCCTACAAAACTGGTTTTGTGGGGTTGAGTTAGACTTAAACTCCACTTCTATTATAGTATCAGATCTCATGACCTCCAAAGATATATTGATATACTTTCAGATACTACTCTTAATATAATTGGAAATAATTTATAATATAATATGGTTTAGTTGTTTTTCGTTATTGATCAATTTCAGTTCATAATCTAACATATTCAACCATAAATGATATATGAATCAAATACACATAAAAAATGATACTACTTTTAATTAAAACATTACAACAAGTTTAAATTTTTTTTATATGTTGTTTAACTTTCTTATTTGTAATTAACGTTGAACTATTTTACTTAAACAAATTACAACCAAGAAAAACAATAAAGAAGAAAATTCACGATCCCGGATTACCATTCCCCCTTATATCTTTAAGAATTGAGGTTAACTACATTCTATATAAACTTTTTTTCTTAATGAGTTTTGTTTTTAATACACTTCTTTTTAGTCCATGTAGTTCAATAATAATGTAATTTCGATTTCTATAAAATTTTAATTCGAGATTTAGTCGTTTAATTTTTTGCATTTAAGCAATTGTTGTCCTATATTCATATGACATCTAATTGATCATTATCAGAAATACTACGTGTTTATAAATTATAAGTAAAAGTAGTGTTAATTATTCATTTATTTAAGCTATTCATAATATATTTGACAAATAAATATACAATTTAATTTTTATAGAGACTGTACATCATAAAAATACCAAAAGTGGATTTAAACATAAAAAATTAACTTTTACATACATTAAAATCAACTTTTTTTATTTGAACTTTATAAACCTGGTCTGATCCAATTTTTCCAAAACTTTTGACACATAAGTTAATTTCAATTTATATTAAAAAATTAATTTATTTTACTTTTTTATTTTCTTCTGCTATTAATGATTATAAGTAAAAGAAATGTAATTTTGACGATTTGTAAAATGTATAGTAAAAAAAATAAGTTTTATTAAGATTTTGAAACGTAAAAATTTCTAACATTTTATTAAGATACGAATTTCGAAATCTGAACCCAACGTCATTATGATTTGAAATAAAATTTTATCTCGATAATTATTTTTCATAATATATATACTAAAAAAATTATATTTATGAGGGTTGAAATTGCAAATTTTAACAGATGAAAAATTAAAATAATCACCTTACACTATATATATCAACAGTTTATGACAAAAAAATTTAAACGCTACTGTTAAAAAAATTACTACTAGTTGAATATCGCTATAAAATCTATTCTTATTTATAATATTTGTATCATACATTGATAACTTAGAACCACCATAATATATATCACATTTTATTATCTTTTAAAATATTGAAGGTTGAAAATCGTAAAAATTTATTTGAAATATCTTTTAGAAAACTTAAAATTTTAAATATATCTCCTAATTATTTATCATAAATTTTATAACCAATATTTTACTTATTTGTTTTATTAAATTTATTTAAAAAAATTATGATAATAATAATAATATAAATAATTTTACGTCATTCAAAAAAAAATATAATAGTAATTGCTTGACATAATAAATAATCATTTTAAAATAATTATTATTATATGATGTAATATATATTAGTTTGATTTTTTAATAATAAAAAAACAATCAAATTTGACAAAATATTTAGTTAAAGATTGATCCTTCAACGGAAAAATTACAAAAGGTTCCTGCACCAAATTTTGATTGTGTTTAGTCTATTTATTTCCAAAAGTATCGGTTTTAATTCAAGTTTCTAACCGTGTTCTACTTCAACATGTCTACGTAGGACGACATGTGTCTGCAAGATGTTTAATCTTTGTTCTTTTAATAAAAAATTAATTTAAAAGAAAAACCATTGATTTTAATGTTTAGAATGGTGTAATTAAAATAGTTCAATATATTTTAGTATTTTAAATTTTGACGTAAAATTAGAATTTCTTTCTAACTGAAAATTTCATATTTATATATTTTAATATCAAAATTTAAAAAATAAATGTGTATAATTTATAATCTATTTAATTCAATTATGTTAATTTTTTATGTGTTAAGTTTATTTTATGTTAGTATTTGATTTTTTTATATAGTTTAACATGTTTTTTGTAATAACCTGAAAAAAAAAAAGATTAAATGGGGGCTGATAAGTGTGTATTGTATTAATAAACCAGAGTTTCAGTTTAAAACTATAAAAACATTTTTCAGAGTATCCTCGTTCATTAAGTATAAATGTTTTATCTCTCTAAAGTTCTGTTCTTCAAACTCTCTCTGCCTTCTCTCTAAATTTCTTCTTCACTGAGTCATCTGTTTCAAAATCAGGAGAAGATTAGGTAATTCTGGTGTTGTAGGCTTCGATTCCACCGATCAAATTGGTGTTTTTGTTTGGTAAGCTTTCCCCTTTTCTCTTAGCGTTTCTAAAACTGTGATCATGCAACAATTTTGCTGCATGTGACTCATCTTACTTTTCTTCCGAAATTCTAGCTTCATTAAGGTCCTAAAACATGTTCTCTATCTCAAATTGCTGGTTTATAGGTAGTTCTTGCATTTTCTTTGAGGAATCAAGAGAGCGGGCAAAGTTCTGTTATACTACACTGCTTGAACAGAGGTAAGGGAAGCTAGGTTGAATTCTGAATTTATAGAACTTTAAATTATATTTATTGAGTTTATATTTTTGAGTTTAAAATTTCTGCATGTATGACTTGTGTGATAGAATAGGTTTTATGAAATTGAATTGATGAATTATGTACTGGAGTGTGATTTCTATTATCATGAATCTGTATTTTCGGAACTGAAACTTGAATGAGTAACTATGAGTTAAATTAAGAATTTGAAATGCATAAGAGTATGAAAAAAAATTAAGAGTTGGAGTGGAAATTTCAGTTAGGCAGTAGCTAGTTAATCCACATATAGAAATTAGAGTGTTTAAGTCAATTTGAGGGGAAGGGGAGGAGTGATTTTGTGAGATAGAGGTGAGGTGCATATTTAGACTGCTAGTACCACTTAGTCAAGCCACTTTAGACTTGTTAGAAACATTAAACCAACCAAAAACAGAATACAAATGGTAGATTTGAATTTGACCCCATGAGTAAAGGAAATTGAGTTATTTGATCCAAATTTTCTGCATAATTGTTAGAGATTAGTGTTTGGATTGGAATTGGACCCTTAGGCAAGTTAGATTCAACCTATACTTCGGATTAGGATCATTCGAATTCCATCAAAGTGCCTAGAACAAGTTTGTAGCGGTGGAGTTCTGCAAAACTGCAGAATTGGGAATCTACAGAAGTGCAGATTCGCTGAGCGAGGGTTTTCGCACAGCGAGAACCCAAAATTAATTGGATTTTTCAGTAGAAATTCGCACAGCGCACCAGGAAGTGTGCGCTCAGCGAATTTTCTACGACGGAATGAGTGTTTTTGATGTTTTTGATGTTTTGGGAATTCCGGACGTCCGTTTTGGACGTTCTGGGGGTTTTTGACCCTTCCGAAGCCATTGGTGAGAGTTTCCAAGCTATTTGAATTACTTAAGTATTGGTAATTAAAGATTATAAAGATATTTGTATTAATAAGTGATGTTTTTCTGAAAATATGTAATTCTTGTTTTCTCTTCCTTTCTTGTGTGATGACCTAGGTATCTTTTCTTGTTTATTTTATATGCTTTCTTCTAGTATTATGAGATTGATTCATGCTTAATTNTGTAAGAAACTAANCTAATATAAAACATTCANGGTATGAAATCAAAAGTATGAAAGTAAGTAAAGTTAGTGTGAAATGTAATGTGATTTAAGTACATCTTTAGGTGAGATCAAATTAAGTTGTGGAATGAATATAGGTAGCTCAGTCTTGGGGGTTTTCCTTAATACTCTAATGACTATTCAATCTCACTTAGAGAAGATTAGTTCATGTGGTGAGAGTAGTAGGAGGTCCTAGTCTTGGTTGTCTCCATTTTATATGGGCCAAGGTGAGTGATAACGGACTAACGTTGTGGTGGTA
>NC_028351.1:13340241-13456100 GCF_000741045.1 Vigna radiata var. radiata
GTTTTGTATGTGTTTGATTTCTCTTGCAATGATCATCCAAATTGGATGTGAGCAGAGGTAGGAGAGGCCCCTCTGGAGCAGATATTAGATAGAGTTGATGCTGCTGAAGCTCCAGACACTGCAGAGTAGTTTAGACTAGATAGGATCCCTTATGTATATAACTTAGTTTCTCTCCTTTTCTTCCTTTTGAAAGACTTTATAACTATATGTAAAGCTTTTAAATTTCCCCTCTCTTTTGGATGACTGTATTATAATATATACTTCATCTGATAATTTCTCCTAACTGTTTTACTTTATTATACATGTTGCATTCCATATGATATATATATGAAATCGAGGGACAAAAATATATTTAAAATCACCATGCATTATTTACTAATAAAATGTCTCTAACAAAACAATAACAAATAAGTTTACTAGGCATAGAAATATCACAAGCCATCTTTCGGTGGTTTTAGTTGTAAAATTCATTGTAAGACGAGGAGAGTTACCTCCATAACTTTTGGTTGTCCTTCACTGTCTTTCCCAATTTTAAGTTACAACATTAAAATATTAGTAAATTGATGAGCACTTTATTTCTATCTCAAAGTTATTTCACTAAAATTTTAATTTTCACTTAATTTATGTTTAGATTAAACTGAAAATTTCATGTATGATTCTTCAAGGATCTTACTTTCATTTTAGGGTTCGGAGTTTTAATTAGAGATATATCCTTAAAGGAATAAATTTTGCATTTTTGAATAACCTGATTAATACTATAATTATATTCTTAATTGACTTCAATAAAAACTTTAATCCCTACTTTCTTTACCATTAAATTGACTTGATAGATTGATATATAATTCATAAGATATATAAAACCATCTTGACTGTTCCGATTCTTAATTGAATGTGTGTTTAAAGTAATAAATTTCACATTTTAGATAAAACTGAAAACCACTTAAATTCTCTTTTTAAGTTACCTCTGGTAAAACTTCAATTTCAACTTAGTTAATCCTTAGATTAATCTGCCATTTTAATATTTAATTCCTAATAAATATTTATTCACCTTGACCGATCGGATTTGTAATTGAATGCATATATTTAGAGAAAATAATTTCAAAAGTTTTAGATAATTTAATCCCATCTTAAATTATGTTTTGAGTCAGTTAGGTAAAATTAATATTCTCACTACATTAACCGTTGGATCGAACTAAAATTCTAAAATTTTTACAGTGAGTTCTAAACATGTTATTTACTTTGATCGGCCAGATCTTTAATTAGAGGCTATAATGAGAATAATCGCCCCACATAATACTATTACGGGTTAAATTGTTAATAATATTTGATCACATATGGTGAAATTTTGAGTAATTGTACCATTGAGTTGAACATTATTCTATGTTAAGCTACGAACATGATTTTGAACAAACAATGTATTGCATGATGAATTGATTAATGAATATGAATATGATGTGAGATTGGTCAAGGGTCTCGTGAAGAGCCTTTATGGTTGTAAGTAATTAATGTATACATTGATGTTGAGGGTGCTCTTGTTAGAGGTTATCCTGATACTCTAATAATCATACCGTCTCAAGTAAAGAAGGATGAGTTTTGTGGTGAGAGGGCCAGGAGGTCCTAGTCTATGTGCCGGTTTTGGGCATATGTGTTAACGGATTAACCTTGTGGATAGTATGAAGTGTTGTATTGGAAGTGTATATGTGAAGAGAAGTAGAGATCATTACAAGTGCATAACCTCCTGTGATCGCGCTTTAATTGTTGCATGATGATATGACTATTATTATGTGAAGTAATATAATTAAGCATGGTTTGTAAATCGTCTATTGCATGTTAACTTACCCCTACTTGTTTGTGTTTGTGTTGATATATATATATATATATATATATATATATATATATATATATATATATATATATATATATATATATATATATATATATATATATATATTGTGCGATAAGACAATTTTTTATCCAATTATCTATATCCTTATGTTTGAACAGGGAAACTCACTAGTTATAAGACAATGAAATATATATTGAATTTGAATTGATCACATTTATTTTTTTAAATAGTTCTTACGATAAGGTTATTCATATTCACTGAATTTTAATTTTTTTATGAAGTACTTCAATTCAACAAGGTTGGACATGCAAGGTTGACTTGAGCCAACCTAGGTCAAAGTCAAAGCAAGTTGACCCAAGTTAAATCTATGTCGAGTTCAGTCAAAGGCAGAAAGGAAATGTAATTGCCACAAGCTTGCAAAATATAGTGAATGTCGAGTTCAGTCAAGGGAATGTACCGTGGCCTTTCACCAACGATACTGGCATTACTTCCAAACTGGGCAGTTTACTTCACGAGTTATGAGCTATTAAAAGGCCTACTTCGATCATGCGATGGTGAAGACAACAGGGAGAATGAAAGGGAGCTTCTCTGCACTCATGGCTTGAACCTTGAAAGTGTAGTTCAGAGGACAAAGGTCGAAGACGTTGCATGACTGGCGTGGGAGAATCCATGGTTTTTTTGCAAACTTTATGTCTTTGATTCCAACGTTAAACCGATGTTGACATCCGTCCTAACATTAAACGGATGTTGATATCCGCAACGAATGCTCATATCCGGTTTACATGGTTAATTTAAGGTTTAATTTAGGGTTGGTTATTGGTGCACTGTACTTTTGCACCTTCAAGCATTATCGAGAGTTTCAAGCACCATGGAGACCGAATTCTAATACCGTTGTAACAATTCCTTTCACCACCATCACTGAGAGAACGAAGTATAACATTAAAGAGGAAGAAAAAATTGTTTGCCACTGCATGTATAGGAGATTGAGATTGGAGTGAGTAGAAGATAAAAAATATTAACCTAAAAGTAAAAATTTATTCAATAATAAAATAGTGATAAACAGCTGAAAGGAAGGGGTAAAAGAGAGGAATAAAGAGGTAGGGAGAGATAAAAAAAGAATGGGAAGGTGGAGAGAGCAAAGGGTGGAGATGGAGGGAGCAATACCCATTTGTGTTAATCCCATATAAAGTCAAGCTTAGTTTACGTGAGTTTAATTTAAGTTAAGTCGACTTAAACTTATGTTAACCTAAACTATCAAGACCAAAATATGAATTTGAAAATATGAAAAATCTCAAATTCTTAATTTTTTTTTTTTAGAATTTGAAATTCTTTAGTTTTAAGTAATACAACTACGGTAATGAAATTCTATAATTTAAATTTCTTTGAAAATGCCTTGTTCAAATAATATGTATTGTTATAAAACATTTCAAAATCTATAAAAAAAAAAATTATCCTCTTAAAATAACTTATCCAAAACATACTATCAACATTTATTTGGAATGTTATTTTAAACAAATCCCAATCCGCAATAGAAAACAATCAAAAGACAAAAACACATAATTTTTCTTAAAAATATAATTTTTAAATTAACTCAACTTTATAAAACCGACGATAAAATTTGACACATTTATATATTCTAAACCTTCTTGAAGATCTTGCCTAAACCTTCGTTTAACCTTGGTCTAATATATTATTAATTTGTTAAAAGCTTAAACACTCTAAAATGAATATTAGACACTTACGTTAGTTGATAAAAACACAGGTACAGGTGTGGAGGGATATGGACATGAACATCTTGAAGAGTAAATTGGCCGAAATCTGATTTAATTGGAGAGTGTTGTAGGAAAGGGGATGAAAGTAAAGGTGGAGAGACAACAGCTTAATATATCCAAGCATATGCCAATGCAGTGGTTGTAAGTTCAGATTTGTGGTTGCTTTGCTGTGCTTCCTACATCAAACATACATAACTTCGTCTCAACTTTAATGTCCCGTCAACTAAGAAGAATAAATAGCTAAGTAGGAAAAGAAAGAAAGAACTTATACTCCAACAACAGTAGAAAACCTTTTTTTTTTTTTTTATTTCAAAGTAATATTTCCCACTTTCTTTCATTTCTTCATAAAAGTATAAATCTATTTATTTATTTCTCAAACTTTTTCTTTTATTAAAAGTATTTTTTTTATCTTGAGTTTTTTTTCAATAATTATATTTTCTTAAATTGTTCTTGATACAAATTATTCATATCAATCTTTCTTAGATTCTAAGTCTAACTCAATTCCACAAAATCGTAAGATAAGGTTTACACTCTAATTATATATTACAATTTCACATTATGTAAGACTTACAAGAAAAATAAAAATCATCAAATAAAAATATGTACAAATTATTATAACAGCAAATGGAGAGCGTATGAAATTTAATCAAAATTTCCTTGATAATATTATATAGATTCATATATTTATGAAATTTTCTTTTTATGTAGCAATATTCGTAAATTAAATTCAAGAATATATGCCGCTATAGTGTTTAGATTTAATATGATACGATTTGACTTGTTTGACTTTGTTATTAAAAGATGTTTTCCGATGCTAATCACACTGTCAATAGTGAGGATGAACAATTTTCACACTTAAAAAGGGAAAAAATCNTTGAGAATGAATGAAAAGGATCTCAAACTTTTCCCCAACAGTCTAAGGTGTCAAATTCCTCTTTATGAGATTTTTGCATATATGATGTTTCAAAATCATGAAAAGGAGGGGAAAAAATGGAATTTGCAACCCATGTGGATGGAATAAGTTCCTTTGTAGAAGTTGTACGTTTCTCAAGAAATTAGCACCATGATTTCAAATCAATATTTATTCATATACTTCCTTAGTACATATACAATTTTATTAATCATCAATTACTGAAAATAATATTTTATTAAAGCTTTTAATATTAATTATTTAATCATCCATGTAGAATAAAGTGAGAAGTCAAAAGTATAGTATTTTTCAATGTGTTTTGTAAAATCGACCATTAGTCTTAATAGATGAAGGATAATACTTTCTATATTACATAAAATTAAAGTAATTATGTTCAAAGGTATTTAATGTTCCTTGTTTCAACTGCATTAACTTAACATTTACACTAAACACTAAAATAAACTACTAATAGACTAAGAGTGTGTAGTACTTTTACGAATTTAATAACTTTTTGTTGTAGCTTTCAGGTATTGTATTCCATGTTTAAGTGCTTATTCTTGTCCTAAGTTTATAATATTAACAAAATTTTATTATAAAAAAATATTGATGAAATAATATTTATTGATGGATATTATTAAAAAAAATGTTGGTAAAATAAGATTTTCCGTAAGATTTTGTTAATGAGTTTTAGGATTTAATTTCCAGTAAAATTATCTATTAATAATACATCTATTGGTAAAATCTATTAAGTAATTGAGAATTTTTATTACTTATGAATATTTTTATTAACAAATTTAGTCAATAATTAAATGTATGAAATTTTCAATTTTTTTACTAAATCTAACAAAATAGTTGTTATAAATTAATTGGAGATAGAAGAATAAGAAGAAGAATAGAAAAAGAAGGAGGAGGAGAAAGATTAGAAGAAAAAAAAGAAGAGGAGGAGGAGAAATAGGAGGGGCAACGACAGTAATGATGACAATGATGAAGAAGGAAAAGAAGGAAGATGAGCTAAACATGATAGATGCAACAATGGCAATGGTGACGAAATGGCTGCAACAAATGCAACGGTGGCATCAACAGAGGAGGAGGATGAAAGGGGAAAAAGAAGAAGAAAAAGAAAAAGAATGAAAGAAAGAAAGGAAGAAAGGGAGGTAGGAGAAAGAAGAAGACTAGATCACGATATTTATTAATAGATCTCGCCAACTAAAAAAATTGTTGTTAATTATCAATAAATATTTATCGATGGATAATTACCAATGTATTTAGGTGTCCAACAATTACTAACAAATTTTTTGTCATCAATAATTATTGACAGATTCTTTTTACTCATTACTAAAATTAAACCACATGCATTTTACCAACAAATTTCTTATCATTGATAAGTTGTCATTAATTTTACTTTACTGATGAATTTTGTTATTATTGACAAATTTTGTCCATTAATAATCCGTTTTTTCATTTGTAATGATGACTTAACAAAAGTGTCACACCACATGTTTCTTCCTTAACGTTGTGCTCTTTTGCATAGACTATTCAAAGAGAATATGAAGTAGTGGTTTGAGGAGGTTTTGGGTTCTTTTGTAGAGATTAAGAGGTAATGGAAAGAGGGAAATTACGAGAGATTGATGTTAATTTTCCACCTGCTTCAACGTAGAGATTTGAGAACGTATATAGTGTTTTTACAAAAATTGTTAAAACAACATCATTTATAAGACTGAATTGTCTAAACGTCCTAAAATATTTTGAACTTTAACAAACAACAATAAAAGAAATGAGAATATGATAAGTGTCATCTTTAGAAAAGTAATATGGCTAAAGGATAAGTGGTTTATGAAAAAGCTTTGTGAAATCTAAATACCTTTAGAAAAGCTTTAGTAAATGCGCTAATATATGAACAAATGCATTGATAAACGGGTTCCCTACTAAATGCATCAATATGTTGTATAAGAGTCTTGCTAAACGCACTTGTGCTATACATTGCTAAGCAATGCTCAAACAAGCTTTCAAATGTCTTGATAGATAAAATGTCAAAGGATGTTTTTCAGATATATGCTAAATGTCTTAAACGATGATTCAAAACTTGTGTTGAAAGACTTGTAAAACTCGCTTTTGAACAAAATAGAGATAACTTAAAGAAGCGTTTTATGGAAAAACCTTATAAAGCATAGACGATACCCTGTACTAAACGATTTCTTTCATGCAACAATGAAAACTTTATAAACTACTTGGTATATTAGTCAAATGCTTAGACGATCAAATCTTGCCTGAACAGCAAAAATTTTGAAATGCTTATAGTTGTTCTAAACACGCATTAAATGCCATTAAATGCATAACGACTCAAAACAACAAAAGTGATAAGAAAAATGACATATATGTTTGCATGCATATTTACTCTACTCTATGTAGATTACTTATGACAAGTATCCACCTGCTCCATCATATACAAATCAGAAGTGGATGTTAAAGACAAAGAAGACATTAATGGAATCCTCTCTCTATCAAAAGTCAGGTCAGAAAGTTCTTACAACCTACTTTTGACAAAGAAATGATAAAACACATATGCTCTGACAAGTTGACTTTTACCAACAGCTACTGCCTATGACAAGACTAAGAAGATCCGAAGATCAAAGCAAAGTACTATCTAACGCACATTTTCTTGAAGCCTATATATTGAAGAATGTTAAAGAAAAGAGCAAGAGAATAAGCACACGAACATGAAAGAAAATATTTGTGAAGAAAAGAAAAGCTCAAAAGAAAAAGTGAAACACTCTCAAGCTTCATAGAATCATTTGAATTGTATTGTATACACATCCTCTCTACAAGAGTAATTGTTTAAGGACTTATAAGTAATCTAATTGATTGCAAATTTTTAACAGAATTCAAATACTTAACACTTAACTTGGTGGGATTAAATGATAGCAAGATAGGTTTGTCTAGTGGAAAGCAAGAGTGGGTAAATCTCAATTAGATAATGTATTGGAAAGATACCACATGTGTCTAGGGATACCAAGAATGGTGAAGAAAACTACATAACCAGAACTAGGTGAAACTTAGTTCTAGTCAGAGTAACGAGATTACTTGGAGTGACTAGGTAATACTAGGAGCGGTGAGAATACTCAATTGTAATCTTGTTAAAGATTATAGTGAAACCCTCTAAGAGATCTTAGAGGAGAACTAGACGTAGTTCGGTGGAGTGAACCAATATAAAAAGTACTTGTGTGTTTATTATTTCAATTCTATTAAACGTCTTTCTCACCAGTCATGTAGCTATGTATAATCTTAATCACTATAAAAGCTCTTGTCACCAAATGCTATTTTTCATTAAAAGCTAACTTTATTAAAATGTTGCAACAAACTTGATTAAACAATTGAAAGATATTTGCTTTAGAATTTATAGTTTGAATAGATCTTTCAAGTCAAGCATTTAACAACTTATCTCTTTTGCGAAAAGTTTTCCTATAACATTATTCACCCACCCCCCTAGTGTTTTCCAGGTACTTCATAAATATCCTTCTTATAACAGTTGGAATGAAAACCTGGAAGCTATGGGAACTGAATCTACCATAGTTGGAACCAATTCCTATGCTTGAGGAAAGAATTGGAACCTGTTCTATGGTCGTTGGAACCGATTCCAGGGGTCTGAAAATGGATTTTTTTTTTTTTTGTGTTTGGAACTTGTTCTATGGTGGCTGGAACTGATTCTACAAGTGTGGGAGGTTTGGTTGTGCTTGGAACTTGTTCTATGGTGGTTAGAACCGATTTTAGTGGCGTGGGAATTAGTTGTGTTGTGCTTGGAATCAGTTCTGTAGTGGTTGAAATTGATTCTAGTGTGTGGGAATTAGTTTTGTTATGCTTGGAACTTGTA
Source organism: Vigna radiata var. radiata (assembly GCF_000741045.1). Taxonomy (NCBI): domain Eukaryota; kingdom Viridiplantae; phylum Streptophyta; class Magnoliopsida; order Fabales; family Fabaceae; genus Vigna; species Vigna radiata. Next base: position 13,348,638 of record NC_028351.1, read on the forward strand.
ATGTGGTGGTTGGAACAAATTCCAAGGGTGTGAGAATCAGTTTTGTTATGCTTAGAACCTATTATGTGGTGATTGGAACTGATTCCAAGTGTGGGAATTAGTTTTGTTTTATATCTTTATTTATTTCAATTATTATTTTTTTAAAATTTTATTCATTAAAAAAATTCTAAAATAATTCTAACTCATCTAAACATCATTTTATATTACTTTTAAGGGAAATTTGGTAATCTTATTTTTCAATCTATTAGTTTTTTTTTTTAATTCTCACAAACTTTACTTCCAAATTCACTCTATAATTACTTTCAAATCTCTTAAAAGAAACACTACAAACTTAACCTTTAAATTCATCCAAATCCATCGACTTTATCTCCCTCAAATAATTCCTTTCAAAATAATATAACTAAAGGATTCTTTTTGTATTGCTTTGTTCATATTGAGAAATGGATTTGGAAAAGAGTGAATGGAAGGATTTGAGGAGATAAAGAGGAGGATTGTGGTATTGTTTACTTTGAGAGATTGAGAAGTGAAAATGAATAGATTTAAAAGAAAAGTTTGTGAAAGATTCGATGGATGTGATAAATAAATAAAAAATATAATAGATAAAATTAGAAGATTACACATTTTGTAATTAAAAGTAATATAAAATAAAGAATTGATGAATTAAAATAGATTTAAGGGAAGATGATGAATATTTTTTAAATGAAAAATAAGTAGGTCTAGTTAATTAAGAATACAAATGTTATTATTAAAAAAATGCTTGACTAAATTAATTTAAAAATAAATGCTCATATTAAATAAAAATAAACTTTGAACACTTATTTTGTAATTGAAAAAAATGAATAGGTACAATTTATAAGACCATGTTATTGATTGAATCTATAACTTTTATTAAGTTTTACTTATATATATATATATATATATATATATATATATATATATATATATATATATATATATTATGTGATTATTATTTGTATCTTGCCACTTATTTTGAGTTATTTTTCAATAGAAATATTTTTAAAAGCTTTATATTTTATATTTTATTATTATCCATTAATGTAAGAATTAAATGAGAATTTCTATATTTAGTTTAATTTATATTTTATTTTATATTATTTTTATAGTTTTATTTATATTTTATTTTAAAATATAAAATATTTTAAAAAAATGTCTATGAATATTTCTAGATATTTACGAATTTTAAAATATTCACAAATATTTTTTAAATGGATATGGTAATAAATAAATTCTTCTGTTACAAGTGAAATGTAAATAAATATTACTTGCATATCCGATCACCTATGCACAGATTTGTAACATATCTCACAAATCATGGGTTATATTCAATCGCAAACGAGCGGAAGTGAACAAGACAATCACTTCCAAATCCATCTCCTTAAGTAAGAATTATGTCAATGTGAACATATTTAACTTTGTTAAATTATGAATGTAATTATTTACCAAATATATCTCTATTATGTATTTGGTTTATACTATCAAATAAACGAGATTTTGTCAAGTTTTTATGAGAAATTCATATTCTTTATCGTTTAACTATTTGTAGTGTAGTGTTAGGGAGATTTTAATATTATATTGAAGTTATAATTCATAAATGAATTTTTGTTTCCCATTTATGGTTTAATATTATAATTAATATAGTATTAATTGAATGGTTCACTGGGTACTTTAGAATGTATTATATTTTACTTTTCTCCACTAATTTCTAAAAATCAAATCTCATCTTAGTTTAGAATATATCCACTTTCATGTTATTTACTTGGAAATCAATGCTAAGATGATACCAAGTTTTGAGAAAACGAAAAATTAGACTTATTGAATTATATTAATCACATTTTCTAATAATTGATCTTTAATTACACTACAATTTTACCATTTTAATTACATACAACAATTCACTGTTAATTAGATGTCTAAGTAATTTATATTTTCCGTATACGATCATAAATTAATTGAATTATTATATAAAACTCTGATTGATGTTTAATTTTAAAGTAATAACTATGTATATTACTGTGATGGATATGACTCATCATACGGATAGACAACATTTCAAATTCTTTTCCAGATGCGGATTTTGTTGGAGTCCCTTCAAACCAAACTTTTAAAGTTTTATATAGAGATTTAAATTAGGTAGACTTAACATTGATTAATAGTAAAACATAAAATTAAATATAATTAAGAGTAAACATTTTTTCCTCTTAATTTACTTATAGTTTTTTTCATCTTCCACATTTTTACATGTCTTTTTTTTTTAAAAAAAAAAAGTTAACACAAACTTTTTATTTCTATTCTCGTTTCTTATGTTCGGTTGCATTATGAAGAAAAAGAAAATATATTTTTTTTTTCAATTTGATACTAAAATATTTGTTTTGTATTTTTTTTTTTGCATAATTAATCTTTTATATAGTAATTTTTTATGAATATAAAAGAAAAAAAAAACTAACTATTATGTGTTTTTTCATAATTCATTTTTAAGTTTGACTTAATTATCATATATTTTCTTTTTAGTAATTACATCACTCAATATTTAATTAGAATATAATAGTTTATTTTTTAATTTTGAATTTTTTTAAATATGTATACTCATGAAGAATAAAATAATATATTTATTTAAAAGAATGATAAAAGGAAAGATACATATGATATAAAGATGAAAAACACACAAAAAAAATAATTTTTTATGAGGATGAACAATTTTCACACTTAAAAAGGGAAAAAATCGTTGAGAATGAATGAAAAGGATCTCAAACTTTTCCCCAACAGTCTAAGGTGTCAAATTCCTCTTTATGAGATTTTTGCATATATGATGTTTCAAAATCATGAAAAGGAGGGGAAAAAATGGAATTTGCAACCCATGTGGATGGAATAAGTTCCTTTGTAGAAGTTGTACGTTTCTCAAGAAATTAGCACCATGATTTCAAATCAATATTTATTCATATACTTCCTTAGTACATATACAATTTTATTAATCATCAATTACTGAAAATAATATTTTATTAAAGCTTTTAATATTGATTATTTAATCATCCATGTAGAATAAAGTGAGAAGTCAAAAGTATAGTATTTTTCAATGTGTTTTGTAAAATCGACCATTAGTCTTAATTGATGAAGGATAATACTTTCTATATTAGATAAAATTAAAGTAATTATGTTCAAAGGTATTTAACTGCATTAACTTAACCTTTACACTAAACACTAAAATAAACTACTAATAGACTAAGAGTGTGTAGTACGAATTTAATAACTTTTTGTTGTAGCTTTCAGGTATTGTATTCCGTGTTTAAGGGCTTGTTCTTGTCCTAAGTTTATAATATTAACAAAATTTTATTATAAAAAAATATTGATGAAATAATATTTATTGATGGATATTATTAAAAAAAAAATTGTCGGTAAAATAAGATTTACTGTAAGATTTTGTTAATGAGTTTTAGGATTTAATTACCAGTAAAATTATCTATTAATAATAGATCTATTGGTAAAATTTATTAAGTAATTCAAAATTTTAATTATTAAAAAATATTTTTATTAACAAATTTAGTCAATAACTAAATGCATGAAATTTTATATTTTTTTTACTAAATTTAACAAAATAATTGTTATAAATTAATTGGAGATAGGAGAATATGAAGAAGAATAATAGGAAAAGAAGGAGGAGGAGAAAGATTAAGAAGAAAAGAAGGAAGAGGAGGAGGAGAAATAGGAGGTGGCAACGATATACTTGAGAATTAAACTATAAAATAATATTAGAGGGCTTGATTGATCCCTCTCATAATTTTCTATTTATAAAAATAAATTGATACAAGAGTACATGATAATTAGGGTAACTTTAGATACAATATAATCATGATAAATAAGGTAATCCTTGACATAATATAATAATGATAAATAAGGTAATCCTAGACACAATATAATCATGATAAATAAGGTAATCCCAGACACAATATAATGATGATAAATAGGGTAAATATTCCAACACTCCCCCTCAAGCTGGAGCATATAGATTGTATGAACCAAGCTTGGAATAAATAAACTCAATTTGAAATATATAATCTGTCTTTAAGAGTCTGCGGCAAACAAATTCATACTACTTTTCAAGGCAACTTCAGTATTGCCTAGTAGTATTTAAGAAAGTAGATAGGGCTAAAGTAACCCTAAGTCGTCTCCCAACAAACATGGAATTGCTTTCGAACATCTGACTCTTATGAATGCTATGCAATGCTTATGAGTAATGAGTAAAAGTGAAAATGTTTAAAGAATGTTACAGCAGTTTATGAACAGTGGTGGACAATTGCGAAACTTCAAATAGCACCATGAAACTTCAAGTAGGATGGCTTTGAAAAAGGAGGACAATGACAAACTCCAGGGACTGGATTGCCATCAAGTAAGGATGGGGCTTGCAGTGGCTGAAAGCAAAAAAACTGCAGGGACTGCCATCACTGACTGATGGGGGTGATGAGGCCTGTAGTGGCTGAAAGCGACAAAACTACAGGGACTGTCATCTTTGACTAGTGGAGTATGTAGTGGCTGAAAGCAACAAAACTACAGTGACCGCTATCTTTGGTTAGTGGAGTCTGCAATGGCTGAAAGCAAAAAAACTACAGGAACTGCCATCACTGACTGATGGGGTGATGGGGCCTGTAGTGGCTGAAAGCGACAAAACTGCAGGGACTGCCATCTCTGACTGGTGGGGCCTGCAATGGTTGGAAACATACTCCCCTCACGGTGAACGACGGAGATGACAGCGCACCGATGAACCACCGTGAAAGTGGAAGATCATAATGAGCTCTTATTCATTAAAGCATCCAAAAACAAATCTGACATATTTGACAAAGGGTTGGTGAAATTGTTTCAACCCATAATTTTTTTGTTGAAATTCCTTGGTGTTAACCAATGACTGTCCTTGGAGACTTTTGAGAATAGAAAAGAAGATAGCGAAAGTAATAGAGGTAGGACTAGGTGTTGGTGCATCGGTGGTGCAAGTGGCGGAGACGACGACCGACAACATTGGTTGGTGACAGTGGTCGGCGACGGTGGCCGGAGACGGTGGTCAGAGACGGTGATGGCGGTCAGCGACGACGGATGACCGACAACGATGCCCGACAGCGACGGTGGACGGAAGACAACAACAGACGATGGCAGACAGCGGCACTGGTGAGACAGAAACTCGGATCACCCATTGAAATATAAAGACATAGGTTGAAAAAGATACTTTTAGGGGGTCGCAAGTGACAGCAGCCACCAGCAACCTGCCACTGACGTCAACAAAGACAGAATAGAAATTTGTAGTGTAGAAATTTGGTTTATACTATCAAAGAAAAGAGATTTTGTCGAGTTTTTATGAGAAATTCATATTCTTTATCATTTAAAGTATTTGTAGTGTAGTGTCAGGGATTACGAGATTGTAATGTTATATTGAAGTTATAATTCATTAATGAATTTTTTTTGCCCATTTATGGTTTAATATTATAATTAATATGGTATTAATTGAATTGTTCACTGGGTACTTTAGAATGTATTATATTTTACTTTTCTCGACTAATTTCTAAAAATCAAATCTCATCTTAATTTAGAATATATCCATTTTCATTTTATGTACTTGGAAATCAATGCTAAGATGATACCAAGTTTTGGGAAAACGAAAAATTAGACTTATTTAAATATATTAATCACATTTTCTAATAATTGATCTTTAATTACACTACCATTTTACCATTTTAATTATATACAACAATTCACTATTAATTAGATGCGTAAGTAATTTATATTTTCTGTATATGATAATTAATTAATTGAATTATTATATAAAACTCTGATATTCAATTTTAGAGTAATAACTATGTATATTACTGTGTTGGATATGACTCATTATTCGGGTAGACAACATTTCAAATTCTTTCCACTTGCAGTCGGATTTTGTTGGAGTCCCTTCAAACCAAACTTTTAAAGTTTTATATATGAGAATTTACGAGATTTAAATTAGGTAGACTTAACATTGATAAATAGTAAAACATAAAATTAAATATAATTAAGAGTAAACATTTTATTAAGATTTTTTTTTCTTTCTCTAAATTTACTTATAGTTTTTTTCATCTTCCACCTTTTTACATGTTTTTTTTTTTTTAAAAAAAAAAAAGTTAACACAAACTTTTTATTTCTATTCTCGTTTTCTTATGTTCGGTTGCATTATGAAGAAAGAAAAAAGATATTTTTTTTTTCCATTTGATACTAAAATATTTGTTTTGTATTTTTTTGCATAATCTTTTATATAGTATTTTTTTATGAATATAAAAGAAAAAAAAAAGCTAACTATTATGTGTTTTTTCATAATTCATTTTTAAGTTTGACTTAATTATCATATATTTTCTTTTTAGTAATTACATCACTCAATATTTAATTAGANTATAATAGTTTATTTTTTAATTTTGAATTTTTTTAAATATGTATACTCATGAAGAATAAAATAATATATTTATTTTAAAAAAATGATAAAAGGAAAGATACATATGATATGAAGATGAAAAACACAAAAAAAAAAAAAATTTACTAGTTATCAAGCATGATGTTAATGATTTAATTTTATTTTTTTTGTTGTAGTGACGATAATTAAATATATAAACTTCGATCATATTATTTTTGACTCTTCCAAAATTATTAGTTCTACTTGATAAGAAAAAGGAAAAAGATTATTTGACGGGATAATTACCATTAGATAATCTTTTATAAGTGAAAAATAGTTTTAACAAAAATAAATTTTTATATATTTTTTAAAAAAAGAAAAAGATAAGTAATAAAGAATAAAAAATTTTCTGGTATCAAAGTATCATTGTCTTGAGAAATTTTTTTTGTTACTTTAACACGTACTTTTACATTATACTCCTAATTCATTTTATGTTTTAGGTATATAGAGAAATACTAACTCATCAAATTTTTAGAAGTTAGGATCAGATGAGCCTATAATATTTTTAGAAATTGTTTACTTAAATTGGTATTAGACAATTTAAATTATTTTCAAAGTATATACAATAATATAGAACTATAGTATATATTTATGTTCGTTTGTTTATGATTGTTTCAAAAGTTAAACCATATCTTGTACCTAGGTCTAACTTTTTATTTTACAGGTTGGAAGTCCTCCAAAAACAAATTTAAATCATACATTAAAAAATTATTCTATATCTATTACGATCGATCATAGATAATTACTTAGAATGTTCATTTTTATATTAATTATAGATTACTTAGAACGTTCATTTTTATATTAGAAGAAAACATACTCAGTATGTTTGATATTAATCGGTGTAAAATGTAGATGTATTCTATATTTGAGTAAACAAGTAACAAAAGTGTATATTTAATGTATTAAATCCTTTAGCAATTTTCAATATATATATATTAAGGAATCAATGTAAAATATTTACTACCACCGATATAGAATAGTGTGTTAGGCCATTGAGTGTCACTGATCATATTGCAAATAAGATAGATACCCAACAAAAATTGTACTTTCTTTGCTTTATCTAACACAAATACTATTCTTTGAAAAAAAAATATCTAAAAAGAAATATTTAGGATTTTTGAATGAAGCAGTATATTTTAAGACACGAAAAAAAGGACAGGTGATTTGTATCCAATAGAAACACATTTCTACCGAATAAAAATAAGCATAGATTCCTCCACTTATCAGTTCAATTATATTCCTCTTCATGACATTCCTAAATCTTAATGTCTTCTTCATTAATAATAGTTGAAAATCTCAAATTCATTATGAAAAAAATTTATAAAATGAGATATATGTTGACTCTATTGAGAAAGATGTTTAATAGAGAGATACAGACACTATTAAGATATAAGTCTAACCATATAAGAGATTGACATCACTCTGTATCTAAAACCTTAATGCAATAGATTAATTAGTTTTTCATCTGTTCTACTTTCTCATTTTTATCTAATGTGAAATTTAAACTTATACTTTAATTTTCAACAATATATCCTTATCTTAAGTCTGTTTTAGTGAAAATAAGTTAAATTTAAATTTATTTTTTAATATGGTACCTTAACAAGTGAGATTTGTTTTATTTATAAGTTCATCTCCAAGATATATATATATATATATATATATATATATATATATATATATATATATATATATATTTTGATGTGAGAGGTGTGTGTTAAAAATTATATATTAATTAGATAATATTGATTTAAATTTTAAAATTAAATAAGTTTTCATTTCTAAACTATTATAAAAAATTGTATTTAATTTCTAAACTAAATTATAAATTATTTAATCTATGAACTTTAATAAAAATAATGTAAAACATACTTTCCAACCAACAGAATGATTTCCATATGATAAATATAAATTTTCATACCAAACTATAAATATAACTTGTGCCTGTCATTTGTTTAGATTATTTTTTTACGCGACTTTCGTGATGTTCAGAAACAAATTGCTTTATGATTTAATTTTAAAACAACTTTTTTTATAATAATTTTAAGATAAAAAAAATATTGAATCATACGTTTATAAATTCTCAGTTTGAACGGAAAATTACTTCCAGTTAATAATACGAAGCATATGATATAATTGCATGTGCTTATCTAAATGCCTTCTTTCTTGAAAAAGAAAATGTTTTTTTAATAATATTTTTGACAAATTTTTTACAACAACTTATGTGATATTTTGTTATTAATCTGTTTTAAATATACAGACCAATAAAATAGTGACACATAATTTATTATAAAAGAAATTGTTAAAAAAAGTTGGAATAATGATATTTGACAATCAATAATAATTATAAAAACTACCATGGACCAATTAGATTGTGTTAAAATGTTGTTAAAAGTATTATTATCTAAAAAGTTATTATGAACATATTATAGTTTTTAGTAGAAGGTGGGTTTAAGCCTAACTCAACCCCCACAAAACCGACTTGTAAGGTGGGGTTTACACCTCACTTATATATTATAAATTGGTTTTATCTCTAATCGATGTAGGATTTTCAATGTCACTGTGAAAACTTGTTATATATAAATGGAGAAGCAACCTTACTCCTCACAACATGTATAACATGTTTGGGTGGAGACCTCGGAAAAAGAAACTTCCTAATGTTTTGTCAGTAAGTACCCTTTTTGGTTTTTTGTCAGTGCAATATTGCATGAATACTCCTAAAACAGAAGAATTGTTGTATTTGGTTTAGTGTGAGTTTGAGGTTATTTTGTTGCAGATAGTTGAACTTAAGGTGCATATGGATTGCGAAGGATGTGAAGGAAGAATCAGAAGGGCAATTTCGAAATTGAATGGCAAGAGCTGAACCATTGAAAAACTTATTTATTTGATTTTATGTTAATGTTAGTAAATTGTAGGGTTGGCATGCATGCAGGAGTTGATAGCTTGGACATAAACATGGATGAGCAGAAGGTGACAGTAAGAGGGTATGTGGAGAAAGGGAAGGTTTTAAGGATTGTAAGAAGAACAGGAAGAAAAGCAGAATATTGGCCATTCCCTTATGACAGTGAATACTATCCTTATGCCTCTCAATACTTGGATGAGTCAACTTTTTCTTCTACCTATAACTATTACAGACATGGTTACAATGAGAGTGTTTATGGCTACTTTCCTGATCAAGCATATTCCACTGTTCAGGATGACACAGTCTTTCTCTTCAGTGATGACAATGTTCATGCACCCTGTGCTATCATGTGAATCATTATGTATAACATGAGAGTAATGATATTTTAATAATTTTTTTTAACAATTTTTTTACAACAAAACACGTTGTTTGTTTGAATTTATTCTAAAAAAATATTTGAAATTGACCAATTATAAACTGTCACGTATACGTTGTCAAAAAAGAGTTATTAAAGAAAATTTTTCCATAACTGAATATAATCAGAACTAATAAAGTTGTCTGAGTTTGATGATCAAAGGAAATAAAGAATAAAAAAGAGGGTTGCTATGGTAGCCAGAGAAATCTAAGGTTTTTTTTTCATTAATCTTTTGATTTAATAGTGAATGAATTTGACAGCAGCCGTAATGTTTGGATACGACATGATTAAGACAATAATTATTTTTTATATAAATTGAAATATTTTATCATAAAATATGTTGTTTGGATAAAGAATTTTGAAGAAATTAAAATTTTATAATTTTATTAGAGTAATTTTAGGTTATTTAAAATTAAAGAATTTTAATTTTTATTTAAAACGAATAAGAATTTAAAACTTTTCACATTATCAGATTCACATTTTGATCTTTTGTAATTTGGAGTTTGGATGTTTGGCATTATATTCAATCAACCAATTTGATTTTGACATAACCAGTGACAAAGCTTCATTATTTCTATTTTCTTTTTACAATAAATAAAGTTTAGTATGCAAAGTAAAGATATTTCTTTAATGTGAATTAAGTAAAAACAAATTAATTATAAAATAAATAAAAAAATATTTAAAAACATTGACTATAAAAGAACATAAATCAAAATCAGATAAAAAAATATTAATATTGATATTTAAATAGTTTTTACCGATTATTTGATATTTAAATAGTTTTTAAAATTTGATGACAATCGAAATACTTTATCTATTTACAAAATTTAAATTGTCTCGTCAAATATATAAAATTTAGAATATGAAATTATATAAAATAAAATATGAAAACAATGGAAAATATAAAAGAAGAGGTGAATAATATTTTCGAAAACCTTTCACAAACAGTGTCTAATGGTTTGTAAAGGAAATATATAATTGGTACGATGTTTAGACATTGATTTTTTATTTAAACCTTTTTTTATCCCTAAGTTATAAGTGGATGTTCAGTTTAGTCTTGGTTTTAAAAAATGTAAATCTTTGATCCCTAAATTATAAAAAATGTATCAAATGAGTCCTTTTTTGACTTGAAATACTGTTTTTGGTTGTTTCTTAACAACTACTACATCTTTAGATTGGTCTGATTTGTTTATTAATAATAACAGCACTTTAGATTGCTCTTTGTACTTTGACCATGAACATCAAAAAAGGACTCTTTTGATACATTTTTTATAACTTAGGAATCAAAAGTTTACATTTTTAAAAGCGGAAACTAAACTGAACATCCGTTCATAACTTAGGGACCAAAAAAAGGTTTAAACCTTGATTTTTATAAGAAGAGTAAATGGTAAACATTTTAAAAGCAAAGTAATACATCACATATTTTAAACTTGTTGCTCAATATGAGCTATATTCAATCCTTAAAAATTCTTAAGGGGTTCTACTAATCTTTTTTCAAATATTACACGAGTTTCGCCTCTCCATGTTAGCAACAAGTATTCTTACCACTTTTGGTCCACCTAGTCAACGACTAGTCCGAATTTAATCACTCTTGGTTTTTCAACAAGTATTCTACCTACTTTTGGTCTCAAGTATTCTAACCATTTCTGGTCTTAACCCTACATAACACGTCTAGACAAGTGTTTTAATTATATTTAGAATTTATAATACAAATAGTGTTTAAGAACAAAGGTACAAACGACAACTCTCAAAAAGAGAGAATATATGCAATACAAAGAGTTATGTGATTTGCTAAGATTTACTCTCTAAAGAAATATTTCTTCAGAAGATATATGAGCACAACGAGCTTGAGTTCACTATTTTATTCTTCTTATATTATTTTTCTCATGTTATCATTCTTGTCTTTTCTTCAAGTTTTCGTCTATATATAGCTTTTCATGAAATATGACCGTTAGACAAGGAAGTTGACTTCAACAGAGTAGGTAGCCTTTAGGTGGGAAGTGAGACTTACTTTGTAGGGGTCAAAGCTTTATAATAGCCTTAAGAAACCTAAGCTTATACGATGTGGTAGAGTAGAAAGCTTCAAGGGAAACATTCCAAGAATGTTATTCTTCTCTCACAATGTCTTTTTCTTAAGTGTAGCGATTCTGATCATATTTTTTTGCTTTAGTGATCTGCACAGATATCAAGAACAAAATATACAAATTTTGAAGTACTTTATCGCACATGCATTAAATGTTTTGAACATTGATAAAAGTTAGATTGTATTGCATGTTCAAGACATCTTATCATTTGTCATGTCATTTGTAAATGCATCGTTTGATAAAACATACAACATATATAATCATCAGACGGTATAAACATTAGATGCTTCTTTAAAGGCTATAGCATTTACCGGTCATTCATTAGACGATGTATTTTATAAGATGCTTTGTTTGAGACAAAACTTGTATATATAAAATATATATATATATATATATATATATATATATTTCTTTTAGCTTCAGTGTTATACAAGAGATAGAATTTCTATTTCATAAGACGCTAGCTCATATAGTCTATTAGATGATTTCAAAGAAAAATACTTTCTTTTCTTAGACGTTGTTTTTGTTTTTAGTTCATTAGACAATTTAGTCTAGAAAAAATTGTTCATAACCTTGAATTACAAAATATTTCTTTCTTAGATGTTATTTCTTTTAAACAGCTTTTCATACACAACAATATTTCATTTAATGCATTAACTTGAGTTGCTTAGACGGTCTATTCTCTAGATATTTTGTCTTAACAATCACACCTTTTTTATCCTTAACAAATACTATGTTAAATGAAATAGTCTTGAAATGATTTTTCAAAACCATGTATCAGAGTACCAAAAATAATTTGTAAAAGATATTAGAGCAAATATGATTTTTTCAAGAATAACAATTTTCCTTTTTACTATCTTCAAGACATATATATGTCACGATTTATATCATAGCGTAAAGCATAAATATTAGACAATTATATCAAAGCGCGATGCATATTAGATCGAAGAAGTATCAGAGTGAATTGTATATCAAAGCAAATAAATGTATTATTAGATTATCTTCTTCAAGTATCAAAGCTTATGTGATTTGTAGCATTAAACGATTATTATTTTGTTCAAGATTAAGACAAAATACGAATTCCTTAAGTCGTAAATCATTTGAGTACAACATATGTATTAGAGTTTGCTGTGTGTATCAAAGTATGAATAAAAAATTATCAGAGCATGTATAAACACTTATATGTATCAAAGTTAAAATAAATGTAGATATTCAAAATAGATATTCATACATTTATCAGAGCACAAATATCATATCTTAAGCATATATCAAAGTAGACAATTGACACATAATATGTATTTTGTATTTCAATCTTTTAAACATACAAGTAATTTCAATGCAATAATCTATTATTACATTTCTTCCCCTGAATGTAATATCTATATGGCTTAGCATTTTTCTCCCCTTGTTTGATAAACATCAAAAAACAAGGGGAGAGAAAGCACAAATGAAGAAAGATCGAAGGTGGTGGCTAGGGAAAAAGGGATTAGAGAAAAGGGGGGCTTTGAGGAAAGGGTTGGTTGGGTGAAATTGGAGGTTGAGATAGAAAGGGTTTAGGGTAGGTTGGGGAAAGGGAAGGCTTCGAAAGGGGGGTTAAGGGTGTGATGAGGAGAAGAAAAGGTAAAGGAGGAAGAGGTCAAAGGTGGATTAGGGGAAGGAGATGACTCACAAAGAAAGGTGATGGAAAGAATTTATGTGCCGTAGTCCCTTGCTCCTTTTAAATAATTTTCCATATGATGGTGAGCAAGTCTAGCGTTCAACAATTCCTTCATACACCATTTTCTTCATCATCATGTTCCTTTGGCAAGAAGAAACATTAACGTGGATCTAGTGCTCGAGAGAGTGTTTTGGTGCCTTGTGTTTGATGCGGTCAATATAGGTGGTCTTTCTTACGATGAAAGCATCATCTATAAAGATGTTGTTTGGTGGTTTGATAGACATTAAAATGGATGGTTACAAGGTTCTTCTCAGAGTGTTGGGAAATATAGGGTTTCTGAGAAAGAATGCTTTAAATGTGAGAGAGAAGAAGATTGTTAGACTTGAGAAATTCTAGACAATCTAAGAGTTTTAGAAAATGGATATGAAAGATTTGATGCACGAGCTTTGATTTTATAGAGGGAAAAGGGCGGTTATTATTGAGTGTAATAATGGTTATTAGAAAACAATGATTGAAAAGTCATAATTGTCATCAAATCGCAATTAATGAATTTTGTATGTTTGGATAAGGTGACAGAGATTAGAGACCTTTTTTCAACCGAGATGATCCTCAAAAGGATCGTCTAGTTGTGCTCAGAACTAAACACAATTATGCATGTAAATATGAGGTGTCTTTAGACGATGTGTCTTTTGACCATACAGTTCAATATGACATCTCTAGACAATATGTCTTTTGATGTTTTTCACTAAATGCATTGAAGTATAACATTCATTCAACGTGTTTCATGCCCCAAATAATTTTTCAAATATTTAAATCTTTCTTCAACTAAAGGTTTTTGTAAAAATATTAGCAAGCTGATTTTTAGCTTTTCTATATTATAAATCAATGAATTCCTTTTGGACATAATCATGAATGAAGTGGTGTTATATTTCAATATGTTTAGCTCTCGAATGCAGAATGGATTTTTACATAAACAAATAGCAGCATTATTATCACAAAAGATAGGAATTTTATTCTCGTACATGCCAGAGTCTGTAAATTGATTCTTAATCCAAAGGAGTTTAGAGCAACAATTGGTTGTTGATATGTATTTTGCTTCTGTTGTGGAAAGAGCTATTATTCCTTGCTTCTTGTTAGTCTAAGAGACGAGGTTTCCTCCTATGAAGTGACATCCTCCACTTGAACTTTTTCTTCCAACTCGATCTCCAATGTAATGTGCATCACAATATCCTAGCAATCTATATGATTTCCTTCCTTTAAAACAAAGACCAAGATAAGATGTTCCAATGAGATAGCGAAAGATGCTTTTAACAATAGTTAAGTGAGTTTCTCTTGGATCTGATTGAAATCTAGCACACAGGCATACATTAAACATAATGTCAAGCCTTGACGTAAGATAAAGAAGTGAACCTACCATTTTTCGATAAATGATGTTTTCAAATTTTGTAGAGCCCTCGTTTAGCCCCAAGCTAGTTGTTGGATGCATTTGAGTCTTCATCTCCTTTACTTCTTCTAACTTGAACTTTTTAAGCAGCTCTTTAACATACTTTGCCTAGTGAATGCAAATAGTGTCTGCTTCTTGCTTGATTTGCAATCCTAGGAAAACCTTTAGTTCACCCATCATGCCCATTTCAAATTCATCCTGCATCATCTTAGAAAGTTTCTTGTAAAGATCTTTGTGAGTAGCACCAAAAATAATATCATCAACATAAATTTGAACAATAATGAAGTCGAGTTGAAATGTTTGTAAAACAACGTGTTGTCTACCTTTCCTCTTGTAAAATTGTTTTGGATGATGATAAAGCTCAAACATTCATACCAAGCTCTAGGATATCATTTAGCCCTATTCTTCCTATCCTATATTACTAGTTGTGGCATTTTCAGATTCTTATTTCGTTTAATGTTATTTTATTAAACTTCAAAACATAAGAGTGTTTAGATGTATAGATGATTTTGTCTTAACATCTTCAGCATCCAAATCTTCAAGCATCATCATCAAAACAACTTCTCTTGAGGCTTGACTTTATTCTTCAAATCCAATCATTTTTGTAGCTAGAATCAATTGCCATGGACTAAGCTAGAGGGGCAACTGACAGTAAAATTGTGGAGTTTTAGTTGTTAGGAATCTTACCCTAACTATCAAATATAACTTTTGGTCTAGTGGTAAGTGTTTTATCCAACAATTCGTTTCTAGAGTAGGTTCTTGAAAATTTAGGATGTCAATAATAATAAAAAAAAAAGCTTTATATATTGGTTAAAAAGGATTTTTTTACATCTATTCTAGAATCGATATTAGAAACAAAAGATATAGAAAATATTGACCTTTTACACCGATTTCAGAACTAATATAGAAAGTATCACTTTTTATACCATTTAAATATAGAATTAGTATAGAAAGTGAAATGTTCATATTTTTGCGTCTACCATAGCATATGAGAAAAGAGGAAACAAATGGTGAAGGGGTGACACCCTCGTTTGCCAAAGTCCTAACAAATCCTAACTAAATGAGCTTCAAATCTAATAGTGACTCTACATCTGCAACCTACTGTCTAGGCCTCTCAATTGCCAAAATTCCATCCAACCATACCAATCGGTAAAAGGTTAAACCATATGTCCAGTGTAGGAATTAATATTACAACAGCAAGGACTAGAACAAAATAAATGAACTAGTACAACTACGTACCTTGGTTGTGTAACTTGTCAAACTCGTCCAAAATGATGTCGAAGTTGTCATACTCTGTGTTCATCAAATCATCTTGTTTTATTTGTCAGATTTGTTTGGGGTTAGTTAATTAGGGATAAAATTTGAGTTTAGTGTTGTTGGGTACAAACAAAGTCCCACATCAGAAAAAATAAGAGATGAGCATGGGTTTATATACACATAAGATACCTCCATTGATAAGAGACCTTTTGGAGTGGTACCAAAAGCAAATCCGTGAGGGCTTGGCCCAAAGCGGACAATATCTTATCAGTGTGGAGACTTATGTGTATGTGTGAGTGTGGAACCCCTCCCTACAAATGGTATCAAAGCCAGGTTCAGATCTGGTGACCGGGCTCAGTCGAGTACGTTCCTCCATGATCGGGTGAAGTTTTGGCCATAGCAAGCGGAAGGTGGTCTTTCGTTTGAGGGGAGGATGTTGGGTACAAACAAAGTCCCACATCAGAAAA
Source organism: Vigna radiata var. radiata (assembly GCF_000741045.1). NCBI lineage: Eukaryota > Viridiplantae > Streptophyta > Magnoliopsida > Fabales > Fabaceae > Vigna > Vigna radiata. Next base: position 13,365,339 of record NC_028351.1, read on the forward strand.
AATAAGAAATGGACATGGGTTTATATACACATAAGATACCTCCATTGATAAGAGATCTTTTGGAGTGGTATCAAAAGCAAATCCGTGAGGACTTGGCCCAAAGCTGACAATATATTATCAGTGTGTTGATGAGAGTCTTAAGTTTGAGGAGCTGGAAGCATATGACCCTGCGAGTGGCAGAGTTCTACTCATGCATTGCTTTCTTCTTGGAACCTCCCTTACCATTGGCATCGACATTGCCTCTATGTAGTGTTGTTTAAAATATATTTTATTTGACAAAGGAAAGTGTTGTGCACATGCATCATTTTAAGCTTTTCATTATACAAATATAAATGAGTATACTTAGTCAAATAAGTTTTTCTTTGAACAAATGATAACTATATTTTATCTAATAGACGTAAGCAAGAGTGGGTTCAAAATTCTAATTCATTTAGCCAAAGGGTGTGTCGGCAGGTTGCCTACCTTTTTTTAATTTTTGTATTTATATATATATATATATATATATATATATATATATATATATATATATATATATATATATATATATATATTTCATTCTAAGTGTAATAGCAAAACTAATAAAAACATTGGCGTAAACTTAAGTCTAATAATTCGTGAATACACTAATGCACTAATTTAATCAACTAATCATAAGTTAACTATGCTTTAGATATCATATTAATTGTAATAACATGTGAAGTTGTTACAACATTTACTTGTACTTTCAATATGGGAGAATTTATATTTGTCACATGAACTTGAAAGTGATTAGTGGAGGAAATTATAACTTTTGATTGAACTTTCTAACATTGGGTCGTCCAACTCTTAGATTTTCTAGAATATTTTCAAACATTTTTGAATCTTCTCTAAAAGATTCTAGAAGCTCCTAAATTTACAAGATCTTTTAATGCTTCTACCTCTTTCTCAATTCCTATTCTCTTTTTTTCTTATTTTTCATGATTCTGTGTTACTAGAGATTCTTATCGGCATTGATGATTCCTATGTCTTTTGTTGAGTTTGAAAATATTGAGTAGTGTTCAAAGTTTATCCCATAGGCACCTGCTTTGAGAACTTCAAGATGTGAAAAATGAAAATTGATGTTAGATCGTTCACTGGTTATATAGCCTTTAGACACTCTTGTCTAATGAATGTGAAAAATGATGCATTAGAATTATATAGAAAAAGACATGTTATTAATCATATTTTTCAACAAATTCAATGTTTCACTAAGTTTGTAACCGTTTTAATCTTTCTGAAATAAGAGCTTTTGTAAACTTATCAACTAGTTGATCTTTTGTGAGTTAAAATGTAAATTTACAATCTCATTTCAATATAATATTTTCAGATAGGTTAATGGTAACACTCTTCATCACAGAAAAAATAAAAATATTTCCTTCTTATATGCTCGTCCAAATTCATTCTACATTAACTAAGAAAATTGTTAAATATAATATAATTTACATAAATTTAAATGAATTTTGATACTTATTACATACCGATGGACTTTGCTTTACACCGTAAAAGACATTACATACGGAAGGATTTTGCTTTACACTATAAAAGATTTTTCACTGCTGAACTAAAAATGATCTATGCAAAGCATATCTTAATATGTGAAAACAAAAGATTGTGTTTCATATATATATATATATATATATAGGTGACATTTAATATGTAATCTTACATCACATAAGCGTATATTTTCAATAGTCAAGTTCACCCATTTGAACATAAGAGTAATTCGATTATTTATTCCTCATTCTCTATATCTTATTAGGTTCTAGTTTTTTGTTCTATCAAATATTATCATTTTAAACTCGTAGTGCAAGCAAATTAATAATACAACGAAACGCAGTCTTAAAAGTGAAACAATTTCTAACGCGAACTACTAAATTGTTCTTTTAATAATAGTTCAACTTTTAAAAACTGAACTAAAATATAGTTTAGCACAGAACTTATAATAGTTCGATTTCAGATCAATTAACTACTCGAGGTCATCAATTTTGGATTTTGCAAATTTTAAAACAAACCATTTAAGTAAATATATGTTTGCCTGTATTTTACATAACATGATTACTACTAAAAAAATATCATTTGCGGAACAAAACAAACCCTATATGCCACATGAAACACCATAAAACATTCTAGCAAGTTTAATTGTATTTTCGATAAGATTACATCACAAAAAGAATAAATGAGATTGCATGTCGAAAAGTCACAAAGTAAACAAAAATGGCAGCAAAACAAATACAACAAATCTCATGCTGACACCAAAACTGCACCCTCGGGAAGCTTGATGAGGGCATGTCTATTGAAAATTCTCACTCAAGTGAAGCGCTATGAAAAACCCTGCAATATATAAAAGCTAGCACATAAAGATCGAAAGACATGCAATACCAGAAGCTACAAAACACAAATGATAGCGCACCAAAACCAAGCACAGCACATATTGAAGTGACGGCCACCTATTACAAAATATCAAAATTAAAAAATTATAAGTTAAAACTTTTGTGTTCCAAGCTTTAGATACGATAGGAAGTGTAAGACAAAGTTGACATTTAGCTTCCAATAGACTGGAGATATTTCTCTGCTGCTGTTGAATTAGCAGTTCAGAATTCACAGCTGATTGGGAAAACACAACTATGAGACCAACCATGCAAGATATTACCATATCACCTTAAACCCAAAAACCTTATATTGTTTAACTTTCTATATTTCTACTTAATGTGAAAGTCAAACTTCCTTCGATTTCTAACATAATTATGTGTTGTGGGGAACACACATGATTATTCTTATTTATAATGAAGAGATATAACAATAAGAAATAAAAATAATATTTAATAATGGAAAATAATACATAAGATATTTCTTTATCAAACTATAGCATAATTCCTTATTTAATGCAACCAAACCATATATTTAACATAATAAATCATATCTCTAACAATATACACACACACATATATATTATAATAAAAAAATTACCTAAATTTAAAAGACATTAATAATTGAAAGTCGAAACTCAGGGTCAGCTGATGGTTTGCAACATATACACAAGAACAAGGTATCATTTAGCGTGCCCAAAAGAGTTGTATACTATACAAAACAAAAAAGGGAGAAACTATGAAATAATCCCCAAAATTTTGGATGAATAACTATCACTTAGGGATAAAAAAGGGCTTTATAGTCCCCCCATGGAACCAATTTTTATTGCTATTGCTTCTACCAGAAAACACTCAGCGGAGAAAACCTGAAGACTCAGGGTGGCTCTACATTGCTACAGAACTATAGCTAGCTTTGATAACTATGCTACCAATTTGAATTTGGCATTTAGATTTATTCAACAATCACCCAACAGTCCATCGCTGTCAACTTTACAAGGTAACAAAGTAATCCATAAATAAATGAAAGTGTAACAGGAAATACATGAAAATATTGCTAAAAAAAGATAAAATCTAATGGCAAGATCAGAACCATACCACAATAAATTAATCCTCCTCCATTGGTACATCTGGAATGTCAAATCTATCCTCTTCAATAGTCTTGTTTATCACAAATACTGGACTGGGTATTGGTTGTCAAAGAAAGAGTATGCAAAAGCAATATTTATCAAAATCATAATTGATCTAGTTCCAAGTTAGAATTAGACATGCTACAAGGTGAATGCCAGTTGCTGTAACCAATCAACAATTTCTTGCTCATAAATTAGTGTAGTTCAGAAATTTAAATAAAAAAAACCAGACACAATCTTCTGTCAGTTAGGTATTTTGGCCGTCATGTCGTGTCAATTACTACAGTATCAGCATATTTCCTCCTGAATTTCTGCAGAATTAAATGCCTTAAATGTTTACAGGGCTGAATAGTTGACACAAAAATTTAAGATATTAACACTCAGCAGGGGGACCTGAATTTATTATAGCAAAATTGCATTTAAAGCTTCTTCGTATTAATTAGTTATATTATCTGAATTTCTTGTTTCTAGGCACGTCAATACACTGAAGCTAACATGCAACTCAGACTTCATCATGAAGCCCTCCTAGATCATACGTGAGTTACTATAGATACCATGTCATGCATCAACCATAAGAAAGACAAGTATGGGTAAGAAGGTGGAAAATGTAAAGGATATAAATTGACATAAGGTCTTCCTCCTTTTCACCTCGGTTGCGGCTGTGTTCTAGCTCTCTATGGATTTCTGGTGTAACCTGCAGTAGGAGGAAACAAAATCAATCGCAGCCAGCAATTTGAAACAGAAGAGAAGCAACCCATTAGATTTNATGCTCTCACCAATTTATGCTTCTGCTTNTCCAGTAGATCCCTTAATCCATCCTTATCTTCCTTTTGCAACTCATTCTTATACCTGAAATATCATACAAAATCAACTTAAAATTAAAAAGGGGTCAGGAAAATTAACCATTACTGTATTTCATGTTACGCTAATTATAAGTATTATTCATTGATGATATGGGAATTATACCAGAATTCACTTTCTCTGCTCTAACAGTTTGTTTGTCTTGGATGATTTAGGGAGGATAACGGATATTTCTTGTGTTTGTAAGAAATTAAGTATTAAGTATTTGAACAGAAAACATGTAGAGCCACCACTGGGAACACCATTGCAGTGTTTGCCCAAAGTTCAGAGAAAGATGAGAAGTTTTGGAGTTAGAGTGGGCCAAGTATTTGCAAAAGTGAAAAAAAAAGGGTTGATCTCAGGTTGACTAGAAACATAACCCATCATTATTTAACAAATCAATTTTGTTTGATTGAGTTAAGTTTAAGGTTCTCTGTCTAAAAAAAAGAAACGGATAATATGTAACATGGGCAGGGAGAAGTTATCCTAAAAATCAATAGTCTTGCACTCAAATTAAGCCTAAATTAAGCCTAAATTCAATTCCTAATATGATATCAAAAATCTATCCTAAAAAAGTTTGTTGAACCTATAGTCTTGCACTCGATTTATTATGTCCCTAACATATGAAGGTGTGTTGAAAATATCACATTCACCGGAAATATGACCAATCTATAATATATAAATGAATACAAATATCATCTTACAAATCAGTTTTGTATGCTTGAGTTACCCCTAAAACTACTTTCTAAAAATCATATTAGAGCAGCATTAAAAATAAAAGTAAAAGGTTAATCACTGACCTCTGCACAAAAGCAAGAAGTGACTGGTGCCATATGACAGGCATTATCCTGGTTTCATTCAAAAATCTCATAAAATGAGCAACAACTGCATCAACAACACGATATGGCAAAGCATATTTTTTCTCCAGAAGAAGCTTTATGAAATAGCTGCAAATATTGTAAGGGTAAGTGTGTATTAAACATTGAAGGGAAACAAATTAAAGGAAGTTTCATCAAAATGACTAATGGTTCACTATTGCTGTAAAATATAAATTCAACTCATAAGAAATTTCATAAACTGTATTTTCATAATTATACTTTATTAAAAACAAATAATGCAGTATTAAATACCTTGTCGTGCCGCAATACTCCATTCCAGAAAGCTTCAATAGAGCAACACTGCATATACATCCAAGTATTTGGATACATCAGACATTGCATGACTCAAATAATTCAAACTCATACTTTCAGTTTCAACATGAGATAGCATACATACAGCATGTATTAGTTTCATTATGTCAAAATGCCTCATACACTAAGGTAGACTGCCAGCTCAGCAGAGTTAGCTACAGCTGTAACAGTTGTAACATAACTGTAACAGCTTGCAATACAAACCTGATTTCTTAGATTAGAGATTCAGAATATAAATAACACAATTTTCCAGTTTCTCTAAAATTCTTTAAATCTCATAAATCTTTAACATGAACCATGGTTTTAAATCCTAGATTGTGCCACCAGTCAACAAAAACACTATAGTTTTTATCAGGTAATGGTACCAAGGAGATATGTTTAAAATCCTTCTGTTATACTAGTAGTGCTTAAGAGAGAAAGGCCTGGAAAACCAAGTAAACACCTAAGCTATTTTATTGGATAATAATAACAAGGAGAAATGCTAAAATCTTTACACAGCAAGAGAAATCCATCCCTGCATCATCTCTTCAAAATACTAAAGGTTGTGTCCCATAAACTATTGTCCAAGAAAGTGACTCTCAACCACTATGGTACAGATCTCAGTGAACTTCGAATAATAATTATACACCCAAGTTTCAATTAGACAAAGTTAACATACCTTGAATGAAGTGGAGGAATAGAAACCTTTTCTATAATGCTTCCAACAATGACTGCTTCCCTGAGAGTGCATGTGCGTGACTGTACATGAAGAAAATTGTCAAACATTGCAACAAAACTTTTGTTGAGACTATACACGGTTGGGGTAAACTGGAATTAAAAAGATTTTATTTCATTTCAGTGAATAAATTCAAATTATTAAAATCACCAGAGAAAGCATAAATAAATAAATAAAAAGAAATCATTTAATTTGAGAGAAGGTGAATGAATTTACTTACAAAGACCAGACCTAATACTTTCACTAATTTTTATATAACTTTACAACAACACAAATGGAAATGAGCAAATTCTCAACATATGTCCAAACTATAATATAAGGATTCTGCTTTCCTCACAACCAAAGAAGCGCTTATATATTCATGCTTACCGTGATAGAACTTATATATCATTCACAATACACCATAATCATGCTATTCTGTATTTTCTATTTTCCACACAGAATTCATGGTTAATTTCCCCCTCTTTCTTCCAGTAATTATGACAAAGAACTTCAAATGCTGGTCACGTCATCAAAGGATATGTAATATGTAATTCGATGAAAAAGTATGTATAATAGTTTAAGAATTAACAGAAATCCACAAATACAACTTGAGAAAATATCCACCAATGATTAATTTGAAATATCAAAACCAGCATAGACACTAGCAAATACCTCACATAGGGGAAACAGTATTCCCTTAAAGAATGCAGCAGGTTTGTACAATGCCTTTTTCAGGGTTTGGTATAAGGCAAAATGCAACCGTTTATTCTTCCGTATATCTTCTCTCACTCTTGGAAGCAACACAAGCTTGTAGAAACGTTCTGCCTTTTTTGCACCAAAATTAGAAGCAAAAATCCTAGTGGCTTGGTAAAGAGCATTTGGAGACCAATTCTCAGGTTCAGTTATATACAGGACCTCCTCCCAAAGTTGCATAGAGGGGATGTGTTTAAATGCCTTGGGTATTTTGCCTATTGTATATTTGCTGAGATGGGTCCCAACCCTACCAATACGGAAGAAGGCAAACAGCAGTTAAGTTGAGGACAAGAGCTAGAAACTACATTTAACCAGCTAAATAACCTGACACAGAAGAAATTATTAATCCAATTTAACAGAGAAGAAATTATTAATCCAATTTACATATTGATAATAGAACTGAATAGGAAGCTATACATACCCCTTGTATATGTCAATTATGGATTTATCCAATTTTGGAACAGGTCGCATTTCTGCAGACAAAAACATTACATGTTCAAGTGTGAGAATAATACCTCCAAGCAGACAGAGAAAACATGCTAAAAACACTCAACACCAAAACCAAAATGAAAGAAAGCATAAGCAAAATAAAACGCAGTCAAGTATTGCCTGAAGCAACAGAAGAATCCTTTTCTTTTATTCTTTGGACAATGAGGTCTGCTAGTGTTTTCTGCTGACCAGCATCTTTTGATAAAAATGCTTCCATTAGTTTCTCATCCTCCTCATTAATTTCCTCCTGAATTTCAAAAAATGATCACATATTAACAAAAAATCACCCACATCACAATAATGAGGGAAAATAATTGAAATGAAAAAAATTTACTCGATCCAAAACTGTTCACTAATAGAAAACAAAAATTGCTAATAGCTTTTACTCTCTACGTCTCAAAATCTAAGCCTAATTCTAAACCCTAATTCATACATTTAGTCCAGCCAAACATTTCTGAACCTCCTCTTCAATTACACAGTTACAAATTGTCACCTTATTTCTTTTCTTCTATAAAAATCAGATTTACAAACAGACTCTAAAGGTACCGTGTTCACATATATGAAGAACCAAAAAAATAAATCCCATATTACCCTACTTGAAAAATCTTCCATAATCTCCAATGTTCGGATAAGTGAAGAAAATAAAAAGACAAAAATGAGCTTATTTAATAAGTTACAATGAGCTTCTATAAAGTAATTCATAGACAACTAGAATTAAATAGTGAAGTAAATTCCATTTTTGTTTCATGGTTTTCTCTATGGGATATCCATAAGGAAAAGTTTGTTCCAATGGGACTGAAATAAGTATAGTGTTATTCAGGACACGACCTATAGTGCCTGAAAAAATATAAAGTGAAAGTCATTTGGCAAAGCCAATGGTTAACCAGGGATTAAAAAAAGGAAAGAGCGTTCATAGTTTTTTGGCAGTTCAATGAAACAAAAAGTCATGAAGGAGAGAGTAAAGGTGAGAGAGTCAACTCACTTCATATCCGGCGAATTGGCTCTGCGTTTCAGAGAAGCCGGCAAATTCATCGATATCGTCTCCGTCTGCTTCCTCCGCCTTGGGAATCTCTTCGAAGAAAGTGGCGGCGTTGTCATTCGCCGCCTCATCTTCCTCCTTTTGCTGCAGCAGAGCCTCCTTCATGATCTTCGAGCTGATTTTGGAAGAAATTAGTTTCTCTTCCTGCTGGTACTGCTTCGGCGCTTTCGAAGGCTTCTTCGTCTTCGCATGGTCGGCGCCATACGGATCAAACGGTTCCGGGTTCTGAATCCGCTCCTTCCTCTTCGCCATTCTTTGCTGCGATTACTGAAAGAAGAACAAAAATTGGATAAGGAAGTTCACGGAGTAGCAGCTTATTCTGCTGCCTCTCACAGATAATCTTTTTTGCAGAGGTTTAAGAGAAGAGGGTTTGCCGGATGTGAAAGGTTTAAGAGAAGAGGGTTTTCTTTTCTATCCTCGCTGAAGAATTTGTAAACCCTAATTATAAATATTTTGGGCATTTGGGAAAGATATGTTTTTATTTTATTATAATTTATAATCAATATATTGATATTATAATTACAATATATTTTAATATTTAATGTAGAAATATAGTTTTATTGTATATCATATTTAAAATAGTAATATGTAACTTATATTCGCAAATTAATAAATGGTTATTTGTAAATATGAACCTCGTTAAAAGAAAATATTAAGATAAAGTCTGATTTTAAACATAATAAAAGAATAAACTATACAGAAAAGGAGAAAGAGACTACTATGAAATGTGTTACATACATTTTATATATATATATATATATATATATATATATATATATATATATATAGGGATGTTAAATTTATAATTTTAATAATGATATCTATAAAATTAATGTTATATGTGCTTCATTTTATTTTACTATATAATTGCTTTTATAAAAAAATATAATGTTATCATATAAACTAAATATTGCATTTTAAATTATAAATATAATGTAAACATATTAAGTTTTTTTTCAAATAACAAATATTTTATATTAAAAAATTCAATGAAAATAACCTAAAGTAGATAAAAAATAAACTTCAAAAACCATAAAATTTAGGAGATTACGCTAATTTATTATCAGTATGTAATATATATATATTAAATATATATTTTCCATCCAAGTAAGATTTATATATAAAAGTCATAATAAAAATTTCATTTAATAGCTTTTATTATATTTGTAATACTTTAATTACAATAATAATTTATTCATAAACTAGAAACACCTTCGGTGTAATTTTTTTTTCTCTAAATTGTCAAAATTACCATATTTGAATATATATCATAAAATGACATAACTTAATTATAAAGAAATCGTGTCAAATAATACGACTTTTTAATTAAAAATATTTTAAAATTAAAATTATGTTATATTGCATTCAACACATTGCTTAAAATTTCATCAAAAAGATTCAAGAATGGCATTCTTAAGAAGGACTTTGTCAATATGGTTAAGGAGTTAACTTTTCAAACTTGCAGTTAATTCAATTTTTCTGTTTTAAAATTTATCACTAATTTCTTGGGCATAAAACTATATATATTAACTTTATACTTTACCTTTCCACTAATTTCTTGATGATAATTTAAGTATAAACAGTGACAAATCATATTCATAGAATTTTTCTTCACTGGCAAACTATTCCTTCCAAGCTAATTTGATGGTAACTTTCTTTCTTGTGTGAACATAGAATGGCAAGCCAACCTATAAATAATGCAAGGCCACCAACAGAACAAATCAAGGGACAATGCATAGAAGGTAAATGCATTCAAATTTACCATTCCTGAATATATGTTTTTTTATACATTTCAGATTAGATATTTTAGAGGATAATTCCAGAATAAGAAAATATTTTTCGCAATACTCAATCTAAAATATAAAAATATTTTTCCAGTATTTTAAAAAATATTTACAAATCAGAAAATACCTTTCAAAACACCTAATCAAGAATATAAAACAAATTTAAATTAATTGTTCAAAAAAACACTTCTGGATCTCCTAATTCAGAATGCATTTTTTATAGTCTTTAGATTGAATACTCCAAAAAGTATTTTCTAAGTATAGAAATATCTTTCGAAACATTTAATTTAAAAAATATTAAAAAATAGAAGGTACAAAGATTTTATTATAATTTTAATGAAAGGTAGTTTAGGAATTAAATGTTTTTTATGGGAGTGCAGAAAAAAAGGATGCAGTAAGAAAAACCCTTAAAAAAATTCTGTTCCAATCTTATTTTGCTAAGATCATTCAAAAGGAATAGAGAAACTAAGCTGAGGTATATGCAAATTACAACATCACAGAAGTAAAAATGGTTCATTCAACAAGAAAATAATATTAAATAACCTCTGCACTAAACTTTCCTATTTTTCTCTTAACACAAAAACTCTCCTACTCCAACTAACCTATTTCGTTTCATCATTTTATTTGTTTCTCCATGTTGAAAAAATATAAAAATTTTCATTAATAAAAACTGATATAAAGTAATAAATGACTTTTATCATTTTTATTGAAAATATATTAAATAACGAAGTCATTATGTTTCTCATAAGTTTCACATTATTACCTACATCATTGAGGACCTTCATCACCACCACTATTAATGTAAATGATGATAACAATCACTTATTATTCAACAAGAATAAAAATCACTAATTATTTTATATTAACCATAATATCATTTTATATTAATTATAAAATCTCACTTTTTTAATAGACATGATAAAAGCATAGGGCCCAATTAACACGAACTACAGACTTAATTGAAAAATATATAAATATAAATTTTGAATACTTAACATACTAAAAACATTTAATAGAAATTCAATTGAAAATATCAAACTTAAAGAGACTTGCATGCCTATAAAAAGAATGGAGGGTGTAGTTTATGAAGGCACAAAATAGAAAGGGAGGATCAAAGCAATTTACACAAAAATAAGATTCAAAAGCAACAAGGGCGTAGGTAATTTTGTTAAATACCAGCTTTCTGAATGACATATCAAGCATAGCTACATCAAAAATATAACTAATTGACAAAATATGGCAGCATCAAAAGATGAACACAACAGAAAAATGACCCACAAAAGAGTTCAATCAAAGGAAAGAAATACTCCAAAATCCAACTGATAAGAATCTATCACTTCAACGTATCGGTATCTATAATGCAATGGAATCACAAGTTCTACACACAGACAGAGAATCAAAGTAACAGTACTTACGTGGATGGTGTATTTTCTATGCCTCTACCATACAACGCAATACGTCTATTTTTAAGTCAATTTCAAAATATAATTTTTCTCTAAACTTCTATGCCAGATAACAATTTTAAACAGAAAAATTCTCTAGTAAATAGGCTGTCAAGCACAAATTGCCGATGCACTCACTTTTTTAAACTACTATATGTAAATACATAATTATATTATACATCATAAAATACAACTTAACGTTCTATATTTGAGGACAATTATAAACCCAGTCCGTTATCACAAATACTGACCACCTTTGTCTTCTACTTCAGATAAAGAATTTGTATGAAAAAACATACATGTTTAAACTTGTACCACAGACAACATGCAAATCTATGCAAGCTGGAAGAATGCAATACATTCAGAAAGAAATTCAATAAATCAATAATGCATCTGCGAACATTTCACAGCCAACTGAAGCAAATTTTAAAATGACGAATGTATGCCCCTTCTATCAATATACACAGATATAGGTGGTTTCACAATCAGTTGACTAATGGGTCCTTTTGGGAGGGGGGAGGAATGGGGAACAAGAAAAAGTCCAATTTAGTCAACAATGATGAAAGCACTGTACAATGCTCTTCTTCTAGCCTTATATCGTCTTCAGAAATTTTTAATCCTAAACTGCTTCGACAAGAAATATGACCCAATTAGAATACGACAGCCAAAGGTCTTATACATCCATTTACACAACCAGAATTTGCTTCAGCACAGGCAACTAACAGGTGTCTAGGGAGAACAACAGAGTCTGAAACAAAAAGAGAGTACAAGACCAACTAAATCCAGCACACCAACAGCATCAAACGCAAAATCAGGTAATTTAAGCAAAGAAGACAATCTCTCCAGTGGCTGGCAAAGACCCCAACATGACTTTGATATTATCAAAAGGTGATTTTAAATTACCATGGCTATGGTAAAACTGTACGGAAGAGAGCACAAACAAATAACCTCTTGTTTGCTTGATAGTAAGAATAAGGAGCTTGCTACCAAAGTGGATTCTAGAAGAAATAGGAAGATAACAGACCCAACTGACTCACAAGTCAGTTAGTCACACAGTTACATGGGCCAATAAGGAGTTAAATTGCAACTGTAGTAGTATAGATAGATAATGCAGAGGAAGATTTTCGAAATTCATTATGCAGAGTGCCAAAACTCGAATTAGCAAATTGCTGCCCTATAAGATGCACTCTCTAGTGCAAAAACCCAACCAAAAGCTCAGTTACGTTTCCATGGCCCTCTTCAAGTTCTAGAAAGAATAGGTCAGGTGACATGTAAGCTTGCTGGCTTTTACCAACTCTCCCAGTTTTCATGTATCATTCCTAAAGAAGATTGTCAGCAAACCTCTTCGGGTTCAACCAGCATACTTGTTGGATATCAGATAGGCAGTAAGTAGCAACAAGTGACCTAGAAGTGTTGATCATGGGCACAACCTCCCTCCTCGTGAAGAACGCTATGAAGAAGAATCTACTCTTCAGTGGGAGGGGTTTATTGTTTGAAATAAGGAACCTATCACTAAGGAGACGAAAACAACAAGGAACCAACGAGAAGTCGCAAAAACAGCAAGGGAAAATGAAAGCCCTAGGGTGACTTCCACGCGGGTGACTTCAAACCACGTTGGAACAAAGCTTTGAAGGCCAAAGCAGAGACAGTAAGGTCTGGCAAGACTAGCGACAACAATGCGACAGAGTTCCAGCAAGTGGAAGGCAGGGTGTGAACATCACACGCTTGGCAAAGGCAGACTTAGGTTGAGCGCATGGCAGTGCATGGATGAGAATTAGCTTCTGACATTGGCAGGGTTGGTCGACGCTCTTAGAGGCACTCCATATACAATGGTCACGGCAAAAACTGTGGTGGCCGGCAAAGAGACCCCTCTCTTAATCCTGTATCTATAATGAAAAGCTTATTCAAGACTAAGGTATTGTACTAGACACCTAGATACAGAACTAGGTAAACCTATTTGTATAGCTAATAGATTGTCTAACATAGTACACCTTAACTAGGCTTAAGGATGATATATAGATGTAATTATTCTAACACATTGCACCAACAAGATAAGAAAATCATATGCTATTGTTGCAACAACTAACTAGAGCAGCATATGATATCCTTATCATATCATATCCTTACAACCAAATGAGCCCAAAAAGGAGAGCAATAGAGAAGCCACAGGGAAAGACACTACAACATTTGTGTTAGAATCAAGATTCTAACCATGGGGCATTGCAAGAAATGGTAGCTATTTTTCTAGCTGACTGGTGTAATTGGCTTGAATATCATGCTTCAATTGATTGAAAATAGATGGAACTTCATTTCACCAACCACAGATTGCCTTGAGAACAATGTGAAACTTTTGGCTTTGGAGAAGAGTATAGATACCCCCATTAGACGTTTGTTAACTATGTCAAGTAGGTGAACTGATATGGTAAAAAATTAGGCATATTGCCTATGACTAAAGTGGGGAGATTAAGAGGGAAATTATCTTGTCATTTAAGGATCAGATTCTTACAGTGCAGAAAACCTAATCTCACATATATCCAGGGAAAATTTCGTTTTGTACCCCTACTTTTTAACGAAAGTCAGTAAGTCAATTATTTGTTGGCTTCTAAGCAATTTTTTCAAGGTATAATTAACCAAAATACTTAGCACATTACGCAAATTTCATTTCAATAATACTGGGTGAAAAAATAACCAAAATAGAGTATACTTGAAAATTAAAAATAAAAAATATATATAAAAAAGAAATACACTATCAAAGAACCATATAAGACACTACGAAGAAAATATTGAATACCAAAATATTGAATACCAAGTAGAAACTCAATGCTTCAGACAAACATAAATTTCAAAAACATAATTGGCTTTAACATGGATTTCTCATAATACAGATATAAAGTAAAACTCATTGTAGTAAAACAGTTCTTCAAGGAAATTTTGAACTAAAAGTGAAATACTACAATATTTTATAATGGAAGTAAATATAAAAATAAGTACGCTGTGAAAACAGAACTTCATTTGGTAATTAAAATATTCTGATCTTTGAAGTAATATTTCATTATAAGGACGCCAATTGCATTTGCATCAGCTCCCTAAACTTCAGAAGAATCACCAGGCGAGTAATAAAAGATTGATGCTTAAGTAGAATCTGCAAAAATGAATAAAAAAGCATGAAAAATAATTTCAGTGGGAAAAAAATGAAAGGTCACCCCTACAAATTAATTTTTTTCGCAAAATTGATTGGAGTTATAAAAAAGTTAAAGATCAAGCTACAAAATGATTTGACATTTGACCAAAAAGTCTGTAAATGCAAGACAAATTGTGAATTTCAAGATAATTTTAAATAGTGAATTATAAATTGTATCATACTGAATCTTAAGATTTATAAACACAACGAAAATATCTTGAAATACATCATACAGGCGATAATGCTCAATATACTAAATTTTAGGTAGAAAACGATCATTACAAGTCTTACAAAACAAAATCATATGTTATGATGAGTGTGAGAAACATCTATTGCAAAAAACTGAAATGGATTAGCCAAATATAAGCTATACAATGTGTCAGCAACACTTCATTTCAAACGAATGTAAATTGAACAATTGAATAATTAAATCGAGTGTATTTAGTTGCAACCCTTTAGTTCCTTCTTTTTCATTAAACAAATTATGTTTATCTAATTTTCCAATTTCACACCTCCATTTGTTGTGCTCAATGAGGTGGTGGAAGTCCATCCGTACAACTAAAAAGTGAGATTTTCCTGCAAAGGTGTGACACATGTGCATCAGCTTCCCCAAAGGCCTTAGGTCCGTACAACCACAACAGGAACTAGGTCATTCCTAGAATTTCTCCCACTTTTGTCCATTGTGCTTCATGCAACTATAACATAAATCTGGTTTGTGTGCCTAAAATTGTCATGCTTTTCTATGCAATAGTAAACCAAACCCAATAACTCAACAATGGAGAGGATAAAAGATGAGAAATGATCAAAGAAGGAATTGAGAATTTGAGAAGGATAAGATTTATTTTATGCCGGTGTCACCTCAACCCTAATGATTCAAACACATGAGACTTTCAATCCTAGTTGTCTGAGATTTATTTTGACCTTCCTTACAATGCACAGAATCAGAAAACCTACACAAAGAAAGTCAGACTAGTCTTCAAACTTAAAATCTAAACACATCATAAGTTATAAGAAAAGTATCAACTCAAACAATGGTCCTCAGCAAGCATTAACAAATTAAATTTTAAATTATAAAATTTGAATCCACATTCCAGCATCCTGTGCAATTAATGTACATTTACCATATTATCACCATCATACTTTGCATCATATTATCCAAACTTGAACAGTTAAACCACAAGAAATCAAAATGCAAGAGAATTTATTTCAAATGCAGGAAGAGAAAAATAGTTTCATGTAATACAGCCAACATGCCCAATTTAACAAATGGCACCCACAAAATAGTCACTAAAATCTCCAAGATGAGAGCAGAAAATTACAGACCAAAATCCTTTACAACAACTTTGTGAAAGCTAGATAAACAGTGCTATGGATAGAAAAAACAAACCAATGCAAAAAAAAAAAAAAAATCAGGAAAAGAATATGAATGCATCATATCCGAAACAGAGCTAGTACCCTATGCGTTAGTCAATAAAATTAACATACTCACACCTACTTCACAAATCTTCCTTATCTATTTCCTTTTGTTAATCAGCATAATAGTAAAGTAACCAAGCAAATGCATAATAATAATAATAATAATAAGAAGAAGAAGAAGAAGATGAACAACAACAACAAAAACAAGCATAAATGATAATAGTATAGTAATAAAATAACAACAATGATCTAATTCCTTCTCGTTGACATCATTTTGACCTTCCTCAATCTATAAATGCATAAGAAAGGAGAGATTTATATTAATGGCTGGAATACACAGTATTATTAGCAACAGGAACACCAGACCGCTTGCTATATAAGCATTTACAAAAATTGAGGGGGATGTATAGGACTGAAATGGGAGGTGGCAAGTGAATATAAAATTTTCGTTAAACCTGAGTGCGGTTCTCATAATGATTATGGCGATAATTTATGATCAAAGAATACCTGAAAGCACACCTAGTGACCCATGTAAGGCACAACGCCACCATACTGTCCCACACCATGAGGCTGCTGCACTCTTCCAGATCCACCTATCCCCACCTGCTGCTGGCTTGCATATGAACTTGGCAACGCTACTTGATTCCCATACCCACCAACAGCAACAGCCCCGGGATTCACACTGCCTTGTCCGACATAACCGCCAGTGTTCGTCCCCGGTGACCCAATACCCAAGAACCCACTCAATTGCAACCCGGCACTCCGAGATGCCAGCAATGCCGTCAGTGCCTGCCCAACTGCCGGATTAACCGGTTGCACCGCCGTCCCTGCAACGCCTCCTCCTACCGCTGGCCCCGCCGGAGCCATCAAGTGCCCCGGCATTGGCACTGCCCCCATACCAACATACCCACCATTCTGAGAACTACCCTGCACCACCCCCACTCGCTGTTGCTTCTGACCATCAATTGCCTTCTGGCAGTGCAAAATATGCCCCTCAAACTTCTTGTGCGGCACTTCCAACGCCCGCTTTGCACCCTCCACACCCTTATAAACAAATAAACAGAACCCTTTCGGTTTCCCAGTTACCTTATCAAGCCCTAAAGGTCCTTCCTCAATCTCCCCAAACTGCGCAAAAAAAGACAGAAGCCTCTGCGGGTCCAATTCCGCACTCACATTGCTCACGTAGATCTTCCTCAGCGAGAAATCCGAAGCCCCCGGCGCCGTCGAAATCGTTGCCGGCGAGGACTGGACTGGGCCCACGGAAGCCAGCTGGCATGCGGCAATGCGGTTGCCGATCCTTTTCTGCGGCTCGCGGAGGGCATTGCGCGCAGCGCGACGGGTCTTGAAGAGTACGAAGCCGTACCCCTTGGACTTGCCAGTGGCCTTGTCCACGACCGCCTTGCAGTCCTCGATGTCGCCGTAGGGGGAGAACGCGGAAGTGAGGGTATCGGCGGTAGTGTCCCAGCCGAGGCCGTGTACGAAGATCTTGCGGTGCGCGGGGTCGGCGTCGGCGGTGCGGCGTATCCGGTCCGCCACGTCGCGGTGCTTGGAGGCGGCCTCGATGAGAAATTTGGCGATCTCATTCTTGCCGAGGGATTCTAGAAGGTTCTGGATTGGCTCCTCGTCGTCGCTAGGAGAGGATGAAGAAGTGGAGGGGGGCTTCGAGGTTTCATTGCTTGGTGCTAATTCTTCTTCAATTTCTCGGCTTTCTTCTTCTTCTTCTTCGTATTGTTCATCTTCTTTATACTCTGATTCTAGATTCAACTGGGGCTGTTTGAAAGCGCGCTCTGCCGATTTGGCGGGACGAGGTGGCTGTTTTCGCTTCCTCGCCATTGTCTTTGTCTAATTAGCTTATCCCAACTGCTGCTGGAACTTCAGGTTAGGGTTTGATGATATTCCAAATTATGAATTTTCGGTCTTTTGTTTTTATGCTTTTACTTTTTCAATAAATCTAATAAAGATAATTCCTCTTGTAGATTCTCGGGCTACGATTTCCTTCCATACCTTTTTCACATTCAAAACAATGTTTACATTATTTTTAATTTATTTTATTAAAAGTAATTATTAATAATTAATCTATTTAACACAATTAACAGAAACCATATTTATAATTAAGATATAAAGTGTATTTTCAATAATTTTAAAAAATAACCTATAAAGCTTTCAAACATCATAATTGATTTTTTATATTTATGAGTAATATTAAAACAAAAATATAAGTATTAATAAAAAAATTAAAAATTTATGTTAATATAAATTTAACTAAAATATCTAAAATATTAAAGATTATAATTAATGATATTAAAATTTAATTAAATGTTTTAGTATTATTAACAATGTTGTAATCTATAATTATTATGAATAATAGTTAGTAATTATTTTAACATTTTGTTAACATCTCTTAATAACAATATATATCGATTTTGTAGCGGAAATAATTTATTATTGATTTTACTGTCATTAATATATCTCAATTTATTATTTTTACCTTTGTATTTTTTTAATTGTTTTTTAAACTCAAGTAATTATTTATAATAAAAAATAGTTATTATAAAGTTATAAACATTATCTATTTCATAACTATTTTTTAAAACATATTATTTTGAATCTAATGATGTTTTTTCTATAATTATAATAAATTTTAATTTTTTACTTGTTCTGATCATTATATATATATATATATATATATATATATATATATATATATATATATGTCTGTGTGTGTATACGAATGAGTAGCTGTATATGTTTTTATTAGTATAAATAATAAAATTAATATTGATAATTAATTTTAATATAAAATATTAATATTAATTAAAATTTAATAAATTAAATTATTAAAGAGAATTAATAGTTTTATTATTTTTATATTACAAATAATTATTTTATAATTCAATTAGTACCAATTGAAAGAGTTTGTAGTTAAGTATCATTATTAATTTAAACATTTGTTACTGTTAATAAATGTAAAATTTAGTTTTAAGTAGAAATGAACTATTAAAAAAATTAAAAGTGTATTACAATTAAAATTATGTATCATAAAGAAAACTAAAAGATTTCAAATAATGATTTATGGAAAACAAATTTAAGAAATAATATTTTATGATAAAAAAGTTAAATGTAGAGTATTTTAAAATATTTAAAAAAAATATTTAGGAAATTCGTAAAATTATAAATTTAATTAATAGTATTTGAAAAACTTATTTTTAAAATCTATAAAATAATATTTAATGACAAAAACACATAAATGTAAAATTATCTAAATATTTACATAATAGCAATTGAAATTCATCCACTACAAAGTTAAAGTAGACAAAATGAATTAAAAACATAATTGAAGAGTTTGACTTTTCTTTCTCACACATCATCATTGACATTATTAAAGTCGAGGATGAGTATTTCATTTACAACTTGAATTGGATTTTATAGTAAGAGATTTATTGATAATTTGAAACAATTCATCATACAAATAGTGTAAAGCTTAAAATATGAAGAAATTATATCTAATAAACACTAATTAAATTATTAGTTGTCACAAGAGTTTAAATGCATGAAACTTTGGAAACTAACCTGCATTTACCACAAGAGTTTAAATGCATGAAACACTGGCAACCTTAATCACTTGTCACTTCAAGTACAGCACATGTTGCAATTTATTAGTTGTCTTAAAACCATTACCGAAAGACAGCACAACCACATTATTACTATTCTCATCTCTAATCCTTTCCAACACTTTAGCCTGCAGGCCAGTTCATCTGTCTCCCTCCAAGGAGGTGCACATGAATGTGGTAAACTGATTGGCCTGTCAAAAGTAAATGCACAACTCAATATACCATAGAAGAATCACTTTTAGAATCAAAAACTCAATGAAAGATGATTTATCAAAGCTCAGGATTTGGCCTGGAGAACAAAACTTACATCCCTTTGGCCCGTCGTTGATCACAATCCTGAAGCCGTCATCCAGACCTTCCTGCTTTGCAATCAACTTGGCAGTGTAAAGAAGACGGCCAAGAATATCAAAGTGTCTTTCCTCTGCCTGCAGAAAATTCAACAAGAACATGAACAAGCATAGCTGATACCAAAGTTTCAGTCACTAAGTTTGATTACTCAGAAAGAAGAAAAAAAGTTGAAGTTTCTCCAAGTGTTGGTGAGAAAGAGAACTATGAATGTAGCATTGCAAATGTGCAGTATATAGTTCTTTTTCTTTTGCTCGTCAGGAGATATATTTGCAAGAGTGTAAAGAATCTTAACACCACAGTACATGATTTCAAACTAATATCTCAACTTTGCAGGAAGTGGAGACACTACAAAAGTGGTAAATAGGTTCAAGAAAATTAGTGTGTTAACTGACGAGTTATGCCTGAATGTGATTTGTGATAAATTATTCAAAGAGATTTCATTATCTCCGATTTCCATGGATGTAAATAAATCAAAAACTGTTTGCACAATTTCTTCTTTCCCAAAAAAAAAAAGAATAGAAAAAAAACTTCTTTCCATGACTCCAATCTACTATCTTCCAACCATCCTTCTAGGTTTCCCTCTACCGTATTTAATCAAACTATCTTCCAATCTAGATTTCTTCCATCAATTGTTTCAGGTAATCAAACCATTTTAGCTAACCTTCATGCACAGTATTTGCAAACATAAGCCACCATTTAGAAAAAGTGATGACCAAACAAATAGGATTAGGTAGCATGCAAATTGTCATATTCTCATAATAAAATATTAATCCAAACAGGATTAATTTACGACAATTTGGTAGGAGCTAACCACCATGAACCTGCTTCAGAGCAAAGCAACTAAAAGTAGAAACACACTAAACTTTATCTACCTATAGATGCGGCATCAGCCACACACAGATTTAGTATCAGCATCAGCATTCTGAAAGAATGATTACAAAAGTAGCCATAACTATAATTAGTTGTTAGCTAAGTTTTGATATATCCATAGTTCCACATCGAAAGGTTCAAATCAAATACATGTAGTTGCCAACACTACCACTTTATAGTTGAAAACAGTATCTTTTTTACCACAGGGTAATACAAGCTAAGCATTCTGAAGGAATATATATTATTCATCACTTGCTTTCAAATACTAGTAAATAACGGGCTAAGTTACATTGTTACTTTCTAAAGTGAATATAAATAGGAAAATAGTTATGTTCTTTCTTAAATATATGTAAATATAGAAAGCTATGTACACTGAAAGTGTCACTAATAAGTACCTTGGATAGACCACTTAACCCATCTTTCACTTTAGGAATGATAAGAATATGTGTAGGAGCTTGAGGAGTTATGTCCCTGAAGGCAAGCACCTGTCAGAAAGGGGGAAAATAATAGGACCATTAATAGTTATTGTAAACCTTAACTGATACCTAACTGAGAGAGGCTAAAATATAGATTAGAAAAATGAAATATATTTGAAATGTCATAAAAGAAGAAATTAGAAAAAATCTGGAAGTCTATTTTCGCAAGTACTACTTAATGTGGCAGACCTAACATAATCAAAATGTCCAACAACCAGTTTTATGTGTTCACGAACAATATATCTTGGCACTAAACGGCAAAGAAATTGAAAATGAAAAAGTTAAAAAACAAAAACAGTGAAGCTTAAATGTTCAACATAAATGTAGATTGTACTGTTTTCACCATGAACTGGATGTTTAAGATTTTCTTCTCGTACGCTCATTAAGAAACATATTAGCATAGAACAAAACTCATCAGACATCATTACATTACCTTATCATCCTCATAAACCACAGTAGAAGGAATCTCCTTATTGATGATCTTGTCAAATCTGCGCACCAAATAATACAAAATTAATGATAGGTATTCATAAAATTCTCAAGAAACTGAGATGACTTGTCAGATCCTTTTCCAACTTCCAGCACTAAGAGGTAGAACCCTCTGGCTCTTGCAAATAAACATAGGTGACTGCACCAAATCCACCATACCCATATAAAAACACGGAACAAATTTCATCAAACGCAAACCAGCAAAACTAAGGAAACAACCAGATTCAAATGGAAATGGGCTATCCCCTCAATCAAGCATACATCTTCACTTCAAAGCAGCACCAATAAGGACATACATAATACCTTTGTTCCCAAAACAAATTGTTGAGAACATAAAAACGCAACCCTTTTAGGGTTTGTGCAAACTCAAAACATCAAACAGATAGATGGGAATGAATTACATGAAACAAAGAGATACCCACGAAAGATGGAGAATTGAAATACTTTTGAGGACAAAAACGAAGTAAGGAGAGAAGGTGTGGAGTAGTAAAGATGGAAACTTTAAACCATACATGGTTGGAGCATCAGCATCAGAGGGAGTGGCAGCAAGAGCAGCTTCCTTCTCGGAAGCCATGGGTCTGGAACTAGAGAAATGAGAAGACAAGACACTGATTCTGTCCCTTTTATTGTTATCTTTGCCACTCATGCATGGAACAATGGTGGGGAAACCCCAAATCCAATGAGTTTTGGGCTGAATCCAAAAAGGGTTCTTTTTTTGGTGCCGAAGAGAAAATCCAAACCGGTCTAATTCTTAGTACTTTGTATGGAAGGCTTTAATGTTTGTGGTCTTTTATGACATGGTTGTAATTTGTGTTTGACTTTAGCTTTGAAAAAAAAATGCATAATTAATTAAGTTTATCATTGTACTAGAAGCAGTAATCAGGATTATGCTTATCTTTATTATATTTGATTAAAAATAATTTGTCTAATTATATAATAATTAATTTTACCTTCAATGATTATTTTAAAAATTATATCAAATATTACTTTTAATAGATTACAAAATATCTTATAACGGTGCTATATTTATTGAACTAAAAACTTAACTAAAATATATAGATAATAAGATTAGAAGTGCAGTGTACGTAGATTCAAATACGCAATTTATTTATACCATATATTTTTAATGTTTAGTTTTAGTATTTTTTTTTAATGTGTGGACGTAGATATTAATATTTTCCAACGTATTTAGAATAGATGTATTACATTGGAACTAAGAAAGATGGTTATTTTTTATTTAGCACTAAATTAAAATTAACTTTCAACTTTAATCGATTCAAAAGAAAATAAAAGACGTTTATGAATTTTTGAAAAATTTTAACAATTTTTTAATTTTATTTAACTCACAAAAAAATTATATTTTTCAATTTTTTAAAATTTAAAAGAATATAATATTATTGTTTCTGAAAAGCTTAATATTATTTCTAGGGTTAAATATGTTTTTAGTCCCCATACTTTGGGGTCATTTTGGTTTTAGTCCCTCTTTCAAATTATGGTACAATTTAGTCCTTCAACTTTAGAAAACTTTGATTTTAGTCCTTTTTACCAATTTTTTTTAACTTTATTTACTGTTTCAAACGCGTTTCTCAGTTAACATTGAAGCAAAAATGTGTCAAACAGTGTAAACAATCCAAATGCTATAATGAAACGTGCTTGAAACAAAAAATAAAATTAAAAAAATTTGGTAAAAAGGACTAAAACCAAAGTTTTCTAAAGTTGAAGGACTAAATTGTACCATAGTTTGAAAGAGGGACTAAAACCAAAATCACTCCAAAGTATAGGGACTAAAAACATATTTAACCCTTATTTCTAAAAATAAAAAATGCACAAAAAAATTACAATTTTGTAAATAATTTTAAAGACAAACCTGTTTCGTAAACATATTGTTAAATTTTAAATTTATCTTAATTGATCCTTAAATTTTATCTCACTTTTACAAATCAATAAATATTAGATTAAAAAAAATCACAAGCGTAAATAACAATATTTACTTTACTATCTTATTTTAGAGTTCATTATTTAAAACCATTGTAAAATTAAAGAATTTGTCATTTTTTAATAATGTTAATATGATTCTACATTTAAACTTAAGGGTTAAATATGTTTTTAGTCCCTACACTTTTGGGCGATTTTGGTTTTAGTCCATCTTTCAAACTAAGGTACAATTTAGTCCTTCAACTTTAGAAAACTCTCGTTTTAGTCCTTTTTACCAAATTTTTTTAACTTTATTTGTTGTTTCAAACGCGTTTCTCAGTTAACATTGAAGCAAATATGTGTCAAACAGTGTAAACAATCCAAATGCTATAATGAAACGTGCTTGAAACAACAAATAAAGTTAAAAAAATGTGGTAAAAAAGACTAAAACCAGAGTTTTCTAAAATTGAAGGACTAAATTGTACATTAGTTTGAAAGAGGGACTAAAACCAAAATTGCCCCAAAGTATAGGGACTAAAAACATATTTAACCCTAAACTTAAATAGTGTTTTTTTGTGTGGATTTATTGTTTAGATAAAAATAGGAGATATAGATTTGTAATGAGTTTTTTTGTTTGGAATCTTTAGCAGTTAAGTGTGAACACAGAATAAGAGATCACGCTCTAATCCCATTCCATTTCATATGAGGACATTTATGGGTGAAAGGTGTTTTATAAAATTAACCTCGTTTAAGTGTGTCATTTTTGTTGCTTTTGGTGGTGTGAGGGCAGGAAGTTGTTGAATTTGTGGTGAAAGTCATTTATTCTTATTTGCTTTATTTTTATGTGAAGATAGCTTAGCTATGAAGAGCTCGACTATAGAGAAAACTTTCAGCTATGGAGATAACTCGACTATATATGGAGATATTCAATTGTTAAGATTGTTTGATTATGGAGATAGTTCGATTATGGAGATAACTAAAGTGTGGAGATAGTTAAACTATGGAGAAAACTAAACTGTGGAGATAGCTCAACTGTGGAGATAACTCAGTTATGGTGATAGCTCGACTATGGAGATATCTCTATTGTGAGGATAGTTCAACTATGGAGATAGTTTGACTTTGGAGATAACTCGATTGTGGAGATAGATCAGTTGTCTAGATAGCTCAGGTGTGGAGATAGATCAGTTGTCTAGATAGCTCAGGTATGGAGGTAACTTAGCTGTGGAGATAACTCGATGTCATACAATACTCGTCATGTTATGGTGTTTCCTCAAAGTTGTGAAAATAGTTGGGTGTCATACACTCTTCAAACCTAGGTGAGTTCTAAAATGAGTGTAACAAGTGTGTTGTGCATATTCATATTCATGGTGAAGAATCCTTTGGTGGTTATAATTCATGGACGTAACTCAAACGAGATGCATACACATGCTTGGAACTGGATTTGTCAACGTTGGAAACCAAATTTACAAGACTTGGAACCAGATGTGTGAACACTTGGAACCGATTTTGAAGAATAGAATATGATCAGTTTTGTTTGGAAATGATTCATAGGTGTTGGAATCAGTTATGTTTTATTTATTTTAATTAACAGTTTTTGTAAAATTTTATTCATTAAAAAAATTAAAAATAATAATAACTCATCTAAATATTATTTTATATTATTTTTAACATAAAGGATAATTTGGTAATCTTATTTTTTAATAATTTATAATTTTTTTATTATGTCACGTTAATCAAATATTTCACAAATTTTCACAAATTTTACTCACAAATCCACTCTACCATCACCTCCAAATCTCTTAAAAAAAAACACAAACTTTACCTTCAAATTCTTTCAAACCCATCCTTTCCATCTCTTTTAAATCATTTCGCCCAAAAGAACACAACCTTAGTGTTATTTGATTAATGTAGGATTATGCTTTATATGTGTTTCCTCAAAGTCGTGGAAATAGCTAAGTGTCATACATTGCTTAAACCCAGGTGAGTTCGAAAATAAGTGTGACAAGTGTGTTGTGCATATTCATATGCATGGTGAAGAATCCTATAGGGGTTATGGTTCATGGACGCAATTCGAATGGGATGCATACAAATGCTTGGAACTAGATCTGTCAGCATTGGAAACCAGATCTGTCAAGACTTGGAACCAAATCAATGAACACTTGGAACCGATTTTGAAAAAGAATGGAATATGTTCAGTTTTGTTTTGGAATCAGTTTTGTTTGATTTATTTTAAATTAATACTTTTTTTAAAAATTTTATTCATTAAAAATTTCTAAAATAATTATGACTCATCTAAATATTATTTTATATTACTTTTAACATGAACAATTTGATAATCTTATTTTTTTTTAATTTATAATTTTTTAATATACACTAGTGCAGAAAGGGCTTTAGACGTCAGTTATTTTTGGCTTTTAACATCATCACAAGAACTGACGTTTATACGGGTGACGTTAATGGGACATCGGTTTTTTGCAGGGGCGACGTCGATATAGATGTCTGTTTAGTTACAAGCCCGACGTCTACAAAGACATCCGACAATGCACTAACCGACGTCTAATCTTACCTTAGATGTTAGTCTGTAGAACTTGGGACATCTATAAAGTCGTCAAGCATTGCATTAACCGACATCTTTGGGACATCATAGACGTCGGTTTGTGCATTAACCGGCGTCTATGAAGTGATTGTTGTGTTTTGGTGCGGTTTTTGTCGTGTCTTGGGGTAGCGTAGTAGCACCTCCTTCCTTTGCTAGTTTCTTCATAAGAAAAAGTTGCGTCTTTTGGACTTCTCATGGTATTTCAACCCAAAGACAAAATTGGATCGTTGCCTAGGTCCATCCCGACTGCCACTGAAAAAGAATATGGTGAGAATACACCGTAAACTTTTTCGTTGACGGTCGGAATGGATATAGGCAATAACCCAAATTCGTCCTTGGATTGAAATGCCGTGAGAAATCCAAAACACGCAAGTTTTCCTTACGAGAAAACTAGCAAAGGGAGAAGGTGCACTATGCTACACAAAGACACAACAAAAAAACCGCATCAAAACACAACGAAAAATCATTTTAATCAATTCAAATGAGAGATAATACATCAAAGATTACTTTAATCGAAGTAAAAACAACTTTGAATAGTTAAAAGGAGAGGAAACTTACTTGGAAATGCAGAGTAGCGAAGAGAAAACGTAAAGACAATCAAAGTGTTGGTTCGCAAACCGCTGGTTCGCATTGTTATTTAACAAGAAATTAGACGTCTGTTGTGAACATATCCGACGTCTAAAATGACAAATACGTCGGACACCTGACTAATTTGACGTCCATTCAATTTAAAAATTAATATTTCTATTGTATATAGACGTCGACTATGAGGCATGAGACGTTTCGTGGGCGGAAACGAATGACTTTTTACATACCTGATAGGATTATAGACGTCGGTACCTGAGGCAACGGACGTCTATATGTCTGATAGGTTGGTGAGTAGCATTAATTTCCGCCATATAGACGTTGGGTCTCGTCAGTGTGGCGGGATCCGACGTCTATAAGGCTGAAAAAAGTGACTAATCACCTGCCTGACAGACTTATAGGCATCAGTTAGCAGCAGCCCGACGTCTATATGTCTGACAGGTTGGTGAGCAACATTAATTTCCATTATATAGACGTCGGGGTCCCCGACTAACCGACGTCTATAACGTTGAAGAAAATGACTTTTCACTTAACGATTAGAAATATAGACGTCAGGTTGGAAGGGCTGACGTATAAAATACTATAGACATCGGAGATCAACCTAATGGACGCCTATATTACTAACTTATTTACAGAAATGCCACCGGTCATCAATATACGTCGGGTTTACCTCTAATCGACATCTATAGGATGACGTTAATCAGCGTGTTTACACTAATGATATCATATCAGTCAAATCTCTCGTAAACTTTCATGAATTTTACTTACAAATTCACTCTACTATTATTTCCAAATCTCTTAGAAAAAATAACATAAACTTTTGTAATAGTTGTTCTGATTTAAATTATTTGCTTTTTTTCAGCCATGTCCTTTAAAATGTTTCAACTTATTTTCTACTTTAGGATTTTCTGAATCATGATTGTAATTATTATAGTTTCTGTTGCTTTAGTCATATATGATGCAAATGAAAATAAAAAATGATGACAAACTTGTTTCAACAAAGGAGGATTCTTAAACGTAGGTATGTATCCCAATATAAACGCACTACTATGTATCCCAAATTGCTGTAGCCTGTGAATATGCATAATTATATTGTCACATTCCTTGTGAAGCATTGCAATATTGTCAACATCCAAAAAATAAAACATTTTATCTGAATATTGTTGTCTAGTAAGAAAGGATATCAAGAATGAATCTCTAATGTTACTAACCTTGAATATAAGAAGAATTATGTGAGACATCATTTGATTGTTGTCTATGATTACAGAATGCATATGTAAATGGTTCACAGTCTTGGTCATATGATTTAGGTAGCTACAAGAAATGTGGAAACTATCTCGTGTGAGAGTAAATATTTTATATACTTTATTATATTTTCTCATTAAAATATTAATATATTAATTAGAAAACTATTTTCTCATTGATATATATACTTTTCCTTTCTAAGTGTTTTTTATGGTCTTCAGTGATGTATAAACGCTTTTGGATAGGTTATGTATAGTTTTGGAAAATTTTCTGTAATTATCGGCGGTTTTGGAAAAGTTCGATAATTATCGGCAGTTTAAAATCTGCAGTAATTATCAGCGGTTTTGGAAATTTTTGATAATTATTGACAGTTTTGAAAATCTTCAATAATTTTGTTAGTAATTGTGACACCATTTTCTCAATGATTTTGGTAATTGCGGGAAACATATTTAGGAGGGTTAAAACTTTCAGTAATGTAAAAAAATCCTGGTAAAATTGGAGTTTTTTTAGTGTAGTTTGTTATATATTTGAAAAGTTTTATTAAATTTTTAAGATATTTTTTTATCATATCACATATTTAATTATATATTTATTTTTCTTTGTGGGATTTCATTTAGGTTATCAAATTGTTTCTAAAACATACATTTGATTACCTTTACTTTTTTTTTAAATATTTTTATTTGTGTTTATTTTTATCATACAAAATAATGCTTTGATATTTTTATATATATTTTTTTTTACTTTTTAATTCATTATCACAAGTGTAATTTTGTCACTATCATTGTATTAAAAAATTTCATCCATAATAATATGATAATTTAATATTGTCATGAATATTGTTTATCACCATTCAATACATGTTCAATATATTAAAGTTAATAAGATGAAATATCTATGTTAAATTTCAAATATTATTAGTTTAATATTTGTTCTCTGTGTGATTTTTCTTTTTATAATTTTTTAAAAATATTTTTAAATTTGATCAATTTTCTTTCATTGATGTTTGCAAATTTAATAAATGTTTGATTCTCATGAAAAATTCATATTATACTCTAATTTGAAATGTATAGAATTATAGTTTATTTCTAAATATTTAATATTAATAAAACCAAAATACTTTTTTTTAATATTAAATATTTGATAATATTATGTTTTAGTTGTAAGTATTTTTTATTATTTTATAAAAATTAATTAATTAATATTGAAATAATAAAAAAGCATATACGGGTACACACGTAATTACAAGTTTATACTCGTTACTTGGTGAGAATAAAAATAAGGTTTAATCATTGTAATAGTCCTTATTTTCAGTGATTTTTTTCAATTAGGTCCCTCATTTTTTCTTTTTCTCAATTGAGTCCCTATTTTTGAAAAATTGAAGTAATTAGATCACTATTGTTAGTTCCGTACTAACATCGTTAAAAAGGGTGACACGTGTCAGCTCGTGATTTTTTTGAATTTTTTAAATATATTTTTAATTATTTTTATTTTTATTTTTAATATATTTTTTTTAAAGGGTTAAATATGTTTTTAGTCCCTATACTTTGGGGCGATTTTGATTTTAGTCCCTCTTTCAAACTAAGATACAATTTAGTCCTTCAACTTTAGAAAACTCTGGTTTTAGTCCTTTTTACCAAAATTTTTTTAACTTTATTTGTTGTTTCAAGCACGTTTCATTATAGCATTTGGATTTTTTACACTATTTGACACATTTTTGCTTCAATGTTAACTAAGAAACGCGTCTGAAACAACAAAGAAAGTTAAAAAAATTTGGTAAAAAGGACTAAAACGAGAGTTTTCTAAAGTTGAAGGACTAAATTGTACCTTAGTTTGAAATAGGGACTAAAACTAAAATCGCTGATGAGCTGTCGCGGCCCATGCAAATTTGATGTGCATAAATAATGCAGTATAGTGCTAGGGAATGACCCATAGGTCGTCTCTCAAGGACCAAATGTGGTTTGAGTCTTAGGTCTAACACGAAGTGGGGGGGGGTTTGAAGGTGTTTGAGACGAGAATTAAACTCAATTAAAATGCATGGAAATTAAACACAACCGAATAAGATAGAAAATATTAAAGTAAAATAAAATGTTAGACCTAACACTACAAGAGACAAATATCCAGACATAATTAAAACTATAAAGATGCAACACTAAAGCTAAAAAAATAAAATGTTATCCATCATGAAAACAATAAATAAAAAATGCTTGAAAAGTTAAAATCACATTAGATAAATAAACCTGAAATCAATTCTATATATATATAAATGGTTAAATAGATTCGTTGGTCCCTATTTTTGTTGGTTTTCTTCAAATAGGTCCCTGTTTTTTAAAAATGATCAATTTGGTTCTTAAATTTGAAAAATTAAATCAATCAAGTTTATTCTGTTAATTTTGTTGAACGGCGTTAAAAATGTCTTTACTGATAAGAGGATGTGTCATTTTCTATACAGATGGCACATAATGACTCAAACGTGGATTTAAATTGTTTTTATAATTTTTAAATTAATCTCCCTGAGAATGAGAATGAGACTTACCCTTTCTTCCTCCCAACGAAACAACCAGAACCAACCACTCTCACCGCCTGTGCTTTTTCCTCCCTCTCTGTTTGAGGGTTTTCTTTCCTCCTTCTCCGGTCGCCACTGCAGCCTTAGCCAGCCGCGTGCACCACTGCCCTCCACCGAGATCTCGCCCCTTTTCACGTGTGAGAGGAGAACGCACACCTTCCACTTAGAGTTCTTGCCACCGCTGCCTCCACCTAAGAAGGTCGTCGCGAGTTGCGGCGGAGATGCTTCCTCACCGGCGCCCCTAGCGCCGTTCTCCTCCCTCTCCGTTCGAGGGTTCCCCAGCGCCGTTCTCCTCCCTCTCCGTTCGAGGGTTCCCCAGCGCTGTTCTCCTCCCTCTCCGTTCGAGGGTTTTCTTTCCTTTCCCTTAAACGCCAGCGCCTCCANCAGCACCANCGCCGATGTCGNGGACGAAAATGATTTTTTTTTGCTTTATTGGTTAATTCATCTATCAATTGATGTTTTGTTTACTGGGATTGGAAACATTGGAGTGTGTGTTGGGTGCTAGAAATTGGTCTTTGTTCTTGGTGATTAGTTTTTATTTCTGTTGCCTTGTGCAGTGCAGGTTGAGGATGGTGGTGTTATGCTTAAGCTGGGATGGAGGTTCAAATGAAGATGAAGATACTGGTTATATTTTTTTGTTGTGTTTTCCTGATAAGTATCTAGCTTAACAGCAAAGGGGGTGGTGATGATGGGTAAGAAAGTAGGCTCTTCTCTTGGCCGGCCTCTCTTTTGTTTCTTTCTTTTCCGATATATTGAGTACGCCTCCTCCAGGAATGGGATGAAGGTGACTCTTGATGGAAGTGTGAATTGTTACGGTGACTCTCAAATGTTAATGGAGGATGCAGATGGTTCAAAAGATGAGAATGCAGATGTTGTTGAATGGAGAATGGCGATGTTGAATTTTGTTGAAGGATTTTCTTAATGTTGTATAACAGATGTTGTATAACAGATGGATGAAGTGAAAAGGAGAAGAAGATGTTCTTAAAGTTCATGTCTCAGTCCACGTCTTAAAAGTTATTGTGTGCCACCTATTTAAAAAATACACTTCGTTTTGCCACCAAAGACGAATTTTAACGCCGTTAAGGAAAATTAACGGAATGAACTTGATTAGTCTAATTTTTCAAATTTAAGGACTAAATTGATCATTTTTAAAAAATAGGGACCTATTTGAAGAAAACTAACAAAAATAGGGACCAAAGAATCTATTTAACCTATATAAATATATATATATATATATATATATATATATATATATATATATAAAACTCTCGGTGGAAGCATTAAAATAAAGTAGGCAAAACCAATGGAAGGACCTTTACTGGACATAAACCCCATTTAAATTGAAAATGCATTACTTCCTAAAAGAAAGAAATTAAAAAGCAATGGCCATTAAGTTCTTCCAGCAAAGTGAATAAAATTTCAATTAGAAATTAATAAGTGTTGCAGGTCGTGTGCTATGTCTGAAGCAAGGAAAAATGAACTTTTCAATTGGGAAACAATTCCCTATGCGGTAACACTGCTTTCCACCAACTCCCATCACCAAAAACTAATCTATTCTTCAATCTCAAGACAATAAAGGCAAAAGAAATTCATTTGCTAGCCACACCATGCGTCCCATCACTCAGTCTCTACCTAATCTCCTTTCAATGAAGCTTAGAGAAAATATTGTAAATTCCAAATGAAATAGAAGCAATAACTAAACCTTTTTTTATTCAACTCCATTGCAGAGCATATGACGGTACTGAAGGGTTAGTGACCCGTGGCTGCACCTTTATATTTTCTTCAAAACTCCAGTGTAAAATGGTGCTGCTGGACGTGACAATGCTTAATCTTAAAAGCAAGGAAAATAAGCTTTCAATTGGAAACAAAACAATTGCTCCAGGCCGTGACGTGTGTACCAAAATAAAAAAGTGAAAAATTGATTCTTCATTCATCCAAAGTCACCAAGCAATCAACATGTTTCCAGAGCGTAAAAAAATGTTCCCCCAGCTCCCAAAAATAAAGTTGCAGCCTAATACTTCATAAAAGTGACGGCTGGCTCATTGCAAGGGCCGTGTGTCCTCCTAAATTAGGGTGGGGCCCACTCTAAAAATAAAAGGAAACCCTAGGGTAAGTATTCTACAATTTTGGGCCCCTCATAAATTTTTAACAATGGGCCAATGTGCAAAGGTTTGTCCAAAAAGTTTAAACAATAAAAATTACAATACAATGAAATTTAAAATGTCTAATTTGAGAGTCTTCAATTTATTTTGTCTCCATCCTAATGCTCCAAAATATGTCTCCAATATTTTCCCTGAAAATAATAATGCAAATAATTAGCTCAGAAAATTCAAATTAATTAAAATTAGAATTTCCGGTCAAATTAAGCATAATTAGGAAAAACGGGAAAATACCGGACAATTAAGCACAATTCCCTGATTAATTTTAGCACAATAAACTAAGTGAAATCAATAAAATATCGACTCATCAATCGCCCCAAAGTATAAGGACTAAAAACATATTTAACCCTTTTTTAAATTGCCACGTGTCAAGTTGACATTGAGCCACGTGNCAATGANAATGTGAGGTGNCACTGATAGTGNCACGTGTCACTATCAGACCACGTGTCATTAGATTTGTCTCAATTTGGTCCCTATATTTTTAATTTGTCTCAATTTGGTCCCTATATTCTTATTTTGTCTTAATTTAGTCCTATTTTTTTAAAAAACTAAACAATTTTGTTTCTCTCCAAGTTCAAACAAAATTTTATTTGTATATAAATCTTTACAAAGAAATTTTTACAAATTAATTTTTTTATTAGAAAAATAAAAAAATTACAAACTAACATATGACACATTTTTATTTATATNGTAGTAAAGAAATCATTTAACCTAAATAATATGAATGAGTAACCTATAAAAGTTAACATCTCAATAATAAATATTTTTGTGAAGGTAATCTACACAAGTATAGTCTCAATACTTTCTCAATAATTCACAAAAAGTTTCTAGAGTTAAATATTTCGATTTGAAATACATCATTACTAATAATTTGTTTAACAGAAACAAATTTAAAGACAAAAATTTGGAAAATGTACATACCATATTTTATTTGGGAAGGAACAAATTTTTTTAAATTTTTAAAAAAATTAGGACTAAATTGAGATAAAATAAAAATACAGGGACCAAATTGGAACAAAATAAAAATACAGGGACCAAATTGAAACAAACACAATGACACGTGGTTTGACAGTGACACGTGGCATTGTTAGTGACACGTGGCATTGTCAGTGCCACCTCACACTGTCATTNCTACGTGGCACAATGTCAACTTGACACGTGGCAAATTTTATTTTTAAAAGAAAAAAAAATAAAAAATATAAATAAAAATAATTAAAATATATATTTAAAAAATTCAAAAAAATCACGAGCTGGTGTCACCCTTTTTAACGGTGTTAGTACGGAACTAAATTGTTTCAATTTTTCAAAAATATAGGGACCTAATTGAAAAAAAAAATGAGGGACCTAATTGAAAAAAGTCACCGAAAATAGGGACTATCAGAATTATTAAACCTAAAAATAATGCAAAATTATTAAACCTAAACATAATGCAAAATTTCATATATGTTGAGTTGGGTATGATGATGAAGATAATTTTTTTTTTTAGAATGAGTATGAAATAACTAACTCCGTCTCTTGACATATACATTACCACGTGGTTAGTTGCTGACTTAACATGTGAATAATTATTTTTAAACTAAGAAAAAATAAAAAATATTAAAAAAAACCCTCAAATTTAAACATGATATATATTGTTCACCCACGTTTAACTATTTAAACGTCATTATTAAAAAAGATTTTGTTTACAAAAATTAACAAAAATTAAGACCTTATCCAACAAGAAAAAAAATCACATTAAACAAACTATATGAAATAAAAACCAAAACATTATTTAAACCTATAATATATAAAAATTAATCTTTTAAATTCATTTTATTTTATTTTATATTTTGAAAAATAAACCATAGGATAAAACTCACTTTATCAGCCTAATAATAATAATAATAATAATAATAAGATGGTAGATGTAGGGAAAATTATTTATGTAGATATTGTTGTTTCCTTATTTATGAAATAATGTTGTTCCCAACAACCCTAACTACTTGGGTGGCACCATGACCAAAATTTCTCTTGTATTAATGAAAAGTAGAAAGAAAAGCATGTACAAAAAGAGTCTTTGCCTCCTAAATTTTTCATCAATTTCACACTGTCATCTCTTATCTGGTTAGGTTTCCTTTTCCATCCATGGCTTTTCTTCTACTTATTTTCTCTTTTCTATTACGAACCAAAGCTTCTATTGTAACTCCTACCTCGTTTGACACTTTCGAACATGATTCGAGTTCGATTGCAAGATCTGAACAACTAAGAAAGTATGACAGAATGTTGGAGATGATGGGTGAGGGGATTTTGGAGGAGCCAAAAGTTTCTATCTTTTTAGTTTAGCAAGAGAGATTAATGCATTTATCTTTGTTGGTGATAAATGGAACAATTTCAGGTCCAGTTTTCAATTAATGTCATCTTTTTACCTTTTTATTCTATGCCTCTTCTCTCCCCTGTTTTCATTTGCAAAATTATCTACTTTTTAATACAACTATTCTGATAGGATTATTGTGATATATAATGGCTTCGTATATAGTATATTAGAAATATAACATAAATTCATATAAGTTTAAAATATGTCAATTCATATAAAAGATTTTTTGGTCTTTGTTGTATATCATCTTTTAAAATATAAGTTCAAATATAGTCTTTTTAAAAATATAGTCTTTTATATGATGCGGGAAAGGAGTGCATATTATTCAATTTGTCCTATGTAGTAAGGATGTTTTCTCCCTTAGGACAGTACTCTTGATGCCTCAACTTAGGCTCTTTCTAATATTTTTTTCATTTACAGTTTTATCCTGTTTTGTTATTATTTGTTATAAGTTTTCTTTTTGTTGATAAATATTGTTTTATCCATATATGTATCTTGTTATTATTATTATTTATTTATTTATTCTCTAACATTCTTAAAAAAATGTACTTTATTCTTCATTATTCTTTTAATTTTTTTTTTGCAAAAATAAGAGATATATTATACCATGTCTGTCATGGACATATTTAAGTTAAGCCTACAAAATATGTGGGGT
Source organism: Vigna radiata var. radiata (assembly GCF_000741045.1). NCBI lineage: Eukaryota > Viridiplantae > Streptophyta > Magnoliopsida > Fabales > Fabaceae > Vigna > Vigna radiata. Next base: position 13,401,545 of record NC_028351.1, read on the forward strand.
GAAAAGTTTATATTTTGGTTGTCATATTCTGAATTGAAATTCTTATAAAGATGGTGAAAAAACTCCGTTTGAGTTATGGAAGAAAATATAACCATATTTATAATATTTATTATAGCTCTTATTATTAAGAAAAGAAAAATAGGTATTAAAATAGTTAATTATGTTTTTTTAATTAGTTATTCTTTGCATAACATTACTTATAGATTTTTTGTTATTAATTCTAAAGTATGTGAAATTTCTAACAAAATTTTTAAGAATTTATTGAAGATCATGCTTTTTCTTTGTTCAAGGATATGAGAAGAGTTTTGGTGGTTAAGTTTCTAATTGTCTCTTTAAATCTTTTGTGTTTTTCTTCAATTAAAGATTTTGTTAGGTTTCTATGAAGCTCACGAAAATCTAATGCTGGATCCCTATACATGATATTTCTTTGGAATATTAAGAAGATTTTCTCAATTGTACATGTGCTGACATACCTTTATCGTTAGATGATTACACTAAGAATAAATCTCGATGTTTCTTTGTATGTGTTTTGGTTGATATTGATTTGTTATTTGATTTGCTTAATCAAATTTTGGTGGAAAAGCTAGGATTTGCGTTATTGGCGATGTGGAGTATAAGAAATTTTCTCCTTTTTATTCAAGTTATAAAATGATTGGTTATGATCTATCTAATTATAGATGGTTATAGCAAATACCAATATAATTTCTAGTGTGAAGAAAATACTTAACGCAAAAATACAACTACTCTATCGTCTTAAGGTAGTTGGTGCCTAGATAGAAATAAAAGCTTTTTAGGTTAGGTATTAAAGCCTATGGAGGTTGCTGTACAACTTTTTGTGGAGTTTATTTTAGATCCTATTGTGGAACCGTGGTTGGGAGCATGTGCTGAAGCCTATGGTTGAGCCTGTGGTCTTGTGATGGATCTTGTGGTGGACTTGTTAGACTCAGGAAAAATAATGATTTGGAAAGACGATGGATGTGGGTATCATGAAATAAAATAATGAAGGATAAGTATTGTCCTAATGAAATATAATATTGATGGTCAGAACTCCTTCTTATGAATTAGTGGTCATGTCTTTGATTCTTGTTGTATATTATTAGAAAACATTAAAATAAAATATATTATGTATGGATTTATTAGAATAAAAAAATATTAAGATAGAATATATTATCTATGGACTATTCAAAATCAATTAAAATAAAAATAATTTTATTTTAATATATTCTAAAAACGAAAAATAAATCCAAAAGGATCAGGTATATCTCCTATTTATATTATGTTAAAATAGAAACCCCAACATTAGGAAAAGAGATAGAAAACCCTATGTAACTGTGAGAGAGGTTTAAGCCCTTGTTCGTTTGAAGGGATTGTACTGTTTACTTAGATTTGCGAGCGAGGAATTAACTTGTCTATCGTGTTCGTTTGAGAGGAAAAGCGACGATGGGCGAGGACGGATTTGCGGGATGTATAGATTTTGGATCACCCGTGATGGAGAAGAGATTTGCAGTGATTTATGTCAAAAAGTCATGTGTACCCTCGTCGTTTTATTAAATTTCATCCTAATTTTTTACAAGAGCTTCCATTCCACAATGATAAAGATGAAGGGCTAACGAAGAAAAAAAACCCATGGCGAGAAGGCAGAATGCAAAACCAGAACTGTCGTCCTTCGCCGGCAACGAACAACGACACCGTCGCACCCATCCACTGTCCCAAGCTCTAAAGGATCTCGCCGTCACCGACACCACCGAACACGAAACCCCATGGGTCGTGCCTCTGCCGCTGCATCGCATCGAACGATCGCTGTTGCTGCGCCGCCACTCACCCCAAAGCTGTCGCCAGCTAGACGAACTCTGTCGCAATGCCACCGTTACAAAACCAGAATGCAGGCCCCATGACTGGTTTGGAAACTTTCATGCCATCTCCACCATTACAAAGAATGCGTAGGAAGAATGACGAAGAACACAGGTGTATGTTTTTTAGGTTTCTGAATTGGAAGCAGCTAAAACAAAATGGCTAGGTGGAGAAAAATTATTCTTTGCATGATTTCGTTATGACACCTGCCTTTTACCAACATTGAAAAATAATAAGAAAATAATAAGTTTTATTTTATATTTTAAATACCTTCAAAATGTTATTATTAATTAATATTTCATTTATTAAGATTAAGTGGATAATTAATTAAAGAAATAAAATATATAATAACTAATTACACTATTTTATTTTTATTTAATTAAATATTCTATTAATAGCAATAATTAAATATCACATAATTTTTTATTTTACTTAAATACAATTTTATTTTATTTTCAAATTTAACTTTTATTTGTTTTCTCTCTTATCAAAAAATTATTTCAATTTACTAAATAGCTAAACTTATTAAAAAAATTATTTCAATTTATTAAATTACAATTTTTTAATTTTTAAAAATTAATTTTTATCCTTTTTTCTTTATAAACATTTTTACATTTAAATATAACATTAAAAATTATCATTTTATATTATTTTAATAATTAGGAGCATTTTGGTAATCTTCAATTTCTACCAGTCAAACAAATTTTTTAAATCTGTCATATCAATCAAATACTACACTAATTTTCACAAACTTTACTTCTAAATCCACTCTCAATTACCCATAAATCCACTCAAAAAAACAAAAAAAAAAATTATCCTCAAATCCATTCAAATCATCTCTCCCAAATCATCTCCCTCAATTCCCTACAAAGGAACAAAACATAAGGGAGAACATTATTTTCCACCAAGGAAAAAGGCTAGGAACTAAGCTGTTAGGAGAGTTTAGAAGATCTAAAATTCTTTACTGAATTATTAGGTTAGCCAACGCCAACCCCGCCGCCCCCTCCCTCTCCCTCTCCTCCCCTCTCTCCCACCCCCACACAGACACGCATCTACATAGACACGTACCTACACCCACACCCCCACACGCACATAAAAAAAGATGCTTATTTAATATAAGAAAGATAGTTATTTGATTACATTTATATATATGCAATATAAATTGATAACATCATCATAAGCTTTCATGGGTTATTGTAAATATCATTGCCTAATCCATATATATCCATATTTTCATACACAATAAAGCAAATAGAAAGAAAAGATTAAAAAGATATAATAGATGTATTACAGAATCTTACATCATGCAAATGCAAATTAGAGCAATAACATACTTATTGAATTAACATAAATTAGAGGAAACTTGAACCACTTGAAGTTCATTTTTCGTTCATTTGGTGAATGTTAGCCCCAGAGGTTTGAATACATCTCATTCAAACATAATGTGTGTTGGAATGGTCCTCTTATGTATATTATAATCGTCAAATCAAAATTTATTCAAAATACATCAAGAATTAAATTAATAAAGACTAAAAATAACTAAGTTTGTTTATAAGTTTTTTCATTCCGATATATAATCATGTTCTTATTGTCATTATCGTCACTAGAGATGACAATAGTAAAAAAAAAAAAATCATTATCTCACATTTATTCTTAAAGTAATAATAGAGCAATGATTGCTATATTTCATATGGTAACAGAATAAACATGTAATCATGTATTTTTTTATAATTTTTTTTTATACATTCAATTTATTTATCTATATATCTATTTTATTTATTTATTTAAAAACCTTAATTTTTAATTTTTAAAATCCAAAATGCTAGAATTGTCCAATCAAAACAGATTCAGTTGTATTTGATACATATAAATGTATATCTACACTTTTTAATCAAAAACTTTTGTATCTGACCTGAATGTAGTTGCTTTGTCTGTAATTCCTTTGCTCTTGATCTTCTTTCTCTTTTCTGTTCTTCATTTCTCAAGTCTCTCTCCTCTTGAACCTTAGATGATATCAAGAGCTTAACAGAAAAAAGATCCGTGTAGTGTGTGGGTATGATCAAAGTTTGGAAAAAGTGTGTATATCCAACAAGAAATGTTGTTTGGAAGTGAAAAATCCTTAGAAGTGAAAAGGAGGTCCAAGAAGCTTCAAAGATTTGATAAAGAAACAGTGCACTATGATAGGGTTTAGAGGAATACAGGGCCACTTCTAATTTTTTATGGGAAGTTGTTTGATGAGTGAAAAATCAAGATGTTGGCTATTTTTGGTTTTCATGGTGATGGATTTTTTACCTTAACTTCACCAATGCAAAAAGGTATTCACTCCAAAATCAACAATTAGTATTACAAAATATATTTTTGATGATGTAAATTTGGACTAATAATTCAATTTGAATTGATATGATAACATTTTTTTGAAGTTAGGTTATAACTAGAATTACACTTCTAGTTGAAATTAAAATCACAGGGAAACACTAGGGGTAAATAGTGTTTTTAAATTGTGTCTTAAAGGAGTGTTTAATTAATGGATTGTAAAGGATATATGTAAATTGTACAAAACGTTTATAAACTTATCAAGTGTGTAAATGGAAAATGTTTCAAATAACAAAAGAGTAAAACATAAATTTTATACCGGTTCACTCGACCTGATCTATGTCCTTAAAGGATTCCATTAATCTTTAAGAAGATTACACCAATTTTACTTTTTTAGGTTTAGTCTGGATATTCTCACCAATATTTTAGTTCACTTCGTCAACACGACTAGTCTAAGTTTAACCACTTATGATTTATAAGTATTCTAATCACTTATGGTCTCAACCCTAAACAACACATCTAAACTGTTTAACTCAACTAAGTTAACCAAAAAATGTTTTAATTCCCTTCAAAATATACAACACAAATAATATTTTGAGCAAAGTACATATTGATACTCAAAGAGAGGATAGAAACAATATAATTTTTTTTTATATTGTTAAGGTTTTTCTCTTTTAGAAATTTTTGGTGGTGTGCCCATTAATGCATACAATGATCAACAAATTACAAAACAAAACAATAAAAAAAATGATTATACTAAGTTATAGAAAATATTTGGTCATTTAAAGAAGTAATCACACATTTTATAATTTTTATTGTTTTGGGATCATAATTTTTTATGGAATTCTATAAAGATATTAGGATTTAAAAGATTTCAATGCGTCTTCTAAAAAGACACTGATTTAAGAGCATCTAAGTTCCAAAAGTAGTGCCTAGTGCCCTATGATAGTGGCCACTGAGTGATGCTACATTGGCATCCATCAGTGTTTGTAAAGCTCCTTACACTGCGTCCTTTAATCTTTAATTTATGAAGATTGGAGTACAAAATTAAATGAGAAGATGTAAATGAATCCTAAGAAAATATTTAAAGATTTAATTGTTTTATTAAAATGAATTTAAGTTATTAATAATATTTATATGGTGTAAACCTTTTATATTTAAAATATTGTATGATATTTTGTTTATTTTTTATAAAAATCACCATGCTATTACGACATTTTGTAGGTCAAAAAAATCATCATTGTAACTATTTTAATATAATTTGAATACAATTATACTTTTATTTTAGTAAAATAATTATAGTTTTATAAATTATTATATAAACCGAATTTTAGTGAAGAATACATACTTTTATTATATAAATATGATTATTTTGTTAATAAAGTAGTTATTTCGTGTGTATTTTAAAGAAGTAATTATACATCCTATCATTTTTATTTTTTATATCATAATCTTCTATGGAATCATATGAAGATGTCATCATTTAAAAGATTTAAATTGGCTTTTATTGTTATTACGTTTTTAATTTGAAACAGTCTGCTTTGTTAATATCTTATAATTTTTAGGTAATATCGTAAAACGAATTTTAGTTTTAGGTAAATTTATTTATTCTATGACATGGGAAAAGTAATTTAATAAAAGATAAAATTGTCCAGTTGGAAAACTACACTTAAACTAGAAAAAAGTTTTATCCAGTTCATATAAAGTTATAAGTGGAAAAAATTAACTAATGAAAAGTGAAATTTAAAAAAGAACACTGTATTATCTTATTTATAGATAAAAAATACAACAATATCTTATTTTTAAACCAAAAGGTAACATCTTATATGTTATTTTATCTGTATCATGTTTTGTTTTCTAATGTTAGCTGAAGAAGTTACAAAACAGTAACAATTATCTTAGTTTCTTTCTATATATATTCATACAAAGTGGCACACTAAGGACTACGTTTTCACCCTCTTTCTCTTTTCTATTACATAGGTGAGTGGGAACTGAGAAGAAGAAGAAAATGGCGAAAGTGAGTATCTTTATGGTGGGACTTATGCTCTTGCATTGTTGGGTAGCAACAAGTGAGGCAAAGTACTTGAAATATAAAGACCCGAAACAACCTTTGAATGTTCGAATCAAGGATCTCATGGACAGAATGACTTTAGAGGAGAAAATTGGTCAGATGACACAGATTGAACGTAAAGTTGCTTCTGCAGAAATCATGAACAACTATTATATTGGTAAGCTCAATTTTTTGAATGAAAAACAAACAGATATATATATATTTTGATATATTCATTTAGTTGTTTTCTTATATGGTTTGTGTTTATGGTAGGGAGTGTGCTGAGTGGGGGTGGTAGTGTTCCAAAGCCACAAGCTTCTGCAGAGGATTGGATGAACATGGTGAATGATTTACAAAAGGGTTCATTATCAACTAGATTGGGGATTCCTATGATATACGGGATCGATGCTGTTCATGGCAATAATAATGTATATAACGCAACAATTTTCCCACACAATGTTGGGCTAGGTGCTACCAGGTAAATTATCACTATCATTATATGTGCATTTCCCTCACAATGTTTTCTAATACTTTTATTGTTTTTTTATGCTTTTAGCTTCTTAAATAAATTACTTTTTAAAATTATGTTTGTGTATCTTGATGGAATTTATCTTTCAACAACTAGGGATCCTAAACTAGTGAGGAGAATTGGAGCAGCAACTGCTCTGGAAGTTAGAGCTACTGGAATTCAATATGCCTTTGCACCTTGCATAGCGGTAATAAAGAACATTCCATTGAATAATTTTATTATAATATTCATTTGGCCTCGATTATAACCTTATCTTAATATGATTTGAGGTATAGGTTTGTAGAGATCCCAGGTGGGGAAGATGTTATGAAAGTTATAGTGAAGACCATAAAGTAGTTCAAGCTATGACTGAGATCATTCCAGGTCTACAAGGTGAAATCCCAGCAAACTCTCAAAAGGGTTTTCCATATGTTGCTGGAAAGTAAGAACTTCATTATTCCCTTTGTTTCTATCTTTGATCAACTTTCTTGGTGTTGGTGTTAACATACTGTCATTTGTTTGCATAGGCGAAAAGTTATAGCCTCCGCAAAGCATTATGTTGGGGATGGAGGAACCATTAAGGGAATCAATGAGAACAACACAGTTATAAGCAAACATGGATTGCTTAGCATTCACATGCCAGCCTATTATAATGCAATCATCAAGGGTGTTTCCACTGTCATGGTCTCTTATTCAAGCTGGAATGGAGAAAAGATGCATGCCAATCGTAATCTAATCACAGACTTTCTTAAGAACTCATTACGCTTTAGGGTAACACTCAACTTCTGAGGGCTTCATTTACTTCAAAATAGCAAATTGACATAGTAAACAAGTCCTAAATTTTGTTGGTTTTTTTTAGGGTTTTGTCATATCAGATTGGAAGGGAATCGATAAGATCACTACCCCTACTCATGCTAACTACACATATTCCATTTACGCTGCAATCACTGCTGGAGTTGACATGGTAAACTATGAGTTTAAAGTACAAACTTGAATAATTTTTCCATTACTTTTTATCATATTCTAATACTTGCTCAAGTTTTGTTGCAGGTAATGGTTCCCCTTAACTACACAGAATTCATAGATGGCCTAACCTCATTGGTGGAAAGTAATGCCATACCAATGAGCCGAATTGATGATGCAGTAAGGAGAATTTTGAGAGTAAAGTTTGTTATGGGTCTTTTTGAGAACCCGTTGGCTGATCATAACCTAGTTCACCATCTTGGAAAGAAGGTTTGTTAGTAGTGAAACAAGTGTATATAGTTTATCTACCAACTATATATATTTTTTTTTTGCATGTTGATAAAATCGTTTTGACAATGTACCTTGACAGAAACATAGAGAATTGGCTCGGGAAGCTGTGAGGAAATCCTTGGTTTTACTGAAGAATGGTAAAAACCCTAAACAACCAATTCTCCCTCTTCCTAAAAGGGCTTCAAAGGTACTAGTTGCTGGAAGCCATGCTGATAATCTAGGATATCAATGTGGTGGATGGACCATCGAATGGCAAGGAGTTACTGGAAACAATGTCACCAAAGGTATATAATAGATTCCTGAAAACATCTTTCCCTTTTGTATAGTTTGGTAAAAGTACAATATTAACAAGGCCTATGTGATTTACAGGTACAACAATCCTCAGTGCAATCAAAAACACGGTTGATAAAGCTACTGAGGTAGTGTACAAGGAGAATCCTGATTTGGACTATGTGAAGTCTAATAATTTTTCATATGGCATTGTGGTAGTTGGAGAGAAACCATATGCTGAAACAAATGGTGATAGTTTGAATTTGACAATCTCTGCAGCTGGGCCAAAAACGATAAAAAATGTGTGTGGAGGAGTGAAGTGTGTTACTGTGATAATCTCTGGTCGTCCTTTGGTTATAGAACCATATGTTAACAAAATTGATGCTCTGGTTGCTGCTTGGCTTCCTGGTACTGAGGGAAATGGTGTGACTGATGTTTTGTTTGGTGACTATGGTTTTAGAGGAAAGCTTCCAAGGACATGGTTCAAAAGTGTTGATCAGTTACCAATGAATGTTGGAGATACTCATTATGACCCCCTTTTCCCATTTGGATATGGCCTTGAAACCAAACCCCACAAAGCTAATTAGGAATCCAACATTATGTGTCGTTTAATTTTAGTCCATTTACTACTCTATGTTCCTTGTTACGTTTTTTTAGTATATAATTTAGCATATGTAATATATTGATGTTGTATTGAAATTTGGCAAGTTATAAGGGTGGATGTTTACATATTTTTTTAACTATAGTTGTTATATACTTTGATTAACTGAATATGATATTACATTTTGATTTATTTCTTATTTAGAATTTAATAACTATATAACTTTGAACAGTAAAGTCGGTTTTATAGTATGTGATAGCTTCCGTCTAACATGTGTTTGAACACTAAACTTTTATTAATAAATAGAAAACAATACAGTAATCTGAGTGTAATTTTTTTATGATGTGATCATGATGGATATATATATATATATATATATATATATATATATATATATATATATATATATGTTAGTTAATAAAACTCTCCAAAGAGAACTCTAATAGTTATTGCATCATGCAAATGCAAATCAGAGCAATACCATACTTATTGCCTTAACATAATAAAATGAAAACTGTGTAACTTATTTTGATACTCCTTCATTTGATAAGTTTTTAGGAAAATAATATTTTAACACTAATTTTTTGACATTATTTTGACATTGGATACGTGTTAAAATGTGATTAGACGATTTTAAATTAAAAAAAAAAACTTTGGTTTTTCTTTTTCAAATATGTTCTTGTCTCAATTTTTTTTTTTAATTTGAAACCGTCTAACCATATTTTGACACGTTGTCAAAATGGTGTCAAAAATTGGTGTTAAAATATCATTTTCCAAGTTTTTAATCATGTTTTGTAACTTATTTGCTGACAGTTTTCTTGTTTCACCATAATGAGGTATTTCTGAGTGTTTGCTCAACAGTTTCAAGGAAACTTGAACAACCACTATTGAAGTTCATTCTTCATTCGTTTTGTGAACGTTAGCCCCAAAGGTTTCTATAATGTGTTTTGGAATGGTGCTCTTGTGTAGTTTATAATCTCTAAAACACAAATATAGTTAAAACAATTTATTCAAAATATATCAAGCAATCAAATTATATATAAAAAAGGATAACTGATTTTGTTTATAAAATATAATTCAATAGTTTGATTCATAAAATATAATTCGATACTTTGATTTTTGAGGTGTTTTTTATTCAAGCCAGCCAGATTATTTTTATTTTTTATTTATCATTTTTCATTTCAAGAAAATCATACAGTATTATTTGAAACTTTAAATTTATTAAAACTGTATAGTGCTATTTTTTCTTATAAAAAAACAAAATATTTAAAATTGATATCTTTTTAATCCTAAAGTTTTAAAATGATAGTTTTGAGAATTTAATATCTTACATTTTTTTCTTTAAAATTGGAAATTAATATGTTTGAGCTTCATTTGAAATTTATTGTAGCTATTTAAAATATATGAAAAGGAAATATTTGAATTTAACATTTTAATCATTCCAAAATTTCAATATAATCTTTTTTAAAATATAATATACAAAATTTATAAAACAAAATATTTTTGGAACGTGCTTGAAATATTGAATTTTTGTGGTATAGTACACAATTTATATATATATATAATTAAATTATTGAATTTTTGTTGTGTAGTACAATAATTTGAAATGTGTGTGTATATTTTTGTTGTATAGTAGAAAATTTATATATAATTTGAAATATGTGATATGGTAGATCTTAAATTTGTTTGATTTAGTTGATGGGTTGAAGTAACTATGTAGAAATGGTATGACTAAATTGTATTTAAATTTGATTGTAAAAGGATTTGTTGTATATGTTCATTTACGAATGAATTTATATGATTGTATTTTGGAGTCAATTAAATGGATATGTGTAAGATTATTGATGTTGTATGACGATTGGTCTCTTGGTTGTTTTCAAATTATATATTTATAAGTGTGTATGAATCTTTGAATCCTTGGTTGATTTGATCTACAAGTAGGGTGTGCATATAATTTTTTGTTGTTTTTCATCTAAGATGTATCATTTTGGTTAATTTTATTTATTTTGGACATCTTAAATCGGTAAAAATGATATTTTTGAACTTTGGACGATTTTAAATTAAAAAAAAAAAACTTTGTTTTTCTCTTCCAAATCCAAATATGTTTTTGTCTTAGTTTTTTTTAATTTGAAATCGTCCAACCACATTTTGACACGTATGCAGTGTCAAAATAGTATAAAAAATTAGTGTTAAAATATATTTTCCAAGTTTTTAATCATGTTTTGTAACCTAGAGTAAAAATACAACAATTTTTCTTTTTGAGAATTTTAAAATAAATAATACCTTTTCATAAATATTAAAACCATTTTTTAATTTTAATTAAAAAAATTAAGGTAATAAAAATAAATATTAAAAAAAATAGTGTGAACGAATAGATTGAGTCATCACCTTTTACCCACCCATCTTTATCATTTAATTAATATACTTTGTACAAGTAAAAAGAAAGAAAAAGACTGATGAGAGAGAAAAAGGCAGTGCTTCTTCCATTTAACAATGATACTAATTACTATTGTTTTTAAAATATTTCTTCTACCTTGCTTGGTGTGCACTGGAGTTCCCACTCCCAATGAAAAATTTGAAATGCCCATTTTTGTAGATTTTGGAGATTTCAAATTTGGTCCTCGCATATATGTAAGACTGTACAAGTAGGTGAAATATTATTGAAAGTAATGTGATGTGACCCTCTTAAATTTTGGTTTTGTTCATAGCTCAGAAAGTCAGAACTAGAACTTTATTATTTGAAATTCCAATTTTTTTTACTCGCTAATGAGTTTATCTTTATTATTTGAAGGAAGACAAGAATACTCAATAACCCTTTTCTTCTGAGCAATGTTGTTTCAGCAGGGAGTGTTAATTTTTTATCACCATAAGAGGTTTCATTTGGGGTGAGATTTTGCAGGATCAAGTTTGGCCTTTTATTTCTTTAATGCACAGTGGTGACGATGATGATGATGGAAATAACATGCATGATGATTAGTTGATGGCTTTAATCTTTTGCTCTCGAGTGCCATCCTATGTTGGTGTGCGGACCATTTATAACATTGATTCCCTTGAAATCTGATCTGGCTTGTCTTTTTCATTTTCTTCAGGACCAATTTTCACCCACCACTTCACATTTGCTTGCTTTGTCTTTGTGGGTGCTTGTTATCAAATATCCATAGCTTAAAGAAACCGCCTTTTGGAATCAGAATTGTTTTTTTTTCCTAGTTTTCTTTCTGGGGGGAGGGGGAATAATAACCTGATATTGAAATGCTTTCTGGTGAGCTTAGGAGATGAATGGTATAGAATTGTAGGGTTGTGTTGGGGTTAAGAAAATGGGATCTCAAGGTGGGGCAGTTCAAGAGGCAAACACTACTACCCCTTTGGTTAGGCAAGGATCCTTGTACAATCTGACCCTAGATGAGGTGCATAACCAGATTGGGAATTTGGGGAAGCCACTTGGCTGCATGAATCTTGATGAGTTGCTGAAGAGTGTGTATAGTGCTGACATGCAGGATGGCCAAGCTGCTTCAGATTCCTCTCTGAATCCTCAGGGCAGTCTAACTTTGTCAAGGGATCTTAGCAGGAAAACTGTTGATGAGGTGTGGAGAGATATGCAACTGAAGAAGGATGAGAAAACCCAGAAAAGAAAGCCTACACTTGGTGAGATGACTCTGGAGGACTTCTTGGTGAAAGCTGGAGTGTTTGCTGATTCAAATGGAGGTTCCTCACAGCATGGTCATTGGATGCAATACCAGCATTCTTCAGTGCAGCATCAGAATATGGTTGGGGGTTATGTGGCTGGCCATGCCATTCAGCAGCCTTTTGTTCTTGATGCATCATACTCTGAGCCAGCTTCTGTAATAGGAGCTTTATCTGATACACAAACTCCCTGTCGAAAAAGGCTTGCCTCTGGTGATGTGGTAGAGAAAACTGTGGAGAGGAGGCACAAGAGAATGATTAAAAATAGAGAATCTGCTGCTAGATCTCGGGCAAGAAGACAGGTTATATTGCATTTGTGTGTTTGTGTGATGTTATTCTTTGAAATCTGTTTTTTTTTCTTCTAATTTGATACAAGGTGTCATCTATGCTCATGCACAGGCATACACACAAGAACTGGAGATTAAAGTTAAGCAGTTAGAAGAGGAGAATGAAAGGCTTAGAAGACTGAATGTATGTTTGTAATTCTTACCTTTGGTTTGCCCTTTTTATCTTTTTCTTGCTTGATGAAATATTTGTTTGTCACATCTCTTCATGGCCTGCGGCCTGCCCGCCCATCTTAGCAGGAAACTGTATGGATGAAATGCTTGTTATAAAAAATTTCGTCTGATATCTTCTTGGATTAGGCAACTGATTTATGGCAATGAAAAGTGAGTGCTGGTTTTTTCATCATATCAGTGTAACTTTAAACAAAAGTTGTCGAAATGGCCAAACTTTAAAAATTTTATGCATATGGGTATGTCATTTTTAAAAAAATTTCATTTTCATAATTTTGGTTTAAAATTGCACTAATATGGTGAGGATGATGGAATAAATTGTAGTGATTAGTGGTAGACGAACCTGTTAAAAAGAAGGTAACGGATGAGTTGTTCTTTTATTTAGAAAAGGAAAAGAAATAATAGCATTAGGCTCAAAACTAATACTATGAATGTTCAAATAGTTGAACTTCTATGATAGAGTGGTCTTTGTCGCTATTATGATTCTTTAGTATTTAAATTGCATTTGGATCTACATTTTCGCTTGTTTTACATCAGAGAATGTTGACAAAAAAAAGTAAACCACAAAACTTTGTGAGGATAACGTGAAATTTTCTCTTTCCTTACAACCATAATGTATCCTAATAGAAGTTGGTTGACAATTAATAAGTTGCAGAAAACTCCATTGATTGGCCTAGTGAATATTTAATTTTTACTGTGTCTGTCTTTTGTGATCGTGGCTGACAAGGGAAGATAGAAACAAAAGTATTTCGTGTTTGTACGTGCTTGTTTCTGGGACATATTAACTGCATGTGTGTTGTTGCACTTTCGTTGAATGCTTAGTTCTAATCAAACATTGCACTGATTATGAAATTTTAATGTTTGCCATTTTATTGAAACAGAGTGATTGGATTTTTATGAGTGTTAGAATGTCACTGGTAGCCTAGACAAGCTGTAATATTTGGAATGCATCAGCCTTTGGGGTTTGTATCTTCCTTTGCTTACCTGAAGCAGGTTGATGGTTTCAAATGTTGAAGTTGATAATGAACATTGGTTAAAACTGTTAAAAAACAAACATGACCCACACAAATGATTTGATTCTTCAATTCATTGAGGTTACTTTTCATTGAACCTTCACACTCTTTTAAATAGAGGTACAAATAAGGTCTTGCACCAAATACAAATAATAAATAATAAAATATCAATAGACTCAAAATAAAATCTACTTTATCTATCTTTATCTTATATCAATAAAATAAAATAATATTCTTCTAAATAAATGGAAAATCAAAACTACCTATCTCTATTTTATCTCTATCAAAATTTAAGTTTATCCTAACAAAACTTCCCAATAAACTTAGATTTTTCTATCTTTCATTCAGTTTTCTATGTGCATGCATCAAGTTTGCATCAAACTTGCTTCTTTCAATCATATTCGAATTCTTCTTTTTCCTTTCTAGCCCTACTGTCTTTTATCTGGGTTGATATCTTTAATGCTTTGTCTAACTTTGTTATGCACAAATTCTCAATAACTTTGACTAACTCGTTTTTGACCTTAGGCGATTTTTTAACAATCTTGGCCGACATTTTCATCGGGTTCTTCTCAACATCCTCCTCTTCCTCTTCCTTTGGTTCATAAACACTCGATATTTTTTCTTCCTTTTCAAGAGTCGCCTTCTTCTGCTTCTCAAGCTCAATCCTCTGTTTATTCATAATCTCATTAGATTCATCTATAAGTCCCTCTAACCGTTGAATCTCTTCATTCATAGCTTTCTTCCATCTTTCGTCAAGCATGACTTCAAATTTTATATATTTTGCACCTATTAACAGACATGCTACATTTACCTCATTAGTGGAGTTATCCGAGCTTTTACTAGTCATATCTTGCTTCAAACACCTTTTATGCAAGATCTTCGGCCACAGTTCATACAACCGGTTTTTCTTCATTTTTACCTTGGCTATTAGACAACCATGCTTATCCTTTAAATATAGCACCTGATCTTTCATAAAAACTGAATTACCTTCTTCAATTATCTCACCCATGCTTAAAATACCGCTCTTCAGTTCGGGAACATAGTAAACATCCCTAATCTCTCGAACTCGTCCATTCTTCTGCATATGTCGGATTGTTCCATGCCCTTTCACGAACACCTTGGAGTCCTCCGACCTTCCCCTTGGTGAGTTCATAAAAGAATGTTTCATCTCCATACATGTGATTGGTTGCTCCAGTATCTATATACCATATTGAGTTGGTAGAAATCTCCTCAGCCTTTGATTTCAAGCATGGTGCAACATTCAAATTTATGAGATCTTTAACGTCAACAAAATTCCCATCTCTTCTTCATTTTCTATAAGAAGGTTTCTCTCACTTTTCTTCTTGGCTTGACAAAATTTAGCAAAGTGACCGAGCTTACCACAGTTGTAGCACTTCATTGATCTACATCTATTTGCATAGTGGCCATGCTTGCGACACTTAAAACACTCTACTTCTGACTGATCTCCTCGGTCTTTCCCTTGTCCTCGGTCATGCCAATTTTGTTGACCCGTTTGCTCTTCATTGCCTCGACCACGTCCACCTCGTCCTCTTCCTCGGCCTCCTCGTCCTCTGCCTCTAGGAACTTCGCTTTGAGTATTCCGAGTTCCGTTCGAATCAAACTTTGCTTGTAGTGCTTGATCATCGGGTTCCCTCTTTTTCTTTTTCGTGGGCTATTTATGACCCAGCTAACTCCTCCACAATGATAGTTGACAAATCTTTTGTCTCTTCAATAGTGACCACGATACTTTCAAAATCATCTGTTAGATTTCTCAAGATCTTTTCTGCAACCTAGTTAGGAGGCACCTCTTGTCCGTTCATTTTGAGCTGGTTGGACATCTTCTGCACTTGAGCTATAAACTCGACAACTGCTTCCTTTTCATCCATCTCCTTATGTTCAAACTCTTTTATGAGAGCTTGTACTCGAACCTGCTTCACGCAGGTATCTTCTTTGTATGCCACCTTTAAAATTTCCCATGCTTCTTTTACTGACTTTGCATTAACTATTTTTTCAAATCCTGATTCATACACTGCATTATACAGAATGTACAATGTCGATCTGTCGTTCACTCGTATCTTTCTCAGTGCAACCGTCACTGTTTAATGCTTATCTTTTGCGGGTTCATTATACCCGTCCTCCACTATCTTCCATACATCTTTGGATCCAAGAAGAACCTTCATCTACAAAGACCAATTGTCGTAATTGGTCTTTTCCGACAATTGTGGCACACTCATTCCATTTATTACCTTTATCATCTCTCACAAAAAAACTCAAGCACTCACTTTTTCCTCACTGTGTTTGACTCTCCCCTTTCTCTTTTTTTTTCTCGGTACTTAGAGGATAAAACTCTGATACCACTTTGTTAAAAAACAAACAAAACCTTGACACCCTTTTAAGTATGTGCAAATAGAGCCTTCGGCCAAATACAAGCAATAAAAACTGATAATAAAATATCATCATACTCAAAATAAAATCTACTTAATCTGTCTCTATCTCATATCAATAAAATAAAATAATACTCTCCTATATAAATGAAAAATCAAAACTACCTATCCCTATTTTATCTCTATCAAAATTTAAGTTTATTCTAACAAAAAATCATTGAATTTGTGAGAGAACCTTCATATGATTTTGTCCTTAGTTTTAGGTCTCTATTTTGGCTTCAACCCTTTTGTTCTTTTTGAAACTATTCCAAGCTATTGTGTTCAATTTCTTCTTTACGACTTCACAAAAAGGAATCTTAAGGGAAAACTTCAATAAAAAGACCCCAAAAATGTAAAACACTGGGAAGTAACTCCAATCCCAATCTTCCGGAGGATGGATTTGTTCACAACATTTTTTCCCTCAATAAAAACTGAAGTGTTCTACAGTTTTAAACACAATGCACATATTATGGTTATACTTACATCTTATTGAAAACTTACAGCAGTTCAGGATAAATATCTATAACTTGTTATAATCTAGAACCTTCTTCAGGATCTTAGAGCTTGAAGCAGGACATAACTCACTTGCCTTTCCCTCATAACTTGAACATTTGGAAGGGCTGTGTCATTACAATAGGATGATTTTACTTTTATGAGAGTTTTAATAAAATATTTTTGCAGCTGATCAAAAGAGCATTTAGTCTTGCAGTTATATGTTATATCTGAGTACACCTTGATTATATAATTGCATAATTACCACAAATAGATCATAAACTAAAGTATATTTACAGTGCATCTTAAATTGTAAGTCAAACTTATCAAAGTGTACTTAAGAAGAGGAAAACATTGGTAGAATAGAATAGAACAAAATGAAGAAAACTGATTGCATTACAACCAACTATCCGGGAGGAATTAGCCACCCAACTTTATCCAACTCAAAAAGTCAAGAATAAACAGTACTCTTGAAATAATTGTGATAGCATTTGAAATATATAGCTTGATTTGAATTCATGGAAAAGGTTTAGTTCATTTCATCTTACTTTCTTGAATAAGTACTCTTGAAAAGTTTATAAAGCCATTAAAGATAATGATTTTCCTTGTTGCAGGAGATTGAGAAGGCATTGCCATCTGTGCCACCACCTGAGCCTAAACAACAGCTACGCAGAACTAGTTCAGCCATCTTTTAATATCTTCATTGCAATGAATTCTCAATTCTTTTTCATGCTATTACAATTATTTTGTTTACTCTTGACTCTTTGAGTTAGATAAAGTTAGACAACTAATTTCTCCGGATAGTTGGTTATGATGCAATCAGTTTTTTTCATCTTGTTCTATTCTATTCTACCAATGTTTTCCTCTTCTTAAGTACATTTTGACAAGTTTGACTTCAATTTAAGCTGTACTATAAATATACTTTAATTTATGATCTATTTGTGGTAACTATGCAATTATATAATTAAGGTGTACTCAATTTAGCATATAACTGCAAGACTAAATGCCCTTTTGATAAAGTTTATCAGCTGCAAAAATATTTTATTAAAACTCATAAAAGTAAGCTAAACAAAACAGGAAAGTATGACAACAATTTGGTTTTCAGTGTTGTCAATTATCTTCATGTTTCTCGCTTTATGCCTGAATCATCCCACGAATCTTGTACAGATAAATTCTGCAATAGCCATGCTTGATGTTAGACCAGGTGACTCTATTCCGAAAAGATTAATAAGACCAGGTACTCCATGAATTTCCTCTCCCTGCATAAATGAAAAAACAGATGGAACAAAGGAGCCATTGTTTAATTAAAATGTAGAAACTAAAACTACTCTATCCATTCACAGTTTGGGTTGAAGTTAAAACGAAGAATAATAATGTCATATATCAAATATTCATTCATTGAACACGAAATGGTCAGGCAGGTACCCAAAAGATGACCATGATTTTCAAATTACAAAATATAATTGCTTCCTTCGATCTTATTTGAAAAATACTAGTAAAGTAAGTTTATCTAGCAGAGTATATTACGAATGTTATGTGAGTAACCTGAAGTATTTTTCATGAATGAAAAAAGTGACATCCTTAGTTAGCTTGTGCATTTACAGTCAATAATGTCACGTATTTTTCTTCCCCTGATCAAAAGTCATCATCATACCATGTTGCCTCGTGGAACACTACAATGCTATTTTTATTCAAATCCATTCCTGTGAAGTTACCTGAAGGAAAAAAAATAGATCTAGAACACCAATGCTTATCATCTATCTATTTGCAATAAAGATCAACAAACTAGTAGTTTTAGCCAAAACATATTTAACCACGTAATCAGACCTTGTAGTTTCCAAAACAAGAATCATTAAGAGAAAAGTGTTTGGTGTGAATGTGATAGGTATTACAGTCCTTAGCAAGAACAGTAACATCCTCCCAGCTGTTTTCAATGGATGGAAGATTCTGCCATTAATCAAAACTTCCAAGGCACCAGAAGAAAAAGTACGAATATCTAGCACTGATTCTAGCTGGACTTCTAACATAAGATCTTCAGTCAAAGCAGAAGGAAGAGGTTGAACAGTGGTTGGTGGTTGCACTGCTCGTTTAGGTAGAGAGACATGAAAAACGAGATGAATACAACTATGCGGAGGAAGAATCAATTTGTAGGCAACAATCCCTATTGTTCCACTTCATATAAGGACCACAAAATCTGGGGCCAAGCTTCTCGTTAGGGTGTCTAGCCAAGAAATGCAAACGATAAGGTTGTAACTTGAGGTAAACCCAGTCTCCAACCTGGAAATCCACATCCTGACGACATTTGTTGGCTTGTATGTGGTTCTAGTCTTGTGCTTTACACAGATTTGCTTTTAATTCTTGTAGAATGTCATCTTTTTCCTATTGCAATTGATTCACACTATGAACCTTGGATAGAATGGTAGACCCCTTTAGCAATAAAGGAGGGTCACGACCATAGAGAGCCTTAAAAGGAGACAGATGGGTAGAAACATTATAATTAGTATTGAACCAAAATTCAGCCCATGGTAATCATTTACGCCATTTCCTAGGATGTGACCCTGTCATACAACACAAATATGTCTCTAGACAACGATTCACCACTTCAATTTGGCATTTGATTGAGGATGGTAGGCGGTGCTAAATTTGAGTGTAGTGCCAGTCTACTTGAATAATTCACGCCAAAAACTACTGAGAAAAATGTTGTCTTGGTCAGATACAATAGTAGAGGGAAAACCATAAAGCTTCACATTATCTATGATGAATGAATGGGCAACTTCTTCGGTTGTGAAAGGATGAGCCAAGGGTAGGATCACCTTGTAAAACACGTTCCACTGGGCCTTTGCCTATTGACAGTTTAAGATTACCAAAATCAGCCCTAACTTCCCCAAGAGTGGCTGACCATTCCAGCCCTAACACCACATCAACCCCACATAAAGAAAACACAAAACATTCCTACTCGATTTCGACTCCTTGAACTTCCAAAACCAATTTATGACACTTTCCTTGGCAGTGCACCTTATGACCATCCCCAACTTTCACCATATAAGGAAGAGTTGTTGGATTTGCAGCCCACATCTGATAATTAAATCCTGGGAAATGAAATTGTGGGAAGCACTACAATCAATCAAAACCACCACTTTTTCGCAACCAATTGTCCCCCACAACTTCCAAGAATGCTTAGTAGTTAGCTCAGCCAAAGTGTATTGGGATAACTGTAAATTATAACCCTCAGTGTATGGCTATTCTTCAGATACAATAGGAGTTGACAGCCCCTCGTCCCCTTCGAACAAAAACATAAACCTTTACACAACTTGTCCTGAAGCTCTTCCTGAGAAAGTTTCTTTTAAGGTGCCCCTCCGCTGAGAAACTAGAGCAGAATTAATGACAGGAGAAACATAAGCACTGCTTTCTCCAACACTATGAACAGAAGGAGGAAAATTTCCTGAATTTCCCCCGACTTTAGAATAAATTCTAGAACTTCCCCCTTCCTTAGAGAAAGTCCTAGTGGAAGGAAAAGAGCGGAAAGAAGAAGTGGAGCTAGTGCCCGAGAAAGACCCTCCTTTGGAGGTAACCAAAAGCTTGTACTCAACCATCTGGGCCTTCATCATCAACTCCATAAGAGTCTGGGGGGTCATAGAGTTTAACCTCTGCCTTTATGTCCTCCCTCAATCCATTGAGGAAAATTCCCACCAAATAATCTTTTGGAATTCTTTTCAGAAACCCCACATAGTGTTCAAATTGCTCAATATATTCCCCAATTGATCCTGAAAAGGATTCTGCAACATGAAGGGCTGGATCTCCTCACAACGGCATACTTAAAGGATGCCCAAGTAGGATGGGGATTACAAGTTTCCTACAATTGATACCAATTCAAGGCCTTCCCCATCAAGGCCACTAAAACTGCCTACATGTGGTCCTCGGCAAAAACTTCCTTGATACGAAAATAACATTCCAACCTATTTGTCCACCCATATGCTTCATCCCCAGCAAAGATTGGAAAGTCTAACTTCCGCCATTTGGTCGAACATGGAAAGGAATTTCCCTCAACCACCCTATCGTCCTCAAGGCTAGCTCGCACAACAAAATCCTGGTCTTCATGAGGCCTATCGGAAGAAGCTAGTCCTTCAACCACCCCACTTAATCCTTGAATAATATCCTCCAACCGTTGAAAACGATGATTATTCTCATTTTCCTATTCCTGGACAAACTTTTCTAACCATTCCAACCTGGCCTCCATTCTCGTGTTAACCATACCCTCCCCGGTGTGAAAACGGGACCAAAAAAGAGGCTCTGAATTCCAATAATAGGTATTACAGTCCTACACAAATGATACTTGATTAAACTGTAAAACATATTATAATATCACTGAGTTTTCCTCTAGAGAAAGGACCCCCCAACAACATACAACTTTTCGGTTAATAGAGAGAACCAGACTCTCCCACATTACTCTTTACAAATTACAAACAAAGATGGTAACTGCTAAACTGTCCATTCTGACTACATAGAAGTTAGATGCAACTAACTCCAGACAGTTAAAACTATCTGTCATACAGTAACTAAATTTCAGTTTTCCTTCTAGTGTAAACCTTCCCTGTGAACCTATCAGAATGCAAGATAATCATGGAAAGAAACAAAATCTATGGCATTTGTACTAGCACATGACATAAAAAGATAAACAAATTATATTATGTATAAAACATAGTTGTAGGACACCAATGCCAATACTTTTCATTTATGATAAAAAGGTCGCAAATGAAGTTTAGCATCTAAATGAGTAACATATGGTGGCATAGACCATTCAGTCAAAATAAGAGAACTGCTACATAAATATTATGGATGAAATGCAGCATTTGAATCTAACATCATGAACAATACTGCCTCTAATCAAGTATGGGAAATTGTCAGCATAAATTTTGACTAACAATAAGAGAGTGTGAGGAAAAAACCTGTATAACAAAATCAGCCGGTAGCTGTGAGGGTCCCGAAAGTTTAGGTCTGATCCCTGAATATCCAGGTTCCAGAGAACCGTCCTTCAGATTTGGGTAGTATTTTCTTATCTCTGGATAAAATCGTTCAGCACGATTTGGATTCACCGAATAATCAAACCTAGGATTTATTGTTACTTAAGTCAATTTGTGAACTATTTACACATTTCTTTTATCAAAGGCATACATGGAATACAAACCATGAAAGAAAAGGGAGAATACGAACAAAAATTTTACAGCAGCAAATTCTTATCTAGTATTAAGTTAGCTGTTCATATCTTTAGCTTAAGATCATATGCAGCTAAATATATTAACTTAAAATTTAGGATAAATCTAAAGGATAAAGAAATAAATGAAAGCAGACAATACAATGGGGCATCCAAAAAGAATAGACATGATCTAGATACAAACACAAACCAGTAAATGCAGAATAAATCCAAGCTGTAGTTCCATCAATAGGATCAGAATTAACAGATAATGCCTATTCTAAGTAGAGTGCAGAATCTATCTTCCCCTGTTAGAAACTACAACATGATTTCATTATGCTTGTAACTAGCTAACAAAAACAAAAAACAAAAAAATTTTATCTCATGACCATGATTTGTTCGTTACCTAAAGCATGCAGTAGAGTGTTCAAGTACTTAGAATGTAATCGCAATAATGGTAGGGTGAAAAATGCTCCAGGTGAGCATGTTTAACAAAGCACTACATAGAAATAATAATTATAGATCATGGAATTGAACTATTTCAGACACAAGCAGATGTTGCTACATGAAGTAGGACATGCAATAGAAGCAGATACTAAAGTATAAATAAAAGCATGAAAATGACAGGAAATACTTATTCTGAAAGCTTGAGATATCATCAACACTGTCAATCCATTCAACATTTGGGCCAAACTTGACCTGACCATTCAAGTCTATAGTAACATGCACTCCAATGCCACCATCCTCTGGTATAGGATATATCAAATGTCTAAAAGGAGACACTTTAGTATTAGATAATGTAAAGTAGCAACCCCGTGCATAGTAAGAAGGAGGAACAACTCCACTTTTTAGGCCACGAAATCTTTTTGCAAGGGCAGGGGCACTTAGGCCAGTAGAGTTCACAATGAGTTTAGAACTTAAAAGTAGTTCTGGATGTAAAATTGATGTTCCTTTCCATTCTTTAAGACGGTCAGTTTCTGTCACATGAACACAAATATCATTCCCTTCGATATGGCCACCAATGACTGTTGAATTGTACGTGAAGGTTGCTCCATGATTTTCAGCTTCCCCCTGGACGAGCATGAGGATTCATATTCCTGTGAATATATCATTCTAACTCAAAATAAAGGCAACGCGTAATTATCAAGAACTGATTGTAAAATAGATAGATTCACAATGAGTTTGGATGTCTTAATCCATCTTTACAACATGGTAAAAGAAGCTAGAAATGCATACCACTAAAGAAAGCATTAATGAATGAGAATCAACAATCCCAGTGACAGGTGATACTATTGCTTTCATGCATTGCAATTCAGGCTCTATTTTCATTGCATCAACACCATCCACCATCTTCAAACCATCAACCCCATTTTGAATCCCACGATTTAAAATATCACATAGCTTAGGAATCTCAGAAGATCTAGTAGCCACTATAAGCTTACCAATTTGTTTATGTGGAATATCATGCTGGGAGCAATACTCATATAACATATCTCTTCCCCTTACACAAAAAATTGCCTGCAAAAAATAGACTGAATTATGGTCTACACAACGGGGAAAAGCTCTAGTCTTATTTTGGTTAGTTTCCAGGAAAATGAGTCAGCAAACAAAAAACCACCAGTATATTATATGAATGTAACAATACATTTTAGCATTATAAACATTGTTTTCACTTTGTATGGCAAAAAGAATAGCTATGATGGCCTAAACCAAGGTAACCAACGCACTGCAAACCAGTTCACTTTTTGATAATAAAAGTGAGTTCAGAATGTAAATCATGTTTGCTGCTACTACCATATAACATCAATTTTATTCAGTAAAACTAGAGCATAATGATTCATCATATGTTTTTACTTTCACCCAAATGTCGAAATGTTTAACTAATGCATCCAATAGAAGTTCAAATGCAAAAATGTCATCTCTTAATCCATTGCCTCCCAATTGATCAACTGAAATGATCAAGCCTTCTAGGTCAATGAATGACTCAACCATTTGAGTCTCCACTACCCAATATTCTCTTTTCACCAAGTAACACATAACACAGATTTCAGACCCTCCGTCAAGATTTCTGGGGTTTGTGTGGCCACAATTCTGGCTATATCGACCGCATTTGTCAGCAATTTTAACGAAATCGAACCACAGCATAGAAATGGCAAATATATTTTGTGGGTAGATAAAAATGACAACTTTGATTACAAGGGAAATACCCACCTTGAAGGAATTGGCAGGGTAATAGATTCCAGCATGAATAACTTCACTACTTCGGGAACTGGTCCCGGTTCCAAAGGTGGGGGCTGATTCTACGACCAACACTTCCCTGCCCTTGAGTGCTAGAGCTCTTGCCACTGCTATGCCAACAACACCAGCCCCTATCACTACGCACTCCACTCTCTCCTTTGGAACACTGTACGAGGTTGACCTGTTGTCACTACTTTGGGGCTTGCTGCTCATGCTTCTCACCCAATTGCCAAATAAGCGTTTCTTCCATTTCATATGAACATCATTCTTTCTTCTTGATGCTGATATGTATCCTTCCAACCTTTGAACTGTTTGTTTCAGCATTTTTTTAGCATAGGTTGATTCAACTCTCACCTTATTTGTTTGTTTGCAAAGAGAGAAAGATAAGTATAAGACGAAAACATGGGTCAGTCAATTCACCATTAACAAAGGAGCTTTTGGAAAGAATATAATCGAAAGACGATCCGCGCTTAAAGATTGTACTTATAAAATTATAAGAAAATTGTATAGTAAATATTATACACACGTCTTTAGATAAGATAAGATGAAATAAATTACTATTTCTTTGCCTCCAAATTTTAAGATAAATAAGTTTTTTTTTATTAATATTAGATTGTTTTAGAGGTTTTATTGATTAATGGTATAACACTCTTTGAGATCTAGAAAACCTCATTATTATAGGAATATTATTAAATTTTGACTAATTAAAATATTTATTTTAATCATGTTAAAAGAGAAAAATGGTAAGATTAGCATTGTGTGAATAACTTAGGTAATTAATTCATTTCTCTTGTACTACTTATAATTTATGTTTATCCGAAAAATATTTTTTTGACACTATTTGACTACTGGTTAATTTATAAAGATATGATGGTCTTAACAACCTTAAATCCTAAAATTATATAACATAAAACATAAGGTTAAAAAACTTATTACAATATGTAAATTTAGTTTAGATTTGTCCGATTTTCTTAAGAAATTATCAATACGTTTGATTCACATTTGGAAAATAAAAAATTATTTTATTAATATTAACATGCTAAAAAATATATAATAATGAATAACTGAATTTTGTTTTAATCACCTTTTAAAACTTTTCGTAAATATCCTTTAGGCTGTGTTTTTTTTCATGGATTTATGGGAGATGATTTGGAAAAGATGATTTGAATGAATTTGAGTGGATTTGAGGGTAATTTTTTTTTGTTCTTTTAGTAGATTTGTGGGTAATTGAGAGTGGATTTGAGGATAAAGTTTGTGAGAATTAGTGTAGGATTTGATTGACGTGACAGTTTTAAAAAATTTGTTTAATAGGTAGAAATTGAAGATTACCAAAATGCCCCTAAGTATTAAAGTAATATAAAATAATATTGGTTAATGTTATATTTAATTGTAAAAATGTTTATTAAGAGTTAAAAATTTAGAATAATTATTAAAAATAATTTTAAAAATTTAATTAAATTATAATTTAGTGAAATGAATTTTTTTTAAATGTCATATTTGGCAAATACTAAATTTGAGGGCATTTTTTTACATGATTTGCAACTTATTTTAATTTTAGTGAGAAGAAAAAAAGCTAATTAAACTGTGAAAGAGAAAAACAGTTATCAAATATACAATAGCCTCTTTAGTTAATGTAAAACTTAATTTTATTAAATTGAAAACATTTTAAATTTAGTGAAACTGAAACATATAAGAACTAATAAACACTTGAACATGATCAGAGTAGACTCCTATGCAAAAACATCCTTAATAAATTATTCATTCATAAACATCACACTTTCAAAACTAGAAGTGAACCGAGGGTGGTGTGCAGTACTTGTTCCAGTTGCAGGCGAGGACCTCGTAGTCGTGGGAGGGGAGGACCATGGTGGATCCGGGCTCGCGGACGTCCCAGATGCGGATGGTACCGTCGCCAGAGGCAGAGGCAAAGATGTCAGCGTGAAGGGAGTTCCAGACGGCGGAGTAGACGCAGTAGGCGTGCTCCTTGAAGGTGCGGACGCTGGTGGGGCGGTCGAGGGTCTAGAGCTTGACGGTGTCATCCCAGGAAGAGGAGAGGAAAGAGTCGCAGCGGACGAGGTTGTAGTCGGCGGAGTGGACCTTGCAATTTTTTGAACGTAGAACTGAATACGTTCTTTTCTGCAATTTTTTTAAGGGGTGGAACCGGATACGCATGATGTATCCGAATACAATTCCATCTTCATTTTTTTCTCACCACTGTAACTGGTTACCAGATTTGTGGAACCGAATACATGCCCATGGACCACCTCTTCTTCAAGCGCACATGCTTCAGTAAACTTCATCTTCATCCATCAAACTGTCCTCAACATCAAGCTGCAATCAACCCCATTCTTCGTCTTCTCAACCACATCCAACCAACCTGCAACAACTACATCTAAATCACAAAAATATATTACCTCCTATTAATTTTCTTGCTGCACACCCAAACTCCAAAGTTACTCCTCACATGGCCACACAGTTTACTCCTCACATTTTCTTTCTCGTCAATGCACAGTATACGCTTCTTCTTCGTGATATTTAAGAAAATCACGAGGGGCATACACATAATTTCCAAAGAGATCAGCGCAAATCTCCTTGTTTCAGCGGGATGAAAAAAAGTGTCCCATCTCGCAAATCACTCCATTTCGTTGCTTGCAAATCTGGGCAAACGAACACGTTCACAAGTTAATTCCTCGCCCGCAAATCTGAGTAAACAGTACTATCCCTTCGAACGAACAAGGGCTTAATGAAAAATACTTAAAAGATAGTTTCAATCAATGACTTTTTATCTTATATTTTATAACTTAATTTTTTTGGGTAGAATATTTTGAAAACTTATTATTACAATCACTTTTCCTACGTACATAATAAAAATGATATACAATATATTTTTATATTAATTCATTACTGTATCTAGTTCTCAGAGTCAATTAATAGAGTCTATCTATACAAACAAGTATGGTTTGAACTCATAATCATTCTACCTCTTGAATATTGTTTTGGTGTGTAACTTCTTTTAACTAACTTATTTAAATATTTTTTCCACACCTAGTCACCCCTACCTTTAGTCCAAGTATTCTTTCAACAAGTCATATATGACTTAACCAAATATTCTTTTAATAAGCCACTTTTGGTTTAACCAAGTTTTTTTTTCAACAAGTCACTGTTCGCTTAAGTGAGTATTCTTTCAATAAGTCACTTTTAATTTAAACAAATATTTCTTCAACAAGAAACTTTTTGTTCCACATAAGTATTCTTTAAATAATAAGCCATTGGTTTACCACCAATAAAATGTCTTTAAGATCAGCATATCACAATTTACACTCAATAGAGAGGGTACGTAGCGTCTTTTAGTTAAACCCATTACTAGTTTGCTATATAAACAAAAACAACGTTCTAACAAAGCTAATGTGGTACAAAAATAATTTGACAGCTTTTTGGTACTTAATTATGCAATTTAAGCTCTCTTTCTTCTTCTTCTTGAATGACTTTATATAACAAAACAAAACATTGTGTCTTACATGGTTTGTTATAAAACTAAAACATTTCTCTCACAGAGGAAACATGGTCATGTTTTACTTGTTTTCAACATTTAATCAAAATCATGGGTATCAAACTTTTCCTTAACAATAACACAAATTACATTCTTATAATCTCCATTTGAAAAAAAAGAAAAACCTTTAGAAAAAAAAGGAGGAACAAAGAAATTTTGAAATAAATAGGAAGAATTTAAAGATATTTTTTCCTAATTAATTACTATGGAGATATTGAGAATATATTTTATCTTAATAATATGTTATTTAAGTTACTCTCCTTCATGTTGGTAAATAAATACAGTCATTCTCAACTTGCAAACAAAAGGATGTGATGTGCCCTAAGAAAGTTTTTAAGTGAAAATGTTTGCCATTTGAAATCTTATGGTAACATGAACTGTAACTAGTAGACATCTACCAAGCTTATTTTGATGAAGTGCCTTTTGGGCCAATGCTCATGGCAGATTGATGGTGTTTGCCACTTGAAATCTTAAGGGAACAAAGTTGTAATCATTAGGTCTCTATCAAAGTTATTTTTAATGAAGTGTTTGTTAATTTCAGAATGTTTGGGGCAAAGTTCATGGCTGACTTGTTATCATAATAAAATTGCATAAGAATATAAACCTTAATTTTATGGTCATCAATTATGATCTTCATCCATAGTCCTTCACATACACCTTGAATAAGACTCGAAAGTAAGCTTCTACACTGGAACATGATACTCCATCATAGTTTTTGCTTCACCATATCACTAGACTTTATTTTAGAAACATACAATACCCAAATGTATATTTTCTATTAATAATAGAAAATGTCTACATCAGTGTGTGTGCGCGTGTGTGTGTATATATATATATATATATATATATATATATATATATATATATATATATATATATATATATATATATATATATATATATATATATATATATATATATATGCACACACTCTAGGTCAATGTGTCTCTTTTCCTAAAGAATAACCCCCTTATTAGGCTTAACTTCAAGTATTGAAGATTTTTTGTTAGCTGCTTACATGTGTCTTTCTCTTAGATCATGCATAAATTGACTTACCACATTAATTGCATAAACAATCATGTACAATAAATTAACAAGTTTTTCTACTAGTATATGATATTGTTTTTTCTTATAAAGGAGCTTTCATCACTTCCAAATCTATGATTCTAGTCAATATGAACTTTTAAGATTCTGCATCCTAGCTTACTTGTTTCTTTAAAATGATCAAAGACATTTTTAGTTTCGAGATGATTTTTTTAGTAAGAAACCTCTATTCCAAGGAAATAATTAAATTTTCATGTCTTTCATTAAATTAAGTTTCCAATTTTTCCTTTGGAAAAAAATTTCTCCATTTCATAATCCCATGCCATAATCATGTCATCTAGATATATTGACCAATAATAGTGTTTACATATAAGGTATCATCTCCTATCCTTTTCTTATATCATATAGAAACCATTGCTTTTGTAAATCTCCCAAACCATAAGCTTGGAGATTGTTTAAGACCATATAAGGCCTTTTTAAGGATCATATCTTATTCCTTCCCCATGAGTTTCAAACTCGAGACGAATAAATCTCTATGAAGAGAGACATTTTCACATCCAATTAATGCAATTCCCATCCTTCATAAAGCAAGAACAACTAAAACTATATTCATGTTTGATATAGGAGAAAAATATTCTTATAAGCAATTATTTAAATCTGGGTATACTCCTCTATAGCCAATCTTAGTTTATAATTTTCTATTGATTCATTTACCTAATACCTCATTACAAATATCCATATGCACCATATTGTATTTTGTTTTCTTTGTTTGTCAACCATCTTTCATGTTGGTTTGATCCCATTTATGGCAACATCATTACTTGGATCTTGAGCACTCTACAAAGATTAATATAGTAATGACAAAAAGAAGAGCTTCTCCTTTTTTTTGTTCCCTTAAAGCGTAAGGCTAACGAAAAAGAATTTTATTTCATAAAAAGGTGACATCCATGATGATATATAGACACAAAAACTCTTACATAGGATGATAACATTTGTATCTTTTTTTGTTAAGAGGATGACCATTAAATACACAATTAAGAATTGTAGGATCTAATTTATTGTTCAATCTTGATGAAGTTAAGGAGATGAAGACTCTTATGCATCCAACAACAAACTTGGGGATAAAAAAGAGCTCAACAAAAGTGGAAAACATTATCTATCTTTGAATGATAGGTTCACTTTTATACCTTACAATGTTTGGGGCTGACATAATGTTTAACTCCTGTCTATATGCTAGATTTCAATCAGACTCTAGGGAAACTCATCTAGCTATTGTTAAATGAATTTTTCGTTATCTTATGGAAACTACTAATCTTGGTCTTTGCTTCAAAAGACGAGAAAATTTTGGGTTGCAAGGCTACTATGATGCTAATTATGTTGGAGATAGGATTGAGAGGAAGAACACCGGTGGAGGATGCCACTTCATTTGAGGCAACCTTGTATCTTGGATGAGCAAGAAGTAAAGGACAATACCCTTCTAGTTGCAATTGAATATATCTCAACCGCGATTTGTTGCTCAAAACTCCTTTGGATAAAGAATCTACTTGAAGACTATGACGTCGTCGAGAGTAAGATTCCTATCTTCCGTGATAATAAAACTGCAATTAACTTATCTAAGAATCCTATCTTGCATTTTCATGATAAACATATAGAAATTAAACATCATTTTATTTGAGATCATGTGAAAAAGGGTACTGTGGATTTACAATATAACCTCGCTAAATGCTAGATATCCTAAACGCTTTAAAAGTTACTCAACAAACAAGCGTTAAACGATAATACTTGTGTCATGCCTAAACGCTTAGGTAGTCTAACGCTTCAATGCATATACGTACAAATACTTTTTCGTATGTTGTGTTGTGCTATCTTTTTATGTGCAAATTATTAACTTTATCAAAAAGCTTGTTTAAAATCAAATCAATGTTAAGAGATAAGATCATATTCAAGAAAATGTCTCATACATGCTTTATGCTTGCTCTTTTAATATGCTTAGCACAATTGCTCTAACAAGACACAACATAGCTTCTTATTCTACCTTAAAGGCTACATCCCTAAAGGGAATGTCAAAAGCTCTAAGTAATAGATCTTTTTCGAAGAAGTCTATATAAAGAAGTTTGCATGAAGAGAAGAGAAGAAATTTTGCTATGAAGAATATTTCTATACGTTCTGTACTCTCTTTCTTTAAGCTCTTAAGAATCTTCTTTGAAAATATCTTTTTACAAGTTTTCAAAAGTTCATTGTATTGATTTTATATCCTTTCTACAAGAGTTATCTTCTATCTTGTAAGATTTCAAAAACACTTTGTTATTTAAGATTCAGAAGTGAATTCAAACACTTGTAAAGTTTAACTTAGTGAAGTAAAAGTTCTACACAGGTTGTCTAGCATTGATATCAGGAGATGTGAAACTCGTCTAATCAGTTTGGTTAGTTTATAAACCAGGAGTGGTTAAACTTGTTTTTAGTGGAACCCCTTAAAGATTTTTTAAAGAACTAGATGTAGTGAATTAGTATAAAACCAAAGTATGTTTTACCCTCCTTGTGTCTAAACAAGTTTTCCATTCAACGTTTTCTTTAAACACAAGTATTCAACTACTGTTTAGATGATCTAACCCCTATAAAATAATATTAAATACTATTTACAAAAAAATTTAAAATACTATTCAACTCTCCTTCTAGTTTATTCCATGTATATCAATTTTACTAATTTAAATATCAATTATGTCCTTAAATATATTCCACTCATTGCTAAAAAAAACACTTTCAATCAAACTACCATTTATAAATTCAAAAAAAGTTTATGATTAAATTATTTTATTTCCAATATTTTACATTTAGCTTGGTATTTAAAAGTTAAAGAAATTCTAATATGAAAGTTTAAGACCATAAGTATTGAAACAAGTGTAAAGATACTAATCTTTATTTATGTAATTTTTAAACTTATTCCTTTCTGTAAACTTTTATCACCATTTCACATGTAGATGAAGTGTGAATTTAATAAAGAATTAACACAATACTTAGACACAATACTTACACACAGAATTAATGTGAAGCTAAAATTGAAGTTCTATCACTTCCATTACACATGACACTAAATTGAAATTAATTCTAGTAAAAAACCTTACAAAAATATAAATCCCAAGTAATGCACTTAATGTCATCTAGTTTATTAATTGATTCTGGAGAATGGAAAAAGCAAGAACACCATAAATTGTAAGTGCATTTAAAACATGGTAAGTAGCAAAGGAGTTACACAATGTGGCCCATAAGAAATCAATCATTCAACACGGTCGTTGAGTCATTCAAAGAGAACACCTAAGTCAAGTACTACGGCTTTGCTTGAAATGACAAAGTACAACACAAAAAAAACACAGTCTGCTTATGTCCTAAGATAGGTCCAAATTTAAGAGTTTGAAAATTATCATACTTTTTATATTCTTAAAATAACATGCATAACTCAATACTCTCTATCTGTTGTCTCTTTTCTTCCTCAGTTTTTGTTTTGTTTTTTCATATTTATTTTCTCTGCTCATTTCACATTTATGCAGTTAACCTTTGGCCATAAATGGAACTAATTGCACACGTGAATGAAGGCAGATCCATTTCTCTTCATCATCACAACCACAATTGCCCACTATTTCAAAGTCGTCTTCCCTCTTCCTCTGTTAGGATCAATGTCTTTTTGAGTGAAGATTATTCATTCATTCTAATCAAACATTCTCTTTATGTAGTTCCTACTCCAAGAAAATCAATGAATAACATGTCGGTCCTGTTATCACTTTCCCCGTACATTGGTAAATTGGTAGTCTTGTTTGTGGCAATTGATTCTGAAACTTCTGAGGAGTTTGAATCTGAGTAATGAGATTGGTCCACACCCATTACCCTTCCCATGTGCCCAGTCTCAGATGAACCTTTCCCAGCACCAAAATGTTTGTTGAAACTCACATCCCTGGCTGATGTCCTGCTTTCTCCAGATAAACCTGCAACCCCAAAGAAACAAATGTTAAACATGTAACAGTAAAGAAGAAAATGACAGACACTTGAATTCATACAGAGTTATAAAGTGGTCCCTATATTTTAATAGTATCTGTGAATGACCCTTCAATAGGGTCATTTGTGATACAAATTGCTGTAATGTAAAAGTTAAAATCTTCCATGGTTTGTAATGTTTACATGGAAGAGCAAATCATACCCATTAGAGAACCACCAGAAGTTTGGAGATTCTGAACATGACAATGTTTTAGGAAAGGCAGAGGAGTTGATTTTGCTGAAGAGGAAGTGAAGGAGAGGTTAGTTCCTGTTGAGGGAGATTCATCAATGATGG
Source organism: Vigna radiata var. radiata (assembly GCF_000741045.1). Taxonomy (NCBI): domain Eukaryota; kingdom Viridiplantae; phylum Streptophyta; class Magnoliopsida; order Fabales; family Fabaceae; genus Vigna; species Vigna radiata. The sequence goes on from NC_028351.1 coordinate 13,434,860, forward strand.
TGCTTGAAATGGTTGATTCACTGCCTCCATTCAGTGGCAAGATCAAATCCAAATCCTTTGGTGGAAGGATCTGAAATGTGGGTTTTCTCCTTCTGAAGACACATGACTTTTCCCTTTGCCTCCTAGCCATGATCACATGCCAATGATTCTTCACTGCATTATCAGTCCTACCAGGGAAGAGTCTAGAAATCATGGCCCATTTGTTACCATACACTTTGTGAGCATTCAAGAGTCTCTCTTCTTCTTCCTCACTGAAAGCCTTTCTGTTAATTCTAGGATCTAACTGATTAAACCACCTCAATCTGCAACTTTTTCCTGATTCAGCACAAAAAATCAGTTATCACAAAACATAGCACTTCACTAAAAAGCAAAACTGTCATTTACCTGATCTTCCTGGAAGATGTTCTGCCATTGAGTTCCAATTTTGAGGTCCAAATCGTGCAACAAACTCCTTAAGTTTGACATCTTCAGCTGACCTCCAATGTCCTCTTGCACAAAGCTTAGTGTGTCTGATTTTCCCTTTAGCAGAGTAACTATTAGCTTCAAGCTCTTCACCAGGTTTCAAAGACAAGCCCGTGGCTTCAATCCCAGAAGATTCTTCTTCCTCCACGCGCTTGGGGTTCAAAATCTGAAAAGGTATATCAGAACTTTCAGATTTCATGCCTCCAACATGACCCATCACCCCTAAAATGTTGAAACACTGGAGACCAGTAAGGGTAACAGGAGGTGAAGGAAGAACATTCATTTCAGCACCCATTGAAACTGAAGATGCAGAAAAGCTGAAAGAGTCTAGCTTTCACAATTCTGAGTGAAGAAAAGCATTAAAAGTTTGTTGGGTGAGAAAAGAATCTAAGGATAGAGAACAAAAATATCAAATGGAAGAGAGAGAGAGGAAAAAATGGTGGTCAGAAGGAAGACACAGGAACAGAAGAAAAAGGACAAGGTTTTAAAGAAAAATTCAAGCAAATTAAAAATGAGATTTTTTTTTGTTTTACTTTTTGATTTTTCATTGTTTAAAAGTTCAATGTTTCTTTTGCTCTTTTATGTGAGAATGAGACTAGTGGGGCCACTGTTTCAGTTTCTCACTCATTCTAAGAGAAAGAAAACATTAAATAAACATGAGTGAGTGTGTGCATGCAATTTGATATCAGTTATGTGGTGTCAGTGTCACCCTGGTTGCATGGTTTTTTTTTTTTTTTTTTTTTTTTTTTTTTTTTTTTTTTTTTTTTTTTTTTTTTTTTTTTCCAACAAAACAGGTGGAGTTCTTTATTAAGACTTTTGTAAGAATTTATTTAAATCATTTTTGGATTATTTTTGTTTAAATATTTATTAATGAGTAATTTTGAGTTTTACAAAAATGCTAATATTATATTTAGCTTTTTAAGTTGCCAAAATTAAGTAGTCTTAGACGTGTATAAAATGTTCTAATAAGTATAGAATTTAATGAAATTATAATTGTAAAATAAATATAAATAATTTTTATAATTTAATTGTAGATATTTTTTTATTTATTTTATAAATTATTTTTTATTTATCTAATTTAGAAAAATAGTTAAATTTAAAAAAAGCGGTTAAATTTAGAAAATCAATTATATTTAAATAAAATAATAACTTGAAAGATAGAAATAAAAAAGAAAAATGGATAAAGGAAATTATATATATATATATATATATATATATATATATATATATATATATATATATATATATATATATATATATATATATAATCTTATAAATGAAAACATTTATCGATATTTTTGAAATAAATAATGTTTATATTATTGTTTGATTATAAGTAATTAATATTGACATTATTTACACTGTTCATAAATCGAAGTTGTTTAATTTAAAACACAATGTTAAGAGACTAAACTTGTACCTTCTTAAAAAAAGGATAAGAGGTGGATTTAAGTTAAGAATTTAGTAGTAAATATTTTCTTTAGGTTTCCAAACTGAAACTATTTTAGTTCGGGTTGATTAAATTTAAAATAAACGTATATAAGAATTTTAAAAATAATCACTGATTCAAGAAGTAGATAGCATTCTCATATTAAAATAAGTAAAAAATTATTTATTTAAGCAAATTAGATAACCACACGAAATTTTAATTAAATAATGGTAAAATTTAGAATAATAATAATAGTGATTGAAATTTAAAATTTATTATCAAATATTATAATAAATATTATTCGTAAATAAGTAATATTGTCGTCACTTATTATCGATATTTTTTATTAGAAATTAGAAAAAGTATTACTAATGAATTAGAATTATTTCATTTTAGAAAATAAAGAACTAAATGAGCAATTCAGTTTTTAATAAAAGTAAAATTGAAATACCTAAAAACACATTAAAATGTGATTGAATAACGTTATTGGAAAACTTTTTCACAATAGATATGATATAATACTTTTGACCAAGATAAAAAAGTTTTGCATAAATTGTTAAACATTCGAAAATGAGTTTAAATAATGTGTTTTTTTTAAGTGTTTTTCAGTTGTTAACCGTGTTTGTTGTAACATTTTAATAAAGCTTGCTTTTTAATAAAGAATCGTTTAATGAAAAGATTTTTTATATAAAAAATAAAGTGTAATTGCAGATTTTATAAGAGAAGCGTTTAAAAAGAATAAAGCAATAAGTACATAGTTATTTTTATACTAGTTCGCTCCATTGAGCTACGTTCAATCTCTTCTAACACTTAGAAGATTCCACTATAATCTTCGACAAGATTACACTTGAGTATTCTCATCACTACTAGTATCCTTACTCACTTCAAGTGACCACTGTTACTTTGACTAGTTGAGTTTCACCCGCTCCTGGTTGTGTAGTATTCTTCACCATTCCTGGTATCCCGGGACACTCTCGGTATCCCAAGACACTCCCGGTATCCTCTAGATACACTTGTTTATTTGAGTTTCACACACTCCTGGTTTCAACTAAACACTCGTCTAGCTACCGTTTAATTTCACCAAGTTAAACGTCAGTGTTTCACCCACTCTTGGTTTCCACTAGACATATTTATCTAGCTACCTTTTAACTCCTCAAAGTTAAACGTGAAGTGTTTTAATTCTCTTAAGAATTTACAATCAAAAGATTGGTTACAAGTCCTTAGACTACAAATCTCGTAGAGAAGATATGTGTTTAATATAATTCAGTTTAATAGACTAACTGAGTATTTTCTCTTTTCTCTCTTATTGCAACAATAAGCTTATATATCGATGAAACTTGAGAGTATTTCTAGTCTTGAGTTTTTTCTCTTCTTAAATATTCTTTTTTGAGTTTGTGTGCTTTTCTCAACATTTTCACTTATGGTCTTTCTTTCTCTATGTTATTCTCTTTATTCTTTCTTCGAATCATCTTCTATTTAAAGGCTTCTCAAAAGATATCCATTAAACAATACTTTCTCCTTGATCCTTAAGTCTTCTTAATCTTGTTGTATGAAGCATTCGTTGGTTAAAATCAACTTGTCAGATCATACTTGTTTTTTCAGTACTATGACAAAAGTAGGTAGTACTATTTATCTAACACGACCTCTGATAGGGAGAACATTCTATGAAAGTCTTCTTTATTCCTAACGTCCACATCTGATTTATATAGGATGGAGTGCGTGGATGCCTGTAATAGGTAATCTATATAAAGTATAATAGATATGCGTGCAACATATATGTCTTTTTTCTTATCACTTTTATTGTTTTTAAACATTAAACATTTAATGTCATTTAATGTCTTCTCAGAACAACAAAGTGTTTTTTGTGTTTTCTATCAATCAGGTAGGATTTTATCATTTAAGCTTCACACTAAGATACCAAGTAGTTGATTGAGAACTTCACCGTTGGACGAAGCGGATCATTTAGTACATGGTATCGTCTAGCCTATGTAAACGCTTTAGAATTTTCTTTGTTCTATTTAGCACATGTGTTTAACAAGTGTTTTCTATCACAAGTTTTTGGAACATTTGAGACTTTCAACGTGTTTTCCAAAAACACTGTCTTGACACTTTTATCTACTTAATCATATTGAGAATTGACTAATTACGATTTGGCACAATATAACATTTGAATTTAACAATACTTTTATTGATACTTTAACTTTAGAATCGCTTAGAAGTTCGTCCTGTTTATGTCTAGGTGTTTTTCTATAAGACTTTTCCTAAATTATTTGGTTTTCTTAAAGTATTTTCATCATCACCTATATTTCAGCTATTATGATATTTTAGTAATAACATTGTCGTATGTTCATTTCGCTTTATATTTTTTGTTAAATTTTAAAATATATGAAATCTTTTAAACAATTCAATCTTATAGACGATTTTATCTTAAAAAAATTTCATATTCAAAAAATTTATAAATACTAAAACTATATTAAGTTTTTATAATTTCTGTTTAACATTGAATATTTTTAATCATTATAAAATATTTTAAATTTTAAAGTATGGTCTTTCCTATATAGTTAAACAAATTTATTTTAATTAAGAACATTTTTTAATATATATATATATATATATATATATATATATATATATATTTATTTATTTATATTTATATATAGAGAGAGAGTTTCTTCATTTCTATAATTTAATTAAAAAAATATAGACATTATAATAGATAAATTTTAAATATAAAATTTTTTGATTGAGATTAACTGAATAATTAAATTATTAAAAATATATATGAAACAGTAATAATCCATAAAACACTCTCTTTCTTGTTTTTTCTTTTACTCATTTTATTCTTATTTCTTTATTTGTCCAGTTTACTTTTTATTGTTTTTGTACAATTTTAGTATTTTCCCGAGACTGAGAAGATTAACTTATTTATTATTTAATAGATAGTGAATATTTTTAAATCTTAATACATTTGACGCTTTAATTTTCTCTATATCATTTCTAAGTTATTAAAATAAAGCTCGAAAAAAATGCCTAATTACATATCAAATTAATTTGTACTTATAACTTTTTTTCACTACTTAATTTGTTTTGTATCAACTAGTTCTCTAGAATTTGTAAATGATATTTATTAATGATTGTAATAAAATATACTAATTAAAAATTATTGAATATTATCTAATTAATCATTAAATTGCTTAAAATAACATTGTTGGCTTTTATAGGATGAGAAAAATATTTGTATCTAATACTGAAAGAAATTTGAACATATGGTGGGGTTGAAATGGATAATTAGATAATGTTGGATAAATAAAATTAAGTAAAATGGATAATTATAGCTGGGTAATGTGTCACACCCCATTAATTCCTTTCTTTAGTGGGAGACATGTGTTATGCCTCTCTAGTTTCTCTAGTGGGGACAACTTGTGCAGTGCATTTAATTGTCCACCCATCGTAAAACGTGTGGTAGCAGGGAAGGTGGGAATTGGCAGATAGTGGAATCCAAGTGGCAGTGTTCGAGGGGCAAAACTCATAGAGTGGAAAATAGGTGGCAGTGTAGGATTCGACCTTTCAATTTTTGGGAAGCAGTATTTAAAGAAGGATTTTAAAGCTGACGTCATATTTTTCTCTGCATGCACCTCTTCATCTTCAACCTTCAGCAAACTCAATTCTCCTCCTTCTCTCTAAAACCTTCCACCTTCTCTCTACATTTTCTCACCTTTCTGCTTCTCTGATCACCAACCTTCTTTTAGATTAAATTTTCCTGGCGACGAGACCTTCCATTTGCACTGATCAGAATCTTGTTTGGAGCACTTTGAAATCTTGAAGCCTTAGGAGCAACTGCTCAAAGACTTAGAAGATTAGCTGGTATTAGAAGTAAGGGAAGCTTATAAATTTAATTATGAAGATTTATGTATGCATGATTTTATGAGTATATGATTGATGATTGTATGATTTGAATTTAAATATGGAAGTATGCTTTCTTTTGCTGTTTGAATAATTTATGTTTGATATTGGTATGAAATTATCCATAGGGTTATTTAACTTAGTGAAATTTTGAATTTGTAGCCGAGGGTCATTAGGACCATTCGGTTTCCCCTAAAAACGATCGGTCTGGATTGTATTCCCTTTGTAGGAATTAGTTGAAGACCGATCGATCTTGTACAATTTATGTTGAAACTCAAATACCTTGCTTAGTAGTCATTCAGAATGAATTACTCATATTAAGAGCGTTCGATCTTATACTGAGCGTCCGACCCTTGACGTGCTCGGTCATAGACTGAGTACTCAGTCTCATATTAATTGTCTTTCTTAGAATAATGTTCGGTCTTACACATATGATATTCATGGTTGAGTGCTTGGTCTTGAAGAGTGCTCGGCCTTGAGAAGTGCTCGGTCATAGACTAGCCTTCTGTTATTTTAGTGCTTAGTCTTATACCAGCACCTGATCTTTAAAGTACTCAGTTTATAATATTATTTATTTGGAAAAGTGCTCGGTTTTATACTCACACTTGCTTCCCAGAGAGTGTTCGGTCTTGTACTGACACTCGCTTTATTGAAGAGAACTCTCCTTTATATCTATAAAGGCATTCGGCTAGAGTTGAAATTGGTATGTGGTTTTCCTTACAAAGTTAATTATGTTGTTAACCGCTCGTTCATTCTCATGAGTTATCTTCATTTCTCGATCTCTAATTTGTGCTCGGTTTCCTTCTTTTCTTGACCGTTCGGTCATTTACTATACTAATTTTGATGTCAAGTCTTTCTCCCTAATCTTAGACCGTTCGGTCCCTTGCTAGAATTCCTTTTATGTTCACTTTTCTTAATTGTATCCGACCGTTCGGTCATTTCAGTACAGTACTATCTATGTGTGAAATAAGTATTTATGAATGAGATTTGTTGATGATGTGAAACGAGAATGATGAAGATTTATTATGATTATATAAGAGTATTCCAAGGAGGAATATTGTAAGACCCATGAAAAATATCTATTTTAATAAATAGAAGTAAATCTTAGCATTATTATTAGTAATAATAATTTTAATGAATAGAAAATACAATAAAAGAAAATTATGGTTAGAAAAATTTAAATTTATGATAGAAAATTATAATAATTTCAGAAGGAGGGGTTCAAAATTTTGAGAACCTATTTTAGAAGGTTTTGTTAAAAAAAAGTGAATAGAATAAATAAATAAATAAATAAATAAATAAAAATAAAATAAAATAAAATAAAATAAAATAGTGAGAGGATAAGAATCTCTGAGTTGCATATTAAGGAAGGATAAAATTTACAAGTGGTTTTGCAAGTTGTGATTAAAATATTAATAAAATAATATTAAAATAATATATAATAAAAAAAATAATTTAAATAGTAACATTTTTGGACTATAAATAGCCATGGGAGGGGAGCTTATTCTAGACAAAGAGAAGAAGAATCAAGTGAGAAATCTTGAAAAAATAAAATATAGAGAAGAAAGAGTTAGGAAGAGTAGAGCTTCTGGAGGGTTTTCGGAGGAACAAATTCTAAGCAAGAGATTGAGTCTGAAATAGAGGTAAGGGGAGCTAACTTTTCTAAATTTTTTTTATATTATAAAATATTTTTTTATAACTATTTATGTCTTGAAATTTTGTGCAATTACTGTTAATGAAAAACCTGTGTGCTTGTTGTACAACTATTTGAATTTCTGTGATAATATTATATGTTGTTGTTTTGAATTTGTGAATAAGAAATTTGTTAATAACACGTTGACTAAGGAAAGACCTGGTACTTAAGTTGTCCATTGTGACGCACCTCTCTTTCCTGGAAGTCTACTAGATGTGTTTTTAACTTATTCTTATCAAACACATTATATTCTGCTGATTTTATTTTTGTAAAATACTCAATGGATATGAAATTTGTGTTGAATGTATTATATTATGTTGGATGTGAAATTTATGTATTTGAACATAGTACCACTGCAAGCGTAGAACCTGTTTAGAGTTCGATATTCATACGATTATTTGAATGGGTTGAGTTTACAACGACAATGGTGTGTTTATTGTATTATTAAGTGATTTGACTTATCCGTTAGAAATTATGTTATTAATTTAAATATATCATGTTATTTTGTTGCAATAGTTCACCCTTGCTTTATCTGTTGTTTGGTGGTTATTGTTGTGTTGTGTGTTTTCTCTCGGCGATGATCATCCGGTGGGTGTGAGCAGAAAGTGGTGAGACGCCAGTGGAACAGGCGTTAGATGGAGGATTAACTAGTGTTTAGCTCTTATGGACGAGATCTTTGTTTTAATCGTTTTAAGTTTGGATTGTATTAAGTTTAAAATTGAGTATAATGGTTTGTATATTGAGGAAAACTGTTATTCCTCGCTTCTATGACTGTTCTATCATATCAAGAATGTAATAACTATATTATAGTTTAATACTATAATTATTGGGATGTTACAAATATCTCATGATTTGGAAATTGAGTGGTAAAGTATGACTATGGTCAGACTCAGGTTTCGTTCTATCCTGATATTCCGTGATTACGCCTTCCAATGTAGAGAATGGTAACTCATGCGTTGGAATGACAGGATGTCCTTTAGCCTCAGGGAAATTCTATACCGAGGTGGTTCCACTAGACTAACCTCGGGTGGCGGTCTGCTGAGTGTATCCCAGCCAGGCCCACTCGGGTGTAGAGAGCGACGAACTACATAGTTCATACCGTCCGGACAGTGTCTATAGTGGTCGGTCATGATATTTACTGTTTGGTTTTTAAATGGATATACTTGACTTGTGATTTATGATTGAGATATTGATGTATGTGATTCATGTGTATGTTTTTAAAAGTATACTGGAAATGATTAATTAAATTTACATAAGCTTACCCTTATTTTCCTGTCTTGTCTATGTTTACCGTTCGGTCTTAACTGTTCGGTTGTTCTCTTCACTACAATGATCATCCATTTGGATGTGAGCATAGGGTGACCGCGAAGATACTTTGGAGGATGCCCTGCAAACTGATCAACCTATAGATGCTATACCAGAGAGTTGTGCAGGACCGTCCGGTCCTTAGTTTAGATTTTAATCATCACCTCGTGTATATAACCGTTCGGTTTAGTGTTTTGTAAAACCATTCGGTATAGTTTCCTTTTTGATGTACCGATGAGTCTTGAACTGGTGTTATGACCGTTTGGTCTTAGCCTGGAAATCATATTAAACTCTTGTTTTATGTACAGTTTTAATTCTATATATGATGTTTCATATTTCTTATCCATCTAAGTGCTTATTTTTTCACTGTTCTCTTTTATTATTTATGTTAACTCCTAGAATGAATCATAACTTTTGTTTTAGATTTATTGGGATGTGACATGATGAATAATTATAATTGGATTCAGATAAAGAATTAAAATTTTATAGATACTCGATTCAATCCAAATTTATATTTTAATATTGAGTTAAATAAATTGAACATTAATACGAAATTAGAACAAATTTTGACATATTTTAGTCTATAAATTTTATAAATATTAGATATAGTCTTTTTAATTTTCTTTGTATCATTTCTAAGTTATTAAAATAAAGCTCAAAAAACCCTAATTAGATATCAAATTAATTTGTACTTATAACTTTTTTTCACTTTAATTTTTTTTATCAACTAGTTCTCTAGAATTTGTAAATGATATTTAGTAATGATTTTAATAAAATATACTAATTAATAATTATTTAATATTATCTAATTAATCATTGCTTAAAATAACATTGTTGGCTTTTATAGAGTGAGAAAAATATTTGTATCTAATCAAACTGAAAGAAACTTGAACGTATGGTGGGGTTGAAATGGATAATTAGATAATGTTGGATAAATAAAATTAAGTAAAAGGAATAATTATAGTTGGGTAATGAATAATTATAATCGGGTTCGGACAGTGAATTAAAATTTTATGGATACCGATTCAATCTGAATTTATATTTTAATAATGAGTTAAATATATTGAACATCGATATGAAATCGGAACTCATATTTAAATTTTGACATATTTTGATTTCTAAATTTTCAAAATAATTAAATATAGTCTTTTTAATACAATTAGATTCGGGTTTCAACGTTAGTTAGAAAATGTATTTTATATGAAAAAAATTTATGATAGTTAGAATGAAAGGACTATATTAATTTCTTTTTAAATTTTGGGTACTAAAGTATAGAGAAGGGACAACTACTAATTTTCTATCAAAGTTTAAGAATTAAAAAAATATTTAATCCTTTAATATTTATATATTTGTAAATATATTTGAAATTTGAAATTTTATTTTTAATATAATATTATTATATTAAAATTTAGCTTACATATTAATTTGGTCCCTATTTTTTATTGAACTTGTTCAATGTAGTCTACAGTGAAGTCTTAATTTTTGTTAATTTAGTCTTTTATTATAATTTCCTTTAAGTAGTTAAAAACATAGTGAAAAAAGATGTCACATGTCATTTGTTATATTTTAAAGTTTTTAAATATTTTTTAAATTTTTGTTACATGTTCATGTCAGTGCTACTTATTAATGTCTTATATTCAATTCAGTTTCTATATTTATTATTTAAATTCAATTTAGTTCCAAATTATTTTAAAATGGAACAATTTCATCCCTCTCTATATTAGGATCAAATTTAATTTTTATATAAATGTCATTATAATATTTTTATTAAAACTCATATTCTTATTAAATATTTTTGAAATCATTTTTAAACCAATTCTAACTATATTATTATAATACAATTATTAGATTTATGTTTGATATTGACTAGAAAATATATTAGACTTGGTTTAAAAAATAAAAATTCTTCTTCTAATTTCAGACCAACTTTAATCCTAAAAAATAGGAATTAAATTAGTATTCAATTATTAAATTTAATAGTAAGTTATATATAATCATAATTCATTATAATAAAAATAAAAATGGCAGTAATCATCTATTTTTTATCATAGTCTATCATAATCATTTATCCAACATAAAAATATTTTTTCATTAAAAAAATCATTTTAACATAAATGTACAAGTCAAAAAATCTGACTGAATAAACTCGTAATCAAAACCACCGAAATCAAATTAATCCAATAAAATAAATGGTAAGATATGACTTCTAAAATATTAAATTTGAATTATACTGGATTGGTAAGGTTGGATCTCCCGATCTAATATAATCGATGCTTAGTTGTAGGCTTTTTTTAGTTAACTCTGATATTTGCTGTAAATATGTTAGTTTTATCATGAAAATTTATTTTTTCTTATAAAAATATATTTAATATATATTTAATATATATATATATATATATATATATATATATATATATATATATATATATATATATATTGAAAATTAAAGAAAGAAAATTAAATTATTGGATTTAAATTTATTTAATTAAGAAACTAAATTTGGAAATGCATAAATGTGAAATACTTATATTAAATTATTTAAATTATAATGATATAAGATATTAATAAAAAATTGCATTTCAATTTTATTCCTAATATAAAGTTTGAGTTATATGCCAGTGTTTAAAAAATAGTTATTAATACTATGAAAATATATGTGAACAAAGAGAAAATCATGTGTAAAAATTAGCTTCACAACATATTAATTTCATAAGTAAAATATAAATATTTTAATAAATAAATCTAATAGTCTACATTACTCAGGCCTTGTTTGTTTCCAGCTTATTACTATATACAAAGACAAAAAGGCTTTGTCTCCTACTTTCTATCTTTCTATTTCAAATTACAAAAATACTTATAAATCATTAGATTATGTAAAGACTTATATATGTACACACTCAGGTAGTTTGTCTATCATTAAAAGGATTGTAATTTTGTCAGAAAAGTCGTAGAAAGGATGTACATTTTTGTCTATAAAAAGTAATAAAAGGTTTAAAGAATAATTCTGATGTATTATTTCAAGGAATATAGTATCATATATATACATATAAGAATCTTATAATCCTTCATCTATTAAAGGAAAAACATGTGCACAAATATGCACAAATAATAATAATATCTAAAATATAACTAACATAATATTTGATTGTCTAATATCCTTTAATAGAATATTTGACATATCTTAACACCCCCACTCAAGTTGGTGCATGGATATCACACATTCCCAACTTGAACAGAGACTCATCAATCAATCTTCTTGACACTCCTTTAGTGAGAACATCAACCAACTGTAACTCTGATCTTGCAAAAGGAAAGGAAATTATTCTAGCTTCAATCTTCTCTTTGATGAAATGTCTATCAGTCTCCACATGCTTTGTTCTATCATGTTGAACAGGAGTAGACTCAGTGTTTGGTATGTTGGTGGTTTCAGGCAGACAAGAATCAATTTCATCTAAATTAGTATTATCAGANATAGGATCAGAAGGTACCTCTGAAGAGTCAAGCTGAACCTGTGGAGAAGATTGAGCCAATTGGTTATGATCAGAAGACATTGTATTATCCAGAAAAGAAGTGTCCATATTTTGGATTGGCTCACTTCCTGTAGAATGATCCTTATACGATAATTTATCTTCACAATATAATTTTATATCGGAGATATCAAACATACTAACATCAGGATTATGCACTTCACTTTCATGGCCTCCCTGAAGTGGAGAATTAACATAAAAAAAATTCATGCTCATTAAATGTCACATCCATAGAGATATAAAATTTCTTTGATGGTGGATGGTAAGCACGATAACCTTTTTAAGTTGATCCATACCCAACAAAAACACATTTGATAGTTCGTTCTTCAAGCTTTGTNCGTTGATGTGGGTGTAAGTGAACATATATAACACATCCAAAAACATGAGGGGCTAAATAAACTATGGGAGGAAGGATACAAATATCAGACAACACATCAAAAAGCCTTCGAAAGTTAAGCACAAGAAGGGGTTCGATTAATTAAATAAACGGCAGAGCTCACAGCCTCACCCCATAAATGAGATGAGACATTACCATCTATCAAAAGTGATCTAGTCACCTATAATAAATGTCTATTTTTCCTTTCAGCCATGTCATTTTGTTGTGGTGAATAAGAACATGTAGTTTGATGCAAGATGCCTTTAGAGTTCATGAACTCTATTAATTCAGTCTTAAAATATTCCCCTCCATTGTCTGATCGAATGACTATAATATGTGTGTTAAATTGTGTAACTATCATATGATGAAAGGAACGAAACACATCACACACTTCACTTTTATGTTTAAGCAAATACATCCAGGTTACCCGAGTACAATCATCAACAAAACTGATAAACCATTTTTTTCCATTATGTGTAGATTGTGGGGCAGGGCCCCAAACATCTGTGTGAATTAATGAAAAAGGAAAATCAGTTTTGTTATTGCTTAAAGGAAACACAACACGATGATTTTTTGACAAAACACAAGTTTCACAAAAAAAAATCAGAAATATTGCATTTATGAAATAATGATGGAAATAATTTTTTTAAATAACCAAAAGAGGGATGTCCCACCCGTTTATTCCATAAGTCAATCTTCTTTAATGGTTTTGTTGTGAGACATTTTCAAGATAATACAGTCCTTCACTCTCTCTACCAGTGGCAATCTTCTCTCCTTGGAATGGATGTTCTGAAAAAAACAATGAGTTGGGTAAAACAAGGCAACNCAAGAATGTGATTTGATTAACTTGCTGACGGAGATAAGATTACAGTTTAATGTAGGAACAAATAAAACATCAGGAATCGATAAAGAGGGTGANAGGGATATAGTACCTATACCTTCAATAGGAGATGAGACGCCACTGGCATTAATAATAACAGTTTTAGAACAATTAGAGGAAAAATTAGTAAATATATGAGGATCACAAGTCATATGATCAGTAGCACCTGAATCAATTATCCAATCACTACTCTTAGTAACAGAGTTAGATATACCTGACTTGGTCACAAATCCGGCATGAGTAGAAATATAACTCTTGGAAGCAGCGAAAGTTCCAAAATCATGTTTCTCTGATTGATTGTCATCGGAAGAAGCCATCAGAAATAAAGTACCATAATAAAAGGTTTAAAGAATAATTCTGATGTATTATTTCAAGGAATAAAGTACCATATATATACATGCAAGGATCCTATAATCCTTCATCTAGAGCCGTCAAAATGGGTCACAACCCGCGAGCCAACCCGGTCCACCACGGGTTTGAGCCGGGTTGGGTTTGAAAAAATTGAATTTTTTTATGCGAGTCAGATTTCAACCCGGCTCATGCGGGTTGAACCCGTGGTGGGCCGGGTTGGCCCGCCAACCCACCTACCTAATTTTATTTTTTGAATTTATTATTTTATTTATGAAACTTATGACATATAAGAAACTTATTTGTATGTTTTTTGTGTTTGTTTTTGGATGACATTTGGATTATATTGTACTTTTTATTATTATTTTGAATTGTCTTCAGTTTAACATCACTTTTTGGAAGTGAAATTTGTTTAAATTTGAATATAGAAAGTTTGTAATTTCTTTAAATAAAAAAATTGTAATTAAATGGGCTAGTGAGCCAACCCGTTTACCCACCAACCCGTGGTGGGTCGAGCCGGGTTCAGATTTTTCTGGCTCGCTAATAAATGAGCCGGGTTGAGTTGGCTCACTAAGTGACCAACCCGTGGTGGACTGGGCCGGGTTGAGCCGGGTTATCCATTTTGACAGCTCCACCTTCATCTATTAAAAGAAAAACATGTGCACAAATCTGCACAAATAATAATAATATCTAAAATATAACTAACATAATATTTGATTGCCTAATATCCTTTAATAGAATATTTGACATATCTTAACAAAAAGTTGTATAAGAAGGATTTGTAGTTTTGTCAAAAAAAAATACATAAGAGTTTTTAATTTTGTCCATAAAAAGTTACATAGAAGGATTTTTAGTTTTCTCTATAGAAAAAATTGTATGAAGCTTGACAATTTTTGTTAGAAAATGTGTATGTTAAATAATAATATTTATTTTTTTAATATTGGTGAATGTTACCAAACTAGAATAAATTTCTTATGTACTTTTATTAAATTTTTTCTTTGATTATTAACTTTTGTTTTATTTGAAAAATATTTTGTTTTATCAAATTTTCATTATTTTTCAATAGTTTGACTAGTTTGATATTTAATTTTTTTTTTAGATTTTCAAGATATTTCTTATTTTATCATATCTTTAATTATATATCTCTTTCTTTTTATGCAAATTTGTTGAATGATATATGAAATTATTTTTACTTCTTTTCAATATTTTTATTTGTTATTTTTTTTATCATGTAGAATTTTTTATAATAATTTTTTATTTGAATTATCATTAGTTTAATTTTTTTTCTATATGTGATTTCATTTAACTAATGTAGTATTATTAACACAAAATAATTTACCAAGTCACTAAATTTATGTCTACCATGCTGGTAACAAATGTATAAAATGTGTAGTGACATTTTGTAATTAAATGGTTAATATTTATGTAGTCTCAAGTGAAGATGAACTAATATAAATCTGTTGTGCGCATTTTCTATATCTTTACACATTTAGTTTAATTAGTTAATTCGCTTACATTTGTATATTTGTGAGCGTAGTTTTTTAATTTATTTTCAAGCTCTATTCCTGCTCCTCAATTCTATAAGTCATATTACACCAACACAACTTTTTATGAAACAAATAATCTTAAGCACTATTGATTAAGTATGTTTAATTACACTTAATTGCTATATCTAAGTATTATGTTTGAATTGTCTACTTTAAAATATTCAAGTATGAACCTTGAAAAGATTAAATCTAATCTTTCTAAAATAAAATTTCTCTACCATAAAGTTGGAATATACAACTCAAGATTTCTACATGAAAATGTTATAAGATTAAAGCCTAAATTATATAGAAGCAGCGATCAAATTTTAAGAAGATACATAGAAAGATTACATTGAAAATTGATCAACACATCAACTTTTCTTTCTAGATCTTAATTGTATACACTGTGGTCTTTGTTGAGTTGAGAGAAAACTTTGTAATTCTTCACATTGTGAAGCTTTCCTTAGTGATCTTTAACTACGTTATGAGTGATAGTTCTTTTCTTTTTTTTCTTTGAGAATTGTTAATATTAGAGGAGATGGTGTAACCTGAAGAGGTTTTGCATACTCTTTGTATTTCCCTTTGTTGATCGGTGAGACCTTTTAAGTTGTATGCTTAAAAAAGAATATGATGTATCCCATGAGTTTGTTGTGAACTAGTATAAAATTCTCTGTGTAGATATTATTGGTGAGTTAGAAGATCTAATTTAATGTTGTGCACGAAAAAAGAGTTTATAGGCTCTATCCAACCCTTTTTTAGAGCTCACATGGTCTATCATAATTATACTTGTACTGAAATGTTGGTTTTATGTATTTATGTGATGAGTTTCATATGATGCATAGTAAATATAATTATTTCAAGGAAGGGAATACTAAGTTGAGAATTTTAGGTTATGTATTGAATTGGGAATTTGTGAAGAAGATATCCTAATTCTACTAATATTAAAATTACATAAATGAAAATATAATATGCTGAGAGTAAAAAAAACTATGACCTAGTCTTTGGTGTGAAAAGAACTATCCAATAGGTCATGGAGATCTACCTTATCACATGAGTGGAAATATGTCCATGTTATATAGCTTTATTCTAGTGACAATTTAGTAAAGGAAACGTGAGAGATACATATTTTTTACTCTAATTCAACACATGTATCTTTTGAAAGTAGAGTCAAGTGTCTTTAGTAATTGATGTTAATGGTATTAAGAAATGATATGTATATAAATGAGATGCATTATGATGTTTTATTAAATAAATGAATTGAAATTGTAATCATTAAAGTATATAAATGAGATGTAATTGTAATATATGTATGTTTAATATGTACATGTATATTTATTTTTAAAACTCTAGCTTACCTTGGCTTGTGTGTTTGTATATTATTTATCAACTTGATGATTATGTGTTACACATGAGTAGATGATGCTACAAAGAGAGAAATCTCAACAAAGATAGGATGAGGAGATAAAATAGAATATAAATGTTTATATTCTTTTCTTGAAAGTTGTGTAAATATAATATGATTCCCAATGAAAAGGGAAGTTTATCTTCAAAAGGTATAAAGAATAATGCAAACATTATTTAAATGTTTATTTAGCATAGCTTGATTAGTAGTAATGTAACTTTCAATGGCATGTACATTTTGGTATCAAAAAAAGTCGTATCTTAGGTGATCTGAGGGAAATGGGGTTGAAATATTTCACTTGTGTGCATTTTATGCTAGTAAATTTAGGTTTTTTCTTATGATTTTTTTATAGTTTCTAAACTTTTCCTTATGTCTCTTAAGCCTCATACTCCACCCTAATCATCTTTTAATATGAGCTCGATAGCCAAGGCTATTGAGATGATGACTAGTGTTATTCAACAATAAAACATGACAATGATGCATAAATACCAAGCATCTATACAACAATGATATACAATTGGGATATCTACATTAATGCCTTCTTCCATTCATCTTAGGAGTAAAGAGGAATAATTGAGTTCATAAATGAGACATAACCTGTCAAAGTTCAGTAGTAATGCTATCCTTAACCAAGTTCACCATTGGATAAAAAAGATTGTGAAAATTTTAAGGGAAACCTTATGTTCAGTTTAGTAGTGTTTTTATGAATAGGAACACAACAAGTGATTGAGGCTAGATATAAGATGATGGATTCAGAGAGTTACATATTAACGTTCTTGAAGAAATATTTTCCTAATGGTGCAAAGTGAAAGTTGACACAATGATATTTTTTCCTTCATATCACATTGAGCTTTTCTATTTTCATCAGGAGAATTCTTTCTCTACCTACATATTTCTAACCATATGCATATGAATATATGGACCTTCCAATACAACACCCAATATGTCCTTATCAACTAATTCAAAATGATTTGCATTCTTGATTTTTAAAAATGGACCAGTTTCACACAAAAGAGTGAAGTCTATTTATTGCATCACCTTAAGAAAAGTTTGATTTTGCATAGCCATAAGAAATATTTTTAAAATCTTTGTTTTGAGTAATTTTCAAAATCCATCTCCAAGGTCATCTATTAAAAAAAAATTGAGACTAAGCTAAATTAAAAGGAAAGATGAATTTGTTTTAAAAATTTTCTTGAAACGACTAACTCATTCTTAAACTCTTTTGAAAACAAGTATAATTATAAAGTAAATGCAATTAATTGAGAAATTAAGATTGATAAATATTACATATAAAACCTAAAATAGGAAAAACAATATGTAAGGATTAAGAAAGAATATGATACATTACATAAAGATTTATACTAGTTTAGATCAAAACAAAACATACATTTAGTCTTAGTTATTCATCCTTAAAATTACCAAAATTCACTATATTTATATGTCAATTACAAGCACTCAACACTATGTTTGGCCATACAATTTTATGAATTTGAGTTATTTGTTGTCATGTGGGTCATTTTCTCAAATAAATTAATACAATTATCTTTGAAGATGGCTTATATAATGTCAAAAGTGACAAAGTAAGAGTAAAATCCAATGACAAAGATCAACATAGAAGAAAGGACTTGGCTATTTGTGGAATCAAACAAAACACCAACAAACAAAATAAGAGGGTGGCCAAAGGTTGTTTAGTTTGAATCTTTGGATTGATTTGTTTTGAACTTCTTTATTTTTCTTTTGATTTCTGATTTTGTTTTCCAAGTTGTGTTATGTTTTTCAATCTCTAAATACTTATATTTATTTTTACAGAAGAATAACAATGATGATCAAAATAATTTGGAAAACCATACTAACTTTGTTTTCACAAATAATGATGAAAATAAATTCTTAAATAATGAGAATCATGCTGAGAGGAAAAAACAGAGAAGCAAAGAATGATCTGTGTATTATCTTAATTCTGCATAATGCAGATACAAAATATTTATACATCAAGATTATAACAGAATTAATTATAATTCTATCTAATCTATCAGCTATATGCACAGAATAATAACAAACAGAAATAATAACAAACAAAATCTTAAAACCTAAAAAGAAGGATATCAAANATTAAATCAAATATTAAATCCTAACAGCCCCCCTCAAGCTGGAGAATGAATATCAATCATTCCCAGCTTGGAAACCAGAAATTTGAACGCTGCTGGAGAAAGTCCTTTGGTGTAGATATCAGCTAACTGGCATGCAGAAGGAATCGCAGTAGTTTAAGTAAACCAGAAGAAAGTTTTTCCCTTACAATATGACAATCTATTTCAATGTGTTTCGTGCGTTCATGAAAAACTGGATTTGCAGCAATATGAAGGGCAGATTTGTTATCACAGAACAAGACTGCTGGTTGTTGAAAGGTG
This sequence comes from Vigna radiata var. radiata, assembly GCF_000741045.1. Classification (NCBI taxonomy): domain Eukaryota; kingdom Viridiplantae; phylum Streptophyta; class Magnoliopsida; order Fabales; family Fabaceae; genus Vigna; species Vigna radiata. Next base: position 13,454,116 of record NC_028351.1, read on the forward strand.
ATGTTAAGATCCTTTAGAAGGAAAGTTAACCATTGAATTTCACAAGTAGCTGTGGCAAGAGCTCTGTATTCAGCTTCTGAGGAACTTTTGGATACAGTGGCTTGTTTCTTCGATTTCCATGAAATAAGTGAAGAACCAAGATAGATAGAGTAACCAATGATACTTCGTCTGGTATCAATGCAGCCTGCCCAATCAGAATCGCTGAAGCCTTTCAACTGTATGATGTTATCACTGGGAAAGAAAATCCCTTTTCCAGGGGCACCTTTAAGGTATTTGAGAATCCTGGAAGCTGCTTGTTGATGATCTGTGCTGGGATTTGATAGAAATTGACTTAGTTGTTGTACTGCAAATGAAATATCTGGTCTGGTGTTGGTGAGATATAATAATCTACCAACCATTCGTCTATAAGAAGATGAAGCTGCATCATTTAGAGGTTGGCCAGAATTTGTGCTGAGTTTTGTACGATAATCACAAGGAGTGGAAACAGGCTTAAAGTTTAAGTAGCCTTCATCTTTGAGAATGTCCAAAGTATATTGTCTCTGGGAAATACAAATACCTTCTTTGTTTTTAGCAACCTCAAGACCAAGAAAGAATTTAAGATTGCCAAGATCTTTAATCTTAAATGTTGCGTCAAGAAGATGAGTAATATGAGTGATTTCTGTTAGATCATTGCCTGTGAGTACTATATCATCAACATAAATCACTAAAATAGTGACATTGGAATTAATATGTTTTGTGAACAATGAATGATCAGATGCAGATTGGAGAAAGCCATTGGACAAGAGAAAATCAGATAAACGAGCATACCACTGTCTGNCTGCTTGTTTAAGACCATAAAGTGATTTTTGTAACTTGCATACTTGATTTGGTTTGATGCCATGGAGCCCTAGAGGAGGTAGCATATAAACTTCTTCATTTAATGTTCCATGAAGAAAAGCATTATTAACATCTACTTGCTTAAGATGCCAATTATGTGATGCTGCAAGAGCTATAACCAGTCTAACCGTTGTGATTTTGACCACTGGAGAAAAAGTATCTAGATAGTCTTGACCTTCAATTTGAGTGTAGCCCTTGGCTACCAATCTGGCTTTATATCTTTCAATGCTACCATCAGCCTTGTGTTTGATTTTGAAAACCCACTTGCAGCCTACAGCAGTTTTGCCAACAGGTAAATCTGTGATTTCCCAAGTATCATTTCTGGCCAATGCAGCAAGCTCATCATCCATGGCTCTAACCCAGTGAAGATACTTGGATGCCTCAAAATAAGATCTAGGCTCAATGTTAGTAGAAATTTGCATAATAAAACGGTAATAAGGTGCTGCAAGTTTCTTATATGAAATGACAGAAGCAAGAGGATGCTTGATACCTGAAGAATGAGAGGTAATAGTTGATGCATGAGACGTTTCAAACTCAGATAGTCTTGAAGGTCTGTTTCTCTGTCGGGTGGATCTTCTAATATTAGGAGCAGGTAGGGTGGGAGGTGAACCGGGTGGAGAAGGATGCGAAGTATCTGTATGAGATGTGGGCATACATTGGTCAATATAGAGCAAAGGTGGGTGGGTGACAAGGTGGGAATTAAGAGTGGTGTATGACTCATTGTGGTAGGGAAAACAACTTTCATGAAAGACAACATTTCTAGAAATCTCAATGGCCCTGGTTTTGAGGTTGAAGGTGATGAAGCCTTTTTTGTGCGGTTTATAACCAAGGAAAATAGCGGGTAAGGCTCTTGGATCAAGTTTATGTCTATTGTTTGACAANGTGTTTANAAAGCAAAGGCAGCCAAAAACTTTAAGAGTGGTAATATCAAAAGGAGAACTATATAATTTTTGGTGTGGAGAATGGTTATTTAGGAGAGGAGTGGGAAGGCAATTTATGAGGGTAGAGGCATGAATAAGGGCATAAGACCAGAAAATGTTTGGTAAGTGTGCTTGAAAAAGGAGGGAGCGGGTAACATTTAATAAGTGTTGGTGTTTTCTCTCAACTAA